>NC_090937.1:345446179-345769063 GCF_040938575.1 Ambystoma mexicanum
CTTGGAAGATGAACCCCCCGCCAGGATGGGCAGCAACCGGGTTGTGGTCCGTCACGACCGTCACCCCCCCGGGGCGTCCCAGGACATAGGAGACGGAAATGCCGGCATCCCCAGAGCACCGCCAGTGCCTCCGCTCAATTTGCGAGTATCGTTGTTCCGCCTCTGACAGGGCCTTGCTGGCGTAGGCACGGGCGGACAACCCCATCCCGGTCTACCTGGGTCAGGACGGCGCCCAGTCCCGGAACGGGCTGGCGTCAACAATGATCTCCGATGGTAACATGGGATCGAAGAAGGACATGGTGTCCTCGGCTGCCAGTGCGCCACCTTAATATCGTCAACGCGGCCTGTTCCAGCAGACCCCAGTTCCAGATCGTGTCCTTCCTAGTTAGTGCCCTGAGCGGTTCCGACCTGGGAGGCAAGATTCTTGATAAACCGTCCACAGTACGTAACCATGCCCAGAAAGCTCCGTACCTCAGACACAGACTCCGGAGGCAGCGCCTTCTTTATGTCCTGCACCTTCTTGGATCAGGAGAACACTCCCCCCTCCTTGAACACAAAACCAAAGAACTCTATGGATGGTCAGAGGAATTCACACTTCTCCTTGTGCAGGTGAGGCCCAAGACTGCAGTCTCTGAATGTCTTTGCCAGATGCCGTAGATGATCGACCTCCGTTCTCACGAACACCAAGATGTCGTCGCTAATATTCAGAACACCCTCCAAGTCCGCTAGGGCACCCCGGATTATGTTCTGGAATACCTCGGCCGCCGAGGAGACACCAAAACTAAACCTCTTGTAACGGTAGAGCCCCCGATGTGTGGTGAAGGTGGTGATATATCTCGACTCGGGGTGGAGGACAACCTGGTGATACCCCACCCTGAGGTCCAGTTTTCGAGAAGAAGCGAGCACCTTGTACCTCTGCAATGACATCGTCAATCGTCGGGGTGAGGTGTCTTTCTATCCTGATGGCCTTATTGGGAGCCTCATGTCAACGCAGATCCTGACAGCGTCGGGCTGCTTGGGTTTTCGGCTTCAGGACCCCCACACTCGAAACAAAAAACACATTTTCTTCCTCGTCCTCCTCCACTTCCCTCCACCTGGGCGTCCTCCTCGCTCTGATCCACCTGAGCGACGTTGGGCGGCCGGCCCTGGCGGGTGAAACTTGCCCGGCCTGGGCCCTCTCGGTACCAGCACGGGCGTTGCCGCCTTGCATACCCTGGAAAAATGGTCTGGCAAGCCACACCGCCCATATGTCTTTCCTGCCGCCGGGCACCTGCTGGGTGGGGCAGGACGTATCCACACTTTATGCAAATTTCCCCTGCCCTTCCGGCCCTCTCTCGGGGAGCACCTCCAGGCCTTCTGACACCCCTGCCGCCGCTCCACATCGCACATACCTCCTCAGTCTTGATGGGGCGCCGACCCTGCCTCCATCTTGGTTGCTCTTGCCTCTGACACCTCATGGCACCTCCCCAGTTGAAGGATGCGCTGCAGCGTGATGCCTGGTTCTTGTAGCACCTGGCGCCTGAGTTTGCCCGATGAGCCTGCCTGGATGAGCATTGTCCTAATCATGTCCTCTGCATCCCCCCAGGTGTAGGGCTAAGGAGAGACGCCTCAGGCGGCCCTAGAATGAGTCCAGAGATTCGTCGTCCTTCTGCTTGGCCGATAGCATCACAAAACACTCATAGTCCGCGTTGGCAAGAGGCAAGAAGTAAGCCTGCAGGGCAGCCTTCGCCTGACCATATGATCCATCCCCAGGCGGGGCAGCGATTCAAAGATCTCTTGCACGGACGGTCCTGTCAATACAGCATGGTTGCCAGCATGGTGTCATCATCCACCACCTGGGCCACTCGAAAGTACATGTCCAGACGGTCCCACCCACCTTCTCCATCTGGGGCCCTAGGGCTAGATGGTGGGCCCGACACATCAAACTCGCGGATGGGCTGCAGAGCCGCCTGGGTTGCCACCTGGGCCATGACCGGAGGGTTTCTGTGGAGCAACGGGCCCCGCCGCCAGCTGTACCAAAAGTGGAAGACCTTGGAGGAGCCGCCTGAATAAGTGGAGTTGCTGCACAAGCTGCCCCTGAGGTGGCGCACGTGGTGGGGGTGGAGGAGGCGCTGAACTCCGCCTGCGCCACCTTGGTCCTCAGTGTCACTCATGAGTCTGAGCGCACAGGCACCCCAGCAAGGAACACCGGGGCCGCAAACTCAAACTCCACAGTCACTGCAGCACCTTGTGATGACGAAGAGGGTAAAATCAGCGTGGCCACCCACCTGTTGATGAAGATGCACCACCTTGATGATGAAGAGGATGAAACAGAGTGTGTCCCTCAGCCTGATGATGAAAGAGATGAGGATGAACTGTTCAGCCTTCAAATGTTCCAAAAATTGGAAGAGGAGAAAAGTGTGTGGGTCATATAGATCCTAGGCCCAAAGCCTTTCTCCTTGCTTCCACTCGACGTAGTAAACCCTAAAAAAAGCCAAAATTGAAGATAGGCACATATTCCTGCAGGTATGCCTTCCTGCTGTCAGGGGTTCCAAAAATTAAGCTTGGGGCCGCTTCCGAGCCGAAACCGGAGCCTCGTGAAGTCCCACAGCTTGTTTTCCAAAATGGCCGCCAGTCGCGTGGGTAACGCACTACCCGCAGCAAAGAAACGAAGTGTTGCATCCACCTCATTTCGGTGAAAAAATTGTATTAATATTCACCGCCGGGTCCGGGCATCGTTTCCCCCCACTCGTCGCCACTGTTGAGGGTTCGTCCATGCCCCCATGCGTCCTCGTAGCCCCAACTAACAAGGGAGGCACACCTTACACAGGTCCTTGCGGTTCGGGCTTCCCGGTCGCTCTGCCCGGCCGGGAAATGCCCCGTTTATTTATGCTGCACGCGGCGGCGTGCAACGTCAGGCCGCCGCGTGCGTGCCTGTCATCGGGCAGCACCACACTCAGGAGCATTAGCTGACATGGGGTGGCACTGGCCTATAGGGAACTCTGGAGATGGCTTGTTGAAAATGTGTTATATGGGACCACTGTCAACCATTATTTCCAGGGCTTCTTTTGGGTTCCCAGTCCAACCCCAGGTTAGCTGCTTAGGGTGCCATGTGAATATCTGGAAATTCGCACTGTTACCTTGGACTATGCTTACTCTTGTTGCAAATGTGATCATTTATAATTCACAAGACATGCAAGTCCAGCAATGTCTTTATGATAATGCATGGTCAGAGGTTCTTGTCCTGTCACTGTTATTCGATTAAGCGCTTCATAGCACGGTGCATTTACCAACTCACTTGCCTCATATGTTCTGTAAAAATAAATATTATATACATGCATAGCAGAAAGTCGCAGTGTTTGGGCTTGAGAGAGGAAGACAGAGCACCTATTCCGGGACAGACAGGTCTGGCAAAACCGTGACGTCAGTCCTGGTTTTAGGTTTACATTCTGTGATTTGTTGTCCTGGGAGTGTGATATTGTATGTATAGTTGTTCTAAATGAAGTGCTTAAGCGTAAGTGCTATATAATAAAACATCATTATCGTTTGGCCTTCGATGTCTGCTTGCATTCACAGTGATTTGGTAATATGGGCCAATACGCACTGATATTAACAATACATATGGTGATCCATTCATGTATGAAATGTACATCAATGTACAGGGTTATCGTGACCATATTGTTCGAAGTGTACTTAGAAACAAGGCCTATGGGATGCCAATGCCTGTGATGTAGGACGGGTTTTGGTCAGATGACATCACATAGTGTGATGTCACGCAGGGCGTGGTCAAATGACATCACTTCCTGTGATGTTACTCTTGGGGGCGTGGCATTGTGATGTCACTTCTGTGACCCCTGGCATTTTGGTGAAATGATGTCCCTGCACTCCATGCAGGAAATCTGCCCCATCTTAATCCAGATCACAATTTGGATGTGGGCAGATTGGTAGGATTCCTGTGGATCCTGCTTGCTCTTTTATATTCGCAAAGAGGTAAGCTCAGTTTTAGGGTATCAGCTGTAATGGCAGCTGTCATGCTTTATCAGCATTAGCAAGGAAATTGGATGTAAAGTAAATAATAAATGAAAAGGTAACATTTAATATTATTGCACATAAAGCAAGTTGGTGACAAAGGAGAGAACATTTGAAAATTGTCTGAATACATTTGTTTACATATCCTTCAGGAAAATCTTGATATTAAATAAAACATGTTTTTGGGTGGCGTGGCTTGGTGAAGAACGTGATTGCCACCTAAATTGGCAGATCCTGCTGCACCGATAACTTTAATGGGTCTGGGGGCAGTGTTTATGTAAGATGAGAGATGTGGAATATGTGGCAAATAGAGTAGCTCCTGGAGCACCGAATGAACTTTTATGCTCTATGCTGATTTCAGTCACCGATTTCAGGGAAGTAATTGCTCAGGAACATCGCTGTGGCAGTGACGCACAAAGTCTGAGGAGAGGCGCAGCTGGTGAGGCTTTTGCCTATTTTTTCATTATGAAATCAGTGACTGAAATCAGCATAGAGAACAGCTCACTTGGTGCTCCAGGAGCTCACCTTCTGTTTGTCTCAATGTTGTTCCGAGGCTGGGAATTTAACCTGCCCCTGGACACTGTATGAACCCCTAGTATATATATCCTTCCAAAGCATGAATCTGCATGAGCATTTTACTTCAAATGGAAATCTTAAAAACATAGTTGATGTTTTTTTTGTATTTCTCCTTAACTTGATTCGAATACTTTGTAGTGTGGTCAGTATGACCGGGCTGCACATTGTACCAACAAGTGCCTTTTGACTGCTTGTTGGGGGCCTGTAGATAACTTCCCAGCTAAAATTTATTTTGACAACTAATCCTTCTTTTTGTAACATATTTCTGTTAGGAGGCTTATGTTGCTATTCAAAATATTCCTGCTGGTAATTTCATTTCTTTGTGGCTTTTCTTGGTCCTTTAGGAATAGGTTTGTTATAATCTGGCTCTTAAAAGGGCATTGCTAGCAAAAACTCTCATAGACAACTGCTCTTAAAACTGACTTTCCTCCTCTAAAACGCTCAGCTGCTAATCTTACCATGCAAACCATTTAAATAGAATTAAGAGCCTTTGTAGAGGAGGAACCAAATGCCAAAGTCCTGCCCCCCATTCGTCCTATATGTTGGAAACTGGAAATTGTGACATGCACGATGCCGATAATGGTACCTAGCCTGACGATGAGGGAAGATTTGAGAAGGCTTGTCTGGCCCAGTGTCAAGGGTTGAGGCAGCCAAGAAACTGGTTATCTATTCGAGAAGATACTATGAATGTGAGAAGCAAGGTGAGCTCCTGTTTGAGGTGCATGGAAAAACTTGAGTGCCAAGTCTCATTAATTGAATAGTATTAAATACAAAGAAAAGGGCTCAAACACGGTCTCCTGTCACATGGTCCAGATAAAAATAGATGTTGGGCAAGCCGCATCGAGACTGAAGATAAGACTGTGCTCACACAACCTTTTATTCTCAGGCACAGTGATACTTTATGTGGCCGAGTTCAAAGACAATTTGAATGGCAGACAGCAGGAGTGATGATGGATGGTGGGCTAATTAGGTGGGAAGGCCTGGTCAAGTCCACCCACGAGCACCTGTGGTACCAGCTTGCGTGCTGCTAGCGAGTGGAATATTCCCGAAGGGTACAAGCGTGCCAACCAATTGTAGAGGGCCACATAGTAAAGAGCCCTATAGTTTGAAAGCCAATGAAATGTTGTGAATTTTATGATAGCGAAGATGACTTGCACTAGGGGTGGGCATAAGTTGTCCACCTGATGTTAGAGATCCAACCACGATCCTATCCCCCATAGAAAGTATACATAGATGTTCCCCTTAAGCCTATCACAACCTTAAGTAGGTTTTCTTATTTTGCCATGATGTCACTAACTATGAGTTTTTGTTATAAAAGTGTGTTTTTTAATTTGAATCGTTGAGATACTTGAGCGAACGGTTGTCGATGTCAATTGTACTCCCTGTTTTACATAATTGCTGATAAAACAACTAGGTTTTGCCTAATTCCTGAGTCTGTCTTATTATTGGTGTCAGAGTAACTTCTGCATCTCCTCACATCTAATAAATTATTACCTCGCTTAAAGGGCCTACCAGATCATGTGGTAGCAGAGATAGGATGGTTTGAAAACACCCATTAACCAGTAGGTCTCCAGTGTTTCAGACAATCGGCCATCTAGCCGGAAGATAGCAAAGTTTCCTGTGGAGAGTGGCTGATATAGAAAACTTGCAAGAAAATCGATATAGGTGGGATGGGTCCCTCCTTGATTAAATCCATCCTGGTTTCCACAGGCACTGAGCAGACTGACGGCAACAGTGGTCGGTTGGAGGAGGGAACGATGCTGAATGCCTTGAGCTGAAGAGCGAATGGTGAGTAGATTGAGGGGACTGGCAAAATAAGGGCATGGGATTCTGGTAATGTAGAAAAGTAACAGGGGTTGTTTAATAGAAACGAAGGGCATTTGGTATATAACAAGGAGCGTCATAGTGAAAACATGGAGCGTTTGTAAAGCCTGGTTTCCTACCTAAAGGCAGGACTAAAAGGAGTCATTTCAAAACCCCAATCAGGGGTAACTAGGCAGCACATAAACAGGTTTATGGTAGGGAATGACTCAAACTCCAATATGAGCATTTTAGGGGCTAGGAGAAAAGGATTACAATGGTGTGTATGTGAAAAGTCGACTAGTCTGTCGGTGTGTATGTTGTGTATTTTGTAAATGAAAAAAGGTGTCAAACAGCGACAGGAATAAACTGTGTAAAGTGAAATAGAGATAAAATGTTAATACCTATTTTCAGTCATTGTCGGCGCCGACCAAAAAGTAGGTTGAGATTATTGAGAGATAGAGGCTTTGAGCCGCGAAGGTTGGAGCGCGCTCATATTTGTTGTTTTTCTGAAACTTATCTGTGTAACCAACGGTAAGTATTGACAGTCAATTGAGACTCGTCACAATGGGAGATATTTCTCCAATGATGCACCTGTGCAAGACACTGCCGTAACTCGCGCCTAAACTCAAACAGTATAGTGCAGAATGGGTAAAAGGCACAGCAGATAAAATGCTCATGCCATGCCCACAAGGGGTATCGCTGTCAAAAGCGGTTTTGCAACACATGACCACATAACTGCACGCTGCGTACATGGAGAAGAAATTGGAAAAAAGGTTAGCTATTTTAGACATCTGGAAAATGCATCAGTAAGAGAGTGAGGATCCGCCTCCTGAGGATTGGATGCTTAATCAGTGTAAGGAGGAAGTTGCTGAGCCTTCTGCTCCCCTTACCTCGCCAGAAGTAAAAGGCGATAGTGCAGAAAACGCAGTATTGTGTCCGTTAAAGGAACTGAAAGTGGCGACAGGGTATAGTAACCCGGTAAATGAACCACCTGCTCATAACAGTGACGATAGTTCAGAACAGACTAGAAGAAAAGAGGAGATCTTTAAGGACTTACAAGACAGAGAGGAGAAAAGTGGCAACCAAATATACCCACAGAGATAGAACGAGAAATTAAGAGATGGAATGGAGAAAAGGATAAAGCTGATGAGGTAACGCTCGTACAGAACGGATGGCAGAGCAGATATTTCTGAAACTTCATGGGAAATGTATTGAGGAAGTTAGGCAAAGGGAAGATCAAGATGAGCAGCATCGGAAAGACAAGGAACCAGAAAAGTGATTGAAAGAGGATGAACAGAAGAGCAAGAATAGGCAGGGATGAAAACAAATGTATCAGGAACAACAGCAAAAGAAGGAAGAAAGGGCAGAGGAACAAAGGAAATATGACAACAGGCAGAGAGCAATCGAAAAACGAGATAGGAAAAAGGGAAGAGAGAAGAGGAGGAAGTGCATCGATTAAGGGATAAAAGAATACAAAGACGAAGGGGAGAAGAAGTGCATAGAGTGAATGAAAAAAGGGAAGAGAAAAGGCAAGGAGAGGAAAGAGTTAGATGGCAAGCAAGAAAGCGAAGAGAATTAGACAAAGAAACGGAGTGAAAAAAGAGACAAAGGGGACGCATTATTGATTGCATTCAGAAAGAGTTAATGGAACTAAGTCCAGTAATATCATGGGGTGATATAGAGGAATTCTTCCAGTCAGAGGGAGCAACTCCAAGACCATCTAGGGTAACGCTAGAGGAGAATTTTGACATAGGGAGTATCAGAGATAGGATCGAAAAAGCCTATCAAGACTTGAGAGGCGGAAGCAAATCGGGAAGCCGAGGGAAGGGAGAGCAGTCCCTTGTCTTACAATCACGAATCATTTCGAGTGACCGCAGACCGGCCGTCTAATGCAGTTATCATGGACCCTTTTACCGCAACAACGTCCAACGGTTCTGGCTCATAGGGCAGAGAGAGCTTTCCATGTGGATGTCTGTTGCGAATGAGGACCTCGTCCCCTGGTTCCAGTCTTTGTGGGCGAAGCCCTCTCCGAGCATTCTCCTGCTCGATCCGTGCCTTTCGGTCCGCCTCAACCTGCCGATCATCGATCACGCCCGGTTCCTTCTCCCCCACTTCGGGTAGCAGCCCACGTGGGCAACGCCTGAACTGGGCCTCCGCCGGGGCCACTTCAGTGGATGCGTGGGGCGTGGTGCGATAGACCCTCAGAAATTGGTACAATGCTCTCTGCAATGGCTGTCCCTGCCCCTGGGCAATTCTAAAGGTCTTGTTAAGGGTCCTCATGAGCCGTTCAGCTTCACCATTGGCCCTTGGCCACAGGGGAGTGATTTTCCTGTGCACCACCCAATAGCTCTGCAGCAGCTCTGAAAAATGTTCGCTCTGGAATGGTGAGCCATTGACCGAGCACAGCGTCTGAGGGAACCCATGGGCCGCAAATATTTTCTCCACGGCCACCACAACGTGCTCAAACGCTACTGAATCCACAAACTCCACCTCTGGATATCTGGAATACTCGTCAACTATGACCAAGAAGTGAGTGCCCATCATGGTGGAGCCGAAGTCCGCATGGACGACCTCCCATGGTCGCGTCCCGCGAGGCATCACCTCTATCTCCGGCTCTTGCTGTAGTGGAGAAGCCGCCTGTCACCACACACAGGCCGCCACGAAATCATCCACCTTGCGCTCGAGTTCCGGAAACCACACTTTCAGCCTTAGGCGGGCCTTGGTCTTGGCGGCACCCTGGTGACCACGATGGGCCAGCACGATCACGTCGCCCACCTTCGACTGGAGCACCACAATCCGGTCATCCCTGAGCAGGAGTCCGGACGTAGAAAATGATAGCTCTTCCCGGACTTTCCATAGCTGCTCCTGCACAGTCCTGGCCTCCTGCTTGCGCCCTGCCAGGGCCTCCAGCACCGACTTCCAAGAGCCGTGCTGCATGGACTGCTTCAGGATGTTAAAGCACTCATCCTCTGCTGCCGCCACCTCCAGCTCTTGGAGAGGCATGGCATTCGGTGTCGCCGCCTCTCCACTACCACCCGGACATGTTCTTCGGCCTCCTCAGTGCACGTGTCCGGGTCTCCTCCGCCAGGTGCCCCCGGGGGTCTGGAGAGGTAATCGGCCGCGTTGTTCGCCCCAGGCCGATAGATTCAATCCGCGCGGGTGGCTTGGAAGATGACCCCGCCAGGATGGGCAGCAACGGTTTGTGGTCCGTCACGACCGTCACCGGGCGTCCCAGGACATAGAGACGGAAATGCCGGCATCCCCAGAGCACCGCCAGTGCCTCCCGCTCAATTTGCGAGTATCGTTGTTCCGCCTCTGACAGGGCCTTGCTGGCGTAGGCCACCGGGCGGACACCCCCATCCCGGTCTACCTGGGTCAGGACGGCGCCCAGTCCGAACGGGCTGGCGTCAACAATGATCTCCGATGGTAACATGGGATCGAAGAAGGACATGGTGTCCTCGGCTGCCAGTGCGCCCTTAATATCGTCAAACGCGGCCTGTTCCAGCAGACCCCAGTTCCAGATCGTGTCCTTCCTAGTTAGTGCCCTGAGCGGTTCCGACCTGGAGGCAAGATTCTTGATAAACCGTCCACAGTACGTAACCATGCCCAGAAAGCTCCGTACCTCAGACACAGACTCCGGAGGCAGCGCCTTCTTTATGTCCTGCACCTTCTTGGGATCAGGAGACACTCCCCCCTCCTTGAACACAAAACCAAAGAACTCTATGGATGGTCAGAGGAATTCACACTTCTCCTTGTGCAGGGTGAGGCCCAAGGACTGCAGTCTCTGAAATGTCTTTGCCAGATGCCGTAGATGATCGACCTCCGTTCTCACGAACACCAAGATGTCGTCGCTAATATTCAGAACACCCTCCAAGTCCGCTAGGGCACCCCGGATTATGTTCTGGAATACCTCGGCCGCCGAGGAGACACCAAAACTAAACCTCTTGTAACGGTAGAGCCCCCGATGTGTGGTGAAGGTGGTGATATATCTCGACTCGGGGTGGAGGACAACCTGGTGATACCCCACCCTGAGGTCCAGTTTCGAGAAGAAGCGAGCACCTTGTACCTCTGCAATGACATCGTCAATCGTCGGGGTGAGGTGTCTTTCTATCCTGATGGCCTTATTTGGGAGCCTCATGTCAACGCAGATCCTGACAGCGTCGGGCTGCTTGGGTTTTCGGCTTCAGGACCCCCACACTCGAAACAAAAAACACATTTTCTTCCTCGTCCTCCTCCACTTCCTCCACCTGGGCGTCCTCCTCGCTCTGATCCACCTGAGCGACGTTGGGCGGCCGGCCCTGGCGGGTGAAACTTGCCCGGCCTGGGCCTCTCGGTACCAGCACGGGCGTTGCCGCCTTGCATACCCTGGAAAAATGGTCTGGCAAGCCACACCGCCCATATGTCTTTCCTGCCGCCGGGCACTCTGCTGGGTGGGGCAGGACGTATCCACACTTTATGCAAATTTCCCCTGCCCTTCCGGCCCTCTCTCGGGGAGCACCTCCAGGCCTTCTGACACCCCTGCCGCCGCTCCACATCGCACATACCTCCTCAGTCTTGATGGGGCGCGACCCTGCCTCCATCTTGGTTGCTCTTGCCTCTGACACCTCATGGCACCTCCCCAGTTGAAGGATGCGCTGCAGCGTGATGCCTGGTTCTTGTAGCACCTGGCGCCTGAGTTTGCCCGATGAGCATGCCTGGATGAGCATTGTCCTAATCATGTCCTCTGCATCCCCCCAGGTGTAGGCTAAGGAGAGACGCCTCAGGCGGCCATAGAATGAGTCCAGAGATTCGTCGTCCTTCTGCTTGGCCGATAGCATCACAAAACACTCATAGTCCGCGTTGGCAAGAGGCAAGAAGTAAGCCTGCAGGGCAGCCTTCGCCTGACCATATGATCCATCCCCAGGCGGCAGCGATTCAAAGATCTCTTGCACGGACGGTCCTGTCAATACAGCATGGTTGCCAGCATGGTGTCATCATCCACCACCTGGGCCACTCGAAAGTACATGTCCAGACGGTCCACCCACCTTCTCCATCTGGGCCCTAGGCTAGATGGTGGGCCCGACACATCAAACTCGCGGATGGGCTGCAGAGCCGCCTGGGTGCGCACCTGGGCCATGACCGGAGGGTTCTGTGGAGCAACGGGCCCCGCCGCCAGCTGTACCAAAAGTGGAAGACCTTGAGGAGCCGCCTGAATAAGTGGAGGTTGCTGCACAAGCTGCCCCTGAGGTGGCGCACGTGGTGGGGGTGGAGGAGGCCGCTGAACTCCCGCTGCGCCACCTTGGTCCTCAGTGTCACTCATGAGTCTGAGCGCACAGGCACCCCAGCATGGAACACCGGGGCCGCAAACTCAAACTCCACAGTCACTGCAGCACCTTGTGATGACGAAGAGGGTAAAATCAGCGTGGCCACCCACCTGTTGATGAAGATGCACCACCTTGATGATGAAGAGGATGAAACAGAGTGTGTCCCTCAGCCTGATGATGAAAGAGATGAGGATGAACTGTTCAGCCTTCAAATGTTCCAAAAATTGGAAGAGGAAAAAGTGTGTGGGTCATATAGATCCTAGGCCCAAAGCCTTTCTCCTTGCTTCCACTCGACGTAGTAAACCCTAAAAAAAGCCAAAATTGAAGATAGGCACATATTCCTGCAGGTATGCCTTCCTGCTGTCAGGGGTTCCAAAAATTAAGCTTGGGGCCGCTTCCGAGCCGAAACCGGAGCCTCGTGAAGTCCCACAGCTTGTTTTCCAAAATGGCCGCCAGTCGCGTGGGTAACGCACTACCCGCAGCAAAGAAACGAAGTGTTGCATCCACCTCATTTCGGTGAAAAAATTGTATTAATATTCACCGCCGGGTCCGGGCATCGTTTCCCCCCACTCGTCGCCACTGTTGAGGGTTCGTCCATGCCCCCATGCGGTCCCGTAGCCCCCAACTAACAAGGACGACACCTTACACAGGTCCTTGCGGTTCGGGCTTCCCGGTCGCTCTGCCCGGCCGGGAAATGCCCCGTTTATTTATGCTGCACGCGGCGGCGTGCAACGTCAGGCCGCCGCGTGCGTGCCTGTCATCGGGCAGCACCACACTCAGGAGCATTAGCTGACATGGGTGGCACTGGCCTATAGGGAACTCTGGAGATGGCTTGTTGAAAATGTGTTATATGGGACCACTGTCAACATTATTTCCAGGGCTTCTTTTGGTTCCCAGTCCACCCCAGGTTAGCTGCTTAGGGTGCCATGTGAATATCTGGAAATTCGCACTGTTACCTTGGACTATGCTTACTCTTGTTGCAAATGTATCATTTATAATTCACAAGACATGCAAGTCCAGCAATGTCTTTATGATAATGCATGGTCAGAGGTTCTTGTCCTGTCACTGTTATTCGATTAAGCGCTTCATAGCACGGTGCATTTACCAACTCACTTGCCTCATATGTTCTGTAAAAATAAATATTATATACATGCATAGCAGAAAGTCGCAGTGTTTGGGCTTGAGAGAGGAAGACAGAGCACCTATTCCGGGACAGACAGGTCTGGCAAAACCGTGACGTCAGTCCTGGTTTTAGGTTTACATTCTGTGATTTGTTGTCCTGGGAGTGTGATATTGTATGTATAGTTGTTCTAAATGAAGTGCTTAAGCGTAAGTGCTATATAATAAAACATCATTATCGTTTGGCCTTCGATGTCTGCTTGCATTCACAATGATTTGGTAATATGGGCCAATACGCACTGATATTAACAATACATATGGTGATCCATTCATGTATGAAATGTACATCAATGTACAGGGTTATCGTGACCATATTGTTCGAAGTGTACTTAGAAACAAGGCTATGGGATGCCAATGCCTGTGATGTAGGACGGGTTTTGGTCAGATGACATCACATAGTGTGATGTCACGCAGGGCGTGGTCAAATGACATCACTTCCTGTGATGTTACTCTTGGGGGCGTGGCATTGTGATGTCACTTCTGTGACCCCTGGCATTTTGGTGAAATGATGTCCCTGCACTCCATGCAGGAAATCTGCCCCATCTTAATCCAGATCACAATTTGGATGTGGGCAGATTGGTAGGATTCCTGTGGATCCTGCTTGCTCTTTTATATTCGCAAAGAGTAAGCTCAGTTTTAGGGTATCAGCTGTAATGGCAGCTGTCATGCTTTATCAGCATTAGCAAGGAAAATGGATGTAAGGAGTAAAATAATAAATGAAAAAGTAACATTTAAATATTATTGCACATAAAGCAAGTTGGTGACAAAGGAGAGAACATTTGAAAATTGTCTGAATACATTTGTTTACATATCCTTCAGGAAAATCTTGATATTAAATAAAACATGTTTTTGGGTGGCGTGGCTTGGTGAAGAACGTGATTGCCACCTAAATTGGCAGATCCTGCTGCACCGATAACTTAATGGGTCTGGGGGCAGTGTTTATGTAAGATGAGAGATGTGGAATATGTGGCAAATAGAGTAGCTCCTGGAGCACCGAATGAACTTTTATGCTCTATGCTGATTTCAGTCACCGATTTCAGGGAAGTAATTGCTCAGGAACATCGCTGTGGCAGTGACGCACAAAGTCTGAGGAGAGGCGCAGCTGGTGAGGCTTTTGCCTATTTTTTCATTATGAAATCAGTGACTGAAATCAGCATAGAGAACAGCTCACTTGGTGCTCCAGGAGCTCACCTTCTGTTTGTCTCAATGTTGTTCCGAGGCTGGGAATTTAACCTGCCCCTGGACACTGTATGAACCCCTAGTATATATATCCTTCCAAAGCATGAATCTGCATGAGCATTTTACTTCAAATGGAAATCTTAAAAACATAGTTGATGTTTTTTTTGTATTTCTCCTTAACTTGATTCGAATACTTTGTAGTGTGGTCAGTATGACCGGGCTGCACATTGTACCAACAAGTGCCTTTTGACTGCTTGTTGGGGGCCTGTAGATAACTTCCCAGCTAAAATTTATTTTGACAACTAATCCTTCTTTTTGTAACATATTTCTGTTAGGAGGCTTATGTTGCTATTCAAAATATTCCTGCTGGTAATTTCATTTCTTTGTGGCTTTTCTTGGTCCTTTAGGAATAGGTTTGTTATAATCTGGCTCTTAAAAGGGCATTGCTAGCAAAAACTCTCATAGACAACTGCTCTTAAAACTGACTTTCCTCCTCTAAAACGCTCAGCTGCTAATCTTACCATGCAAACCATTTAAATAGAATTAAGAGCCTTTGTAGAGGAGGAACCAAATGCCAAAGTCCTGCCCCCCATTCGTCCTATATGTTGGAAACTGGAAATTGTGACATGCACGATGCCGATAATGGTACCTAGCCTGACGATGAGGGAAGATTTGAGAAGGCTTGTCTGGCCCAGTGTCAAGGGTTGAGGCAGCCAAGAAACTGGTTATCTATTCGAGAAGATACTATGAATGTGAGAAGCAAGGTGAGCTCCTGTTTGAGGTGCATGGAAAAACTTGAGTGCCAAGTCTCATTAATTGAATAGTATTAAATACAAAGAAAAGGGCTCAAACACGGTCTCCTGTCACATGGTCCAGATAAAAATAGATGTTGGGCAAGCCGCATCGAGACTGAAGATAAGACTGTGCTCACACAACCTTTTATTCTCAGGCACAGTGATACTTTATGTGGCCGAGTTCAAAGACAATTTGAATGGCAGACAGCAGGAGTGATGATGGATGGTGGGCTAATTAGGTGGGAAGGCCTGGTCAAGTCCACCCACGAGCACCTGTGGTACCAGCTTGCGTGCTGCTAGCGAGTGGAATATTCCCAAAGGGTACAAGCGTGCCAACCAATCGTAGAGGGCCACATAGTAAAGAGCCCTATAGTTTGAAAGCCAATGAAATGTTGTGAATTTTATGATAGCGAAGATGACTTGCACTAGGGGTGGGCATAAGTTGTCCACCTGATGTTAGAGATCCAACCACGATCCTATCCCCCATAGAAAGTATACATAGATGTTCCCCTTAAGCCTATCACAACCTTAAGTAGGTTTTCTTATTTTGCCATGATGTCACTAACTATGAGTTTTTGTTATAAAAGTGTGTTTTTTAATTTGAATCGTTGAGATACTTGAGCGAACGGTTGTCGATGTCAATTGTACTCCCTGTTTTACATAATTGCTGATAAAACAACTAGGTTTTGCCTAATTCCTGAGTCTGTCTTATTATTGGTGTCAGAGTAACTTCTGCATCTCCTCACATCTAATAAATTATTACCTCGCTTAAAGGGCCTACCAGATCATGTGGTAGCAGAGATAGGATGGTTTGAAAACACCCATTAACCAGTAGGTCTCCAGTGTTTCAGACAATCGGCCATCTAGCCGGAAGATAGCAAAGTTTCCTGTGGAGAGTGGCTGATATAGAAAACTTGCAAGAAAATCGATATAGGTGGGATGGGTCCCTCCTTGATTAAATCCATCCTGGTTTCCACAGGCACTGAGCAGACTGACGGCAACAGTGGTCGGTTGGAGGAGGGAACAATGCTGAATGCCTTGAGCTGAAGAGCGAATGGTGAGTAGATTGAGGGGACTGGCAAAATAAGGGCATGGGATTCTGGTAATGTAGAAAAGTAACAGGGGTTGTTTAATAGAAACGAAGGGCATTTGGTATATAACAAGGAGCGTCATAGTGAAAACATGGAGCGTTTGTAAAGCCTGGTTTCCTACCTAAAGGCAGGACTAAAAGGAGTCATTTCAAAACCCCAATCAGGGGTAACTAGGCAGCACATAAACAGGTTTATGGTAGGGAATGACTCAAACTCCAATATGAGCATTTTAGGGGCTAGGAGAAAAGGATTACAATGGTGTGTATGTGAAAAGTCGACTAGTCTGTCGGTGTGTATGTTGTGTATTTTGTAAATGAAAAAAGGTGTCAAACAGCGACAGGAATAAACTGTGTAAAGTGAAATAGAGATAAAATGTTAATACCTATTTTCAGTCATTGTCGGCGCCGACCAAAAAGTAGGTTGAGATTATTGAGAGATAGAGGCTTTGAGCCGCGAAGGTTGGAGCGCGCTCATATTTGTTGTTTTTCTGAAACTTATCTGTGTAACCAACGGTAAGTATTGACAGTCAATTGAGACTCGTCACAATGGGAGATATTTCTCCAATGATGCACCTGTGCAAGACACTGCCGTAACTCGCGCCTAAACTCAAACAGTATAGTGCAGAATGGGTAAAAGGCACAGCAGATAAAATGCTCATGCCATGCCCACAAGGGGTATCGCTGTCAAAAGCGGTTTTGCAACACATGACCACATAACTGCACGCTGCGTACATGGAGAAGAAATTGGAAAAAAGGTTAGCTATTTTAGACATCTGGAAAATGCATCAGTAAGAGAGTGAGGATCCGCCTCCTGAGGATTGGATGCTTAATCAGTGTAAGGAGGAAGTTGCTGAGCCTTCTGCTCCCCTTACCTCGCCAGAAGTAAAAGGCGATAGTGCAGAAAACGCAGTATTGTGTCCGTTAAAGGAACTGAAAGTGGCGACAGGGTATAGTAACCCGGTAAATGAACCACCTGCTCATAACAGTGACGATAGTTCAGAACAGACTAGAAGAAAAGAGGAGATCTTTAAGGACTTACAAGACAGAGAGGAGAAAAGTGGCAACCAAATATACCCACAGAGATAGAACGAGAAATTAAGAGATGGAATGGAGAAAAGGATAAAGCTGATGAGGTAACGCTCGTACAGAACGGATGGCAGAGCAGATATTTCTGAAACTTCATGGGAAATGTATTGAGGAAGTTAGGCAAAGGGAAGATCAAGATGAGCAGCATCGGAAAGACAAGGAACCAGAAAAGTGATTGAAAGAGGATGAACAGAAGAGCAAGAATAGGCAGGGATGAAAACAAATGTATCAGGAACAACAGCAAAAGAAGGAAGAAAGGGCAGAGGAACAAAGGAAATATGACAACAGGCAGAGAGCAATCGAAAAACGAGATAGGAAAAAGGGAAGAGAGAAGAGGAGGAAGTGCATCGATTAAGGGATAAAAGAATACAAAGACGAAGGGGAGAAGAAGTGCATAGAGTGAATGAAAAAAGGGAAGAGAAAAGGCAAGGAGAGGAAAGAGTTAGATGGCAAGCAAGAAAGCGAAGAGAATTAGACAAAGAAACGGAGTGAAAAAAGAGACAAAGGGGACGCATTATTGATTGCATTCAGAAAGAGTTAATGGAACTAAGTCCAGTAATATCATGGGGTGATATAGAGGAATTCTTCCAGTCAGAGGGAGCAACTCCAAGACCATCTAGGGTAACGCTAGAGGAGAATTTTGACATAGGGAGTATCAGAGATAGGATCGAAAAAGCCTATCAAGACTTGAGAGGCGGAAGCAAATCGGGAAGCCGAGGGAAGGGAGAGCAGTCCCTTGTCTTACAATCACGAATCATTTCGAGTGACCGCAGACCGGCCGTCTAATGCAGTTATCATGGACCCTTTTACCGCAACAACGTCCAACGGTTCTGGCTCATAGGGCAGAGAGAGCTTTCCATGTGGATGTCTGTTGCGAATGAGGACCTCGTCCCCTGGTTCCAGTCTTTGTGGGCGAAGCCCTCTCCGAGCATTCTCCTGCTCGATCCGTGCCTTTCGGTCCGCCTCAACCTGCCGATCATCGATCACGCCCGGTTCCTTCTCCCCCACTTCGGGTAGCAGCCCACGTGGGCAACGCCTGAACTGGGCCTCCGCCGGGGCCACTTCAGTGGATGCGTGGGGCGTGGTGCGATAGACCCTCAGAAATTGGTACAATGCTCTCTGCAATGGCTGTCCCTGCCCCTGGGCAATTCTAAAGGTCTTGTTAAGGGTCCTCATGAGCCGTTCAGCTTCACCATTGGCCCTTGGCCACAGGGGAGTGATTTTCCTGTGCACCACCCCATAGCTCTGCAGCAGCTCTGAAAAATGTTCGCTCTGGAATGGTGAGCCATTGTCCGAGCACAGCGTCTGAGGGAACCCATGGGCCGCAAATATTTTCTCCACGGCCACCACAACGTGCTCAAACGCTACTGAATCCACAAACTCCACCTCTGGATATCTGGAATACTCGTCAACTATGACCAAGAAGTGAGTGCCCATCATGGTGGAGCCGAAGTCCGCATGGACGACCTCCCATGGTCGCGTCCCGCGAGGCATCACCTCTATCTCCGGCTCTTGCTGTAGTGGAGAAGCCGCCTGTCACCACACACAGGCCGCCACGAAATCATCCACCTTGCGCTCGAGTTCCGGAAACCACACTTTCAGCCTTAGGCGGGCCTTGGTCTTGGCGGCACCCTGGTGACCACGATGGGCCAGCACGATCACGTCGCCCACCTTCGACTGGAGCACCACAATCCGGTCATCCCTGAGCAGGAGTCCGGACGTAGAAAATGATAGCTCTTCCCGGACTTTCCATAGCTGCTCCTGCACAGTCCTGGCCTCCTGCTTGCGCCCTGCCAGGGCCTCCAGCACCGACTTCCAAGAGCCGTGCTGCATGGACTGCTTCAGGATGTTAAAGCACTCATCCTCTGCTGCCGCCACCTCCAGCTCTTGGAGAGGCATGGCATTCGGTGTCGCCGCCTCTCCACTACCACCCGGACATGTTCTTCGGCCTCCTCAGTGCACGTGTCCGGGTCTCCTCCGCCAGGTGCCCCCGGGGGTCTGGAGAGGTAATCGGCCGCGTTGTTCGCCCCAGGCCGATAGATTCAATCCGCGCGGGTGGCTTGGAAGATGACCCCGCCAGGATGGGCAGCAACGGTTTGTGGTCCGTCACGACCGTCACCGGGCGTCCCAGGACATAGAGACGGAAATGCCGGCATCCCCAGAGCACCGCCAGTGCCTCCCGCTCAATTTGCGAGTATCGTTGTTCCGCCTCTGACAGGGCCTTGCTGGCGTAGGCCACCGGGCGGACACCCCCATCCCGGTCTACCTGGGTCAGGACGGCGCCCAGTCCGAACGGGCTGGCGTCAACAATGATCTCCGATGGTAACATGGGATCGAAGAAGGACATGGTGTCCTCGGCTTCCAGTGCGCCCTTAATATCGTCAAACGCGGCCTGTTCCAGCAGACCCCAGTTCCAGATCGTGTCCTTCCTAGTTAGTGCCCTGAGCGGTTCCGACCTGGAGGCAAGATTCTTGATAAACCGTCCACAGTACGTAACCATGCCCAGAAAGCTCCGTACCTCAGACACAGACTCCGGAGGCAGCGCCTTCTTTATGTCCTGCACCTTCTTGGGATCAGGAGACACTCCCCCCTCCTTGAACACAAAACCAAAGAACTCTATGGATGGTCAGAGGAATTCACACTTCTCCTTGTGCAGGGTGAGGCCCAAGGACTGCAGTCTCTGAAATGTCTTTGCCAGATGCCGTAGATGATCGACCTCCGTTCTCACGAACACCAAGATGTCGTCGCTAATATTCAGAACACCCTCCAAGTCCGCTAGGGCACCCCGGATTATGTTCTGGAATACCTCGGCCGCCGAGGAGACACCAAAACTAAACCTCTTGTAACGGTAGAGCCCCCGATGTGTGGTGAAGGTGGTGATATATCTCGACTCGGGGTGGAGGACAACCTGGTGATACCCCACCCTGAGGTCCAGTTTCGAGAAGAAGCGAGCACCTTGTACCTCTGCAATGACATCGTCAATCGTCGGGGTGAGGTGTCTTTCTATCCTGATGGCCTTATTTGGGAGCCTCATGTCAACGCAGATCCTGACAGCGTCGGGCTGCTTGGGTTTTCGGCTTCAGGACCCCCACACTCGAAACAAAAAACACATTTTCTTCCTCGTCCTCCTCCACTTCCTCCACCTGGGCGTCCTCCTCGCTCTGATCCACCTGAGCGACGTTGGGCGGCCGGCCCTGGCGGGTGAAACTTGCCCGGCCTGGGCCTCTCGGTACCAGCACGGGCGTTGCCGCCTTGCATACCCTGGAAAAATGGTCTGGCAAGCCACACCGCCCATATGTCTTTCCTGCCGCCGGGCACTCTGCTGGGTGGGGCAGGACGTATCCACACTTTATGCAAATTTCCCCTGCCCTTCCGGCCCTCTCTCGGGGAGCACCTCCAGGCCTTCTGACACCCCTGCCGCCGCTCCACATCGCACATACCTCCTCAGTCTTGATGGGGCGCGACCCTGCCTCCATCTTGGTTGCTCTTGCCTCTGACACCTCATGGCACCTCCCCAGTTGAAGGATGCGCTGCAGCGTGATGCCTGGTTCTTGTAGCACCTGGCGCCTGAGTTTGCCCGATGAGCATGCCTGGATGAGCATTGTCCTAATCATGTCCTCTGCATCCCCCCAGGTGTAGGCTAAGGAGAGACGCCTCAGGCGGCCATAGAATGAGTCCAGAGATTCGTCGTCCTTCTGCTTGGCCGATAGCATCACAAAACACTCATAGTCCGCGTTGGCAAGAGGCAAGAAGTAAGCCTGCAGGGCAGCCTTCGCCTGACCATATGATCCATCCCCAGGCGGCAGCGATTCAAAGATCTCTTGCACGGACGGTCCTGTCAATACAGCATGGTTGCCAGCATGGTGTCATCATCCACCACCTGGGCCACTCGAAAGTACATGTCCAGACGGTCCACCCACCTTCTCCATCTGGGCCCTAGGCTAGATGGTGGGCCCGACACATCAAACTCGCGGATGGGCTGCAGAGCCGCCTGGGTGCGCACCTGGGCCATGACCGGAGGGTTCTGTGGAGCAACGGGCCCCGCCGCCAGCTGTACCAAAAGTGGAAGACCTTGAGGAGCCGCCTGAATAAGTGGAGGTTGCTGCACAAGCTGCCCCTGAGGTGGCGCACGTGGTGGGGGTGGAGGAGGCCGCTGAACTCCCGCTGCGCCACCTTGGTCCTCAGTGTCACTCATGAGTCTGAGCGCACAGGCACCCCAGCATGGAACACCGGGGCCGCAAACTCAAACTCCACAGTCACTGCAGCACCTTGTGATGACGAAGAGGGTAAAATCAGCGTGGCCACCCACCTGTTGATGAAGATGCACCACCTTGATGATGAAGAGGATGAAACAGAGTGTGTCCCTCAGCCTGATGATGAAAGAGATGAGGATGAACTGTTCAGCCTTCAAATGTTCCAAAAATTGGAAGAGGAAAAAGTGTGTGGGTCATATAGATCCTAGGCCCAAAGCCTTTCTCCTTGCTTCCACTCGACGTAGTAAACCCTAAAAAAAGCCAAAATTGAAGATAGGCACATATTCCTGCAGGTATGCCTTCCTGCTGTCAGGGGTTCCAAAAATTAAGCTTGGGGCCGCTTCCGAGCCGAAACCGGAGCCTCGTGAAGTCCCACAGCTTGTTTTCCAAAATGGCCGCCAGTCGCGTGGGTAACGCACTACCCGCAGCAAAGAAACGAAGTGTTGCATCCACCTCATTTCGGTGAAAAAATTGTATTAATATTCACCGCCGGGTCCGGGCATCGTTTCCCCCCACTCGTCGCCACTGTTGAGGGTTCGTCCATGCCCCCATGCGGTCCCGTAGCCCCCAACTAACAAGGACGACACCTTACACAGGTCCTTGCGGTTCGGGCTTCCCGGTCGCTCTGCCCGGCCGGGAAATGCCCCGTTTATTTATGCTGCACGCGGCGGCGTGCAACGTCAGGCCGCCGCGTGCGTGCCTGTCATCGGGCAGCACCACACTCAGGAGCATTAGCTGACATGGGTGGCACTGGCCTATAGGGAACTCTGGAGATGGCTTGTTGAAAATGTGTTATATGGGACCACTGTCAACATTATTTCCAGGGCTTCTTTTGGTTCCCAGTCCACCCCAGGTTAGCTGCTTAGGGTGCCATGTGAATATCTGGAAATTCGCACTGTTACCTTGGACTATGCTTACTCTTGTTGCAAATGTATCATTTATAATTCACAAGACATGCAAGTCCAGCAATGTCTTTATGATAATGCATGGTCAGAGGTTCTTGTCCTGTCACTGTTATTCGATTAAGCGCTTCATAGCACGGTGCATTTACCAACTCACTTGCCTCATATGTTCTGTAAAAATAAATATTATATACATGCATAGCAGAAAGTCGCAGTGTTTGGGCTTGAGAGAGGAAGACAGAGCACCTATTCCGGGACAGACAGGTCTGGCAAAACCGTGACGTCAGTCCTGGTTTTAGGTTTACATTCTGTGATTTGTTGTCCTGGGAGTGTGATATTGTATGTATAGTTGTTCTAAATGAAGTGCTTAAGCGTAAGTGCTATATAATAAAACATCATTATCGTTTGGCCTTCGATGTCTGCTTGCATTCACAGTGATTTGGTAATATGGGCCAATACGCACTGATATTAACAATACATATGGTGATCCATTCATGTATGAAATGTACATCAATGTACAGGGTTATCGTGACCATATTGTTCGAAGTGTACTTAGAAACAAGGCTATGGGATGCCAATGCCTGTGATGTAGGACGGGTTTTGGTCAGATGACATCACATAGTGTGATGTCACGCAGGGCGTGGTCAAATGACATCACTTCCTGTGATGTTACTCTTGGGGGCGTGGCATTGTGATGTCACTTCTGTGACCCCTGGCATTTTGGTGAAATGATGTCCCTGCACTCCATGCAGGAAATCTGCCCCATCTTAATCCAGATCACAATTTGGATGTGGGCAGATTGGTAGGATTCCTGTGGATCCTGCTTGCTCTTTTATATTCGCAAAGAGTAAGCTCAGTTTTAGGGTATCAGCTGTAATGGCAGCTGTCATGCTTTATCAGCATTAGCAAGGAAAATGGATGTAAGGAGTAAAATAATAAATGAAAAAGTAACATTTAAATATTATTGCACATAAAGCAAGTTGGTGACAAAGGAGAGAACATTTGAAAATTGTCTGAATACATTTGTTTACATATCCTTCAGGAAAATCTTGATATTAAATAAAACATGTTTTTGGGTGGCGTGGCTTGGTGAAGAACGTGATTGCCACCTAAATTGGCAGATCCTGCTGCACCGATAACTTAATGGGTCTGGGGGCAGTGTTTATGTAAGATGAGAGATGTGGAATATGTGGCAAATAGAGTAGCTCCTGGAGCACCGAATGAACTTTTATGCTCTATGCTGATTTCAGTCACCGATTTCAGGGAAGTAATTGCTCAGGAACATCGCTGTGGCAGTGACGCACAAAGTCTGAGGAGAGGCGCAGCTGGTGAGGCTTTTGCCTATTTTTTCATTATGAAATCAGTGACTGAAATCAGCATAGAGAACAGCTCACTTGGTGCTCCAGGAGCTCACCTTCTGTTTGTCTCAATGTTGTTCCGAGGCTGGGAATTTAACCTGCCCCTGGACACTGTATGAACCCCTAGTATATATATCCTTCCAAAGCATGAATCTGCATGAGCATTTTACTTCAAATGGAAATCTTAAAAACATAGTTGATGTTTTTTTTGTATTTCTCCTTAACTTGATTCGAATACTTTGTAGTGTGGTCAGTATGACCGGGCTGCACATTGTACCAACAAGTGCCTTTTGACTGCTTGTTGGGGGCCTGTAGATAACTTCCCAGCTAAAATTTATTTTGACAACTAATCCTTCTTTTTGTAACATATTTCTGTTAGGAGGCTTATGTTGCTATTCAAAATATTCCTGCTGGTAATTTCATTTCTTTGTGGCTTTTCTTGGTCCTTTAGGAATAGGTTTGTTATAATCTGGCTCTTAAAAGGGCATTGCTAGCAAAAACTCTCATAGACAACTGCTCTTAAAACTGACTTTCCTCCTCTAAAACGCTCAGCTGCTAATCTTACCATGCAAACCATTTAAATAGAATTAAGAGCCTTTGTAGAGGAGGAACCAAATGCCAAAGTCCTGCCCCCCATTCGTCCTATATGTTGGAAACTGGAAATTGTGACATGCACGATGCCGATAATGGTACCTAGCCTGACGATGAGGGAAGATTTGAGAAGGCTTGTCTGGCCCAGTGTCAAGGGTTGAGGCAGCCAAGAAACTGGTTATCTATTCGAGAAGATACTATGAATGTGAGAAGCAAGGTGAGCTCCTGTTTGAGGTGCATGGAAAAACTTGAGTGCCAAGTCTCATTAATTGAATAGTATTAAATACAAAGAAAAGGGCTCAAACACGGTCTCCTGTCACATGGTCCAGATAAAAATAGATGTTGGGCAAGCCGCATCGAGACTGAAGATAAGACTGTGCTCACACAACCTTTTATTCTCAGGCACAGTGATACTTTATGTGGCCGAGTTCAAAGACAATTTGAATGGCAGACAGCAGGAGTGATGATGGATGGTGGGCTAATTAGGTGGGAAGGCCTGGTCAAGTCCACCCACGAGCACCTGTGGTACCAGCTTGCGTGCTGCTAGCGAGTGGAATATTCCCGAAGGGTACAAGCGTGCCAACCAATTGTAGAGGGCCACATAGTAAAGAGCCCTATAGTTTGAAAGCCAATGAAATGTTGTGAATTTTATGATAGCGAAGATGACTTGCACTAGGGGTGGGCATAAGTTGTCCACCTGATGTTAGAGATCCAACCACGATCCTATCCCCCATAGAAAGTATACATAGATGTTCCCCTTAAGCCTATCACAACCTTAAGTAGGTTTTCTTATTTTGCCATGATGTCACTAACTATGAGTTTTTGTTATAAAAGTGTGTTTTTTAATTTGAATCGTTGAGATACTTAAGCGAACGGTTGTCGATGTCAATTGTACTCCCTGTTTTACATAATTGCTGATAAAACAACTAGGTTTTGCCTAATTCCTGAGTCTGTCTTATTATTGGTGTCAGAGTAACTTCTGCATCTCCTCACATCTAATAAATTATTACCTCGCTTAAAGGGCCTACCAGATCATGTGGTAGCAGAGATAGGATGGTTTGAAAACACCCATTAACCAGTAGGTCTCCAGTGTTTCAGACAATCGGCCATCTAGCCGGAAGATAGCAAAGTTTCCTGTGGAGAGTGGCTGATATAGAAAACTTGCAAGAAAATCGATATAGGTGGGATGGGTCCCTCCTTGATTAAATCCATCCTGGTTTCCACAGGCACTGAGCAGACTGACGGCAACAGTGGTCGGTTGGAGGAGGGAACGATGCTGAATGCCTTGAGCTGAAGAGCGAATGGTGAGTAGATTGAGGGGACTGGCAAAATAAGGGCATGGGATTCTGGTAATGTAGAAAAGTAACAGGGGTTGTTTAATAGAAACGAAGGGCATTTGGTATATAACAAGGAGCGTCATAGTGAAAACATGGAGCGTTTGTAAAGCCTGGTTTCCTACCTAAAGGCAGGACTAAAAGGAGTCATTTCAAAACCCCAATCAGGGGTAACTAGGCAGCACATAAACAGGTTTATGGTAGGGAATGACTCAAACTCCAATATGAGCATTTTAGGGGCTAGGAGAAAAGGATTACAATGGTGTGTATGTGAAAAGTCGACTAGTCTGTCGGTGTGTATGTTGTGTATTTTGTAAATGAAAAAAGGTGTCAAACAGCGACAGGAATAAACTGTGTAAAGTGAAATAGAGATAAAATGTTAATACCTATTTTCAGTCATTGTCGGCGCCGACCAAAAAGTAGGTTGAGATTATTGAGAGATAGAGGCTTTGAGCCGCGAAGGTTGGAGCGCGCTCATATTTGTTGTTTTTCTGAAACTTATCTGTGTAACCAACGGTAAGTATTGACAGTCAATTGAGACTCGTCACAATGGGAGATATTTCTCCAATGATGCACCTGTGCAAGACACTGCCGTAACTCGCGCCTAAACTCAAACAGTATAGTGCAGAATGGGTAAAAGGCACAGCAGATAAAATGCTCATGCCATGCCCACAAGGGGTATCGCTGTCAAAAGCGGTTTTGCAACACATGACCACATAACTGCACGCTGCGTACATGGAGAAGAAATTGGAAAAAAGGTTAGCTATTTTAGACATCTGGAAAATGCATCAGTAAGAGAGTGAGGATCCGCCTCCTGAGGATTGGATGCTTAATCAGTGTAAGGAGGAAGTTGCTGAGCCTTCTGCTCCCCTTACCTCGCCAGAAGTAAAAGGCGATAGTGCAGAAAACGCAGTATTGTGTCCGTTAAAGGAACTGAAAGTGGCGACAGGGTATAGTAACCCGGTAAATGAACCACCTGCTCATAACAGTGACGATAGTTCAGAACAGACTAGAAGAAAAGAGGAGATCTTTAAGGACTTACAAGACAGAGAGGAGAAAAGTGGCAACCAAATATACCCACAGAGATAGAACGAGAAATTAAGAGATGGAATGGAGAAAAGGATAAAGCTGATGAGGTAACGCTCGTACAGAACGGATGGCAGAGCAGATATTTCTGAAACTTCATGGGAAATGTATTGAGGAAGTTAGGCAAAGGGAAGATCAAGATGAGCAGCATCGGAAAGACAAGGAACCAGAAAAGTGATTGAAAGAGGATGAACAGAAGAGCAAGAATAGGCAGGGATGAAAACAAATGTATCAGGAACAACAGCAAAAGAAGGAAGAAAGGGCAGAGGAACAAAGGAAATATGACAACAGGCAGAGAGCAATCGAAAAACGAGATAGGAAAAAGGGAAGAGAGAAGAGGAGGAAGTGCATCGATTAAGGGATAAAAGAATACAAAGACGAAGGGGAGAAGAAGTGCATAGAGTGAATGAAAAAAGGGAAGAGAAAAGGCAAGGAGAGGAAAGAGTTAGATGGCAAGCAAGAAAGCGAAGAGAATTAGACAAAGAAACGGAGTGAAAAAAGAGACAAAGGGGACGCATTATTGATTGCATTCAGAAAGAGTTAATGGAACTAAGTCCAGTAATATCATGGGGTGATATAGAGGAATTCTTCCAGTCAGAGGGAGCAACTCCAAGACCATCTAGGGTAACGCTAGAGGAGAATTTTGACATAGGGAGTATCAGAGATAGGATCGAAAAAGCCTATCAAGACTTGAGAGGCGGAAGCAAATCGGGAAGCCGAGGGAAGGGAGAGCAGTCCCTTGTCTTACAATCACGAATCGAAGAAAGAGATCCATTGAGCCTTTTTCTCAGAGAGGCTGACTTTAGATAGGGGTGAAAGATAAGAGAGCCATACTAGTTGGGGACTAGATATGTCAGACGAAGAATGAGAAACCTCATGCGGTTGCGAGGGATGTCTGGAGACAGACAAGGAAGTGAGATGGTCTGATCTAGAGCAGCCTAAAGATAGGATAGCAGATCCTATAGCATATCCAGAGCGACCTAAAGGACGATCACATAGCGAGAAGAGAGAGTCAACACCATATGTGAACAGGCTGAGGTCATCGCCAGGTAGAAGGTGATCAGGAAGGTGATAGGTCCCCACTATGGATAGGCAGACGATGGTAGCCGATTGAGGGTTGGGGTTGACGCAGTTCCCTTTATTGGAGAAAAGAGGAGCCAGACTGCAGTACATTCCTTAGCCATGAATGGATAAGGATAATTTAAGGTGTAAACTTCTGTGATTAACGGTGGGTGCGGGAAAATGGATCTATGAGTTAGAGAAAATGACAGGGGGTAATACGTTAGCAATAGGGGACATTAAGATTCTCCTACAAGCCATTGTGGGGGAAAAGGCTGATGACATTTGGACGACAGCAGGATACTCAAGTTTCACAGCACAGAACAAAGCACACTGTGGTGTCTGGAGAGTGCTCAGGGTACAGTATTCTGATATGTCGGATAGGGGTGCAATTATGGCACGTAAAATGAAAGATGATAAAGATCTGCTTGCTTATATTAAAAGTATTCAGGAATGGTGGACTCTTGAAATGCGGGGGCCATGGGGAAAATCAGTGGCAGTATTTTACCACATTTTATGTCAAGGATTGCCAGAATAGGTACAGAGACAGCTCAAGAAAGTAATGGGAATGGAAGCAAAGCCACGGGCAGAGAGAGATACAGTTGACCATAGTGCATCACTGTTGACTGTTACAAGAGAAAAATAGGAATAAGGAAGATGCTAGAAAACTTGAGGAAGCCAAGTTAGTTCAGAAGAAATTGTCAAAGTATGCCATAGAAGGGGCGGTGTTGACAAGCGGAAAAGAATTGGGAACGCAGCAAGCAGTGGGTACATTGCAGGTGAATAATCAACACCAGATGGATCAAGGAGGGAATGGGTTTTTGCCGCGAGGTGAGAAATAGGCTACAGAGGAAGTGGTGGTTTTCAGAATAAACAAGGTGGTTTTCAGAATATGCAGAATGATAATCAGAATATGTAAGGAGGATTTAATCAAGGAGGGCAAATCAGAAGAGCTCCTCCTGTATGTTGGACATGTTGGATGACAGGACACATTGAGCACACATGTGGAAGCCAAGGGAATGTACAGAATGGGCAGTCCTCAAGAGGTGGACAGCTTATCCTCCAGCATGTAGCTCACAAGTTAGGGATGGGTTTGCCCATGATTAAACAGTGTATCAAGCACAAGCGCCGCAAATGCAATAGGCATTGCAGCCACAGCAAGCACCATTGAATCCTCCACAAGGGCAGTCAAGGCACGCACCTATGCAGATACAGCAGAATGCAAACACCGGACAGCTACTGACACCTATAGTAGGGTGTGTCACTGTGGCAGGAGGAAGTCCTTTCATGGTTATGGGGATAAGTATGTATCCACAAAAGGACAGCTCACTGGGCAACATGATGTGTTCAGTACTATCAGTGACACCAGACCCTCAAGAGTAACCAAAGGTTGATGTGCTGATAGGAGGCTAATCTTTTTCTTTTTTAGTAGACACTGGGGCTACTCGTTCATGTATATGAGAGGGCAAATTTGCAATGTCGGGAAATGCCATGAATGCGCAAGGGTTCTCGGGATCTACAAGTTGAGTTTCTTTTACTGATGAATTACCAGTCTCCATAGGAGAGTGTGACATGTCTGTTCCATTATTGTACTCAAGGCAGACACCAGTCAACATTCTTTTTTTAAAAAAAAGTTATTATGCATTTGGTTTAACAAAAGAAAACCTTAAGCTTTTATCATATCACAAATACTAAAATATAAAATTAAAGAAAATATAACAAAATGAGGTAAAACAGAATAAAAGACAAATATCAATCCAATCATGGAAGCAAGTAGGCATCGTCAGGCAAAACAAACACAAGTATTCCGTATGTCAACAGAACATTTTCCTATCAATTTTCAGGAAACTGTCCCTTTTCTTCTATTTTTTTTAAATATAACATTCAAGAAGGCCAGAAGAGAGAGTGTAAGGGACAGCCATTCCCCTTGTAAAATTTCAAACCACGAATCCCCTACGGTTCTCGTAGTATATTTTGAAAAATAATTGCCCAACCATCTTTTAAGCTCTTGATGAAGGTCAGAACAGTACATCGTAAAATGAAATAGAGTTTCTTTCTGACCCTCACAAAGCCTGCAATTGTAGTCTCTTAGGTTTAATGCTTTCCTTGATTCCAGCCTTTCTTTTGTTGGCAATAAGTTCATACGAAATCTCAAAAAGACCATTCTGCGCTTCAGGCATGGAAAACGTTTTAGATAGCTTCTCAGACGCCCTCTGGGACTATAGGCAGGATATTTTTGTCCATATATTTTAAACGATCTTGCCTTCTCTATCGTTAGGTTCCAATCTAAATCAAAGAGCTTTTTTTAAAATCTTATCTGGTCAGATAATTAAGAGTTCTTCTGTTGTACCCAGTTCTTCCAAGATGGTCCTACACGATGTGCTCCAATCCATTAGCTCTTTGTTGGTTTGTTCCTGAAAGGCCTTTTCAAGACTTTAAAACCACCTTCCAGCTCACCTAGGAGGCATTTGCAGAAGAAGGACAGCTTTTTCCATTTAACAGCAGCGTAGAGCAATGTTTGGCCCATCTCTTCTCTTATCAATTCAATAGGAGTACAATTCGGAAGTGATGAATTACTCCAATAAGCACCCTCCAAATTGGGCAAAAAATCGTTAGGAACAAGAGAGTCACGCTCACAACCATAAGTGATTGTTGGCACAACTTTCATTTTGTAAATGTCCACTAGAGGCCTTAGTGTAAATCTACAGTTTTTTCTGACAATTATTTTTCCTTGCAATGTCATATTTCTAATTTTCACTTTGAGTACTTGCAGTCTCTCTACAATACTGTTGTTAATGCAAATTCCCAAGTATATCAAACTGCTTACTTCTGAAATGTTTTCCCCCTTCAAATTCCACGTCTGTTTAGATGATATTTTATGAGCGATTTTCCCGGCCAAAGTAAGTATTTTTGATTTGGACGCATTTGCAATCAGTCGGTTGTCGTCCAAATATTTTGAAGTTGCATCCAATTGTCTTTGTAGACCAATTTTCATCTGATCCAGTAGTATTAGGTCATCTGCATAAAACAGACGACCTACTGGTTCTCCTGCCAGCTGTGGGGGGGAAAGACCTGATGTTTTCAAAGGCATTAGGAATATCAAAGATAAATTGGTTAAAGATGGTTGGAGCTAATGTGCACCCTTGTTTCAATCCTATTGTTGTTTCAATGTATTCTGTAAGTGTACCTTTTTTGTCCAATTTGATTTTTATACTTGTATTATTGTGTAATACCGTTAGAGCCTCTCTCAGGTCCACAGGGCAGTTCCAGGCTTTTAGTTTCTTCAATAAGATTGGTCTTTCGATCACATCAAAGGCCTTAGCCAAATCAATTGAGGCAAGGTATACCCTGCTTCCTTTCCTGGATTTAGTAACTGCCTTGATGTGATTAATTAAGAAAAGGTTGAGAGCTGTTCCAAGCCTGCTTGCCACTTATCGAATGACCTGCATTCTTTGTCCAGATCAGGGCTCCAAAGATCTTCCCCATCATGTCAAGAAGGGCGATATGTGTGTAATTGGCAGGTTCCGATCCATCGCCCTTCTTGAAAATCGGTACAACAATTGACAACGTCCAAGTTGGAGGGACCTTCTTAGTTATTTCAATTTGATTGAAAAGATCAAACATCAGGTCCGCCCAACCTTGTAACCTACAGTTCGTCAGGCCGTCTGGGCCTGGGGCCCTGGAATTACTTGATGATAATATTAAGGATCTGATGTCATGCTTTTCAGTCGAGAAGGACCATGCCTCGCTAGCTAGCAAGAGATTGTTTTACTTGATCCGACTTAAAAAGTCTCTCAAAGTGCTTTCTCCAGGATTCCGGTGTTACTCCATTTGTTGTAAGGGCATTTTGTGGTGCATTTATTCCATTCAGGATTCTTCACGTTCCTGAGGTGTTTTAAGTGGAGATCATTTTTAACATCTCCTCAGCGTTGTGCTGATAAAGTAGCCATTTCCTGCCTTTTAGCCAGTTTTTAAAATGTAGTTTTAATTTTTTAATATCTTGCTTACTATTATGTTCCTTTCTGTTTATATATAGCGCATCTCAAGGCTTTCTTTTTACTCATTACAACAGGATGGAAAGCATGGGATCTCCTAAATCCTACGTTACTATTGCCAGATGCTTTTGTCTCAAAAATTTACAAATTTAAATCGTTTTGTGCTTCTGTTTCTTCAAAGTTTAGTTAAAGCCTGTTACGTCCATTCATATACAGATTAACTGCGATTTCCATTTGCTTACAGTAAGGCCAGTTTCGTAAGGAAACAGTTAAAATATTGTGATCACCGGCCTCAGATTCAAGTACTTTTAGATTACTTAAATTATCCATTATGATTTCTGAAGCAAATAAGTAATCCAATGTTTGTTGGTCTTTTCCTCGTCTCCAAGTAACTTTTTCAGGGACATCGCCCTGTATGTGCTCGTTCACCATGCCAATGTTCCTTTCAACCATTTCCTCTCTCCATAAGAGGACTCTCAAGACTTGTGGTGACGGATGTAAACATCTTTTTCTAAAGATTCGAGTAAGAGTTCTGTAGCAAGTTCAAAAGTTCAAGCTTAATAACAATGTTCATTGTCTTATTGCAGCAAGCGCTAACGCTTATGTCTTTTTCCCCTTAGGGGCCGGGGTTGGAATGCCAGAGATATGGCGCCGACCCGAAGTGAAACGTGCAGTTCCAGTAAATGACAGGTAAGTTCTGGATGAGCGTTCGGGTAATGTCTTTGCATTCGCTCATTCAATGTCTTTGTCTTTTTTCCCCATTGGGGCCGGGGTCCGGAATGCCAGGAAGCGGCAGGACCCGAAATGAAATGGGAATGACCCAACAGGTAAGTCTTAGAAGGAAACTGAGCTTTTCCTATTCCCTTCCTTCTCTCACCTTGTGTTCTTGTCTTTTCCTCTCTAGGCTCTGGGAAGTGGCTGCGGATCCGGATGATCGCTGCTGAAGATGGAGGTGCCCAGGAAAGGTGAGTGAAATGCAGCGCTGCAGCGATCGAAGCGAAATGCTTTTAAAATGATGTCTTCCCTTTCAGGATCGTCGGTGTGAAGTCTCCGTGATGCAGCTTTAGCAGGTAAGGTCTTCTTTCTCTCCAATTCTCCCTTAGCAGGTGACCCAGGATGCTGACAGGCGTGGCTGAAGTCCAGATGCAGGAGCTGACACGGTGAGCGTCCAGCTGCGAGGAGCAGAACAACGCGAAGCGTGAATTGTTGATCGGGCGTGGTTTAAATAGCTTTGGAAGAAGTTCCAGGTATGTATCCTTCCACCGATCAGGTATGTATCCTTCCCCGACCACACCCAGGTGGAAAGTAGTCCCACAGGTAAAGTAGTTCCATTCAGGCCTCAAGAGGGCCTGGATGTAGCAGCATGGTCTGCATCAGGTAAGTGCACCTTAAAACACTTGAAGACATGTCTAGCTTTATGAGCCTGGCGCCTAAGGCGCCAGGACAGGGGTCCAACATGAGCCTGGCGCCTAAGGCGCCAGGACTGTGTCCAAAGGGCCCCAGCTTGGACCCGCTGGCACTTCCCTGGAGGAAATGATGCCTGCCTCTGGGGTTGCTGGGTCGGACCTGGCTCCTTGGAGGTAGGCATCATGACAGATATTGTAAAAGTATGCTCTATGTACCATTCCATCATCCATGATTTTTATATCCAGTTTTATGAATTCCTCATCAGCAATAGCTAATGGGTTCCAGTACAAGTTAATCAGTAGTACATTTGACACCTGATTCCATTTCTTCGTGTCTATGTCAATAAAAAGGGCTTGGATCAAGGGCAACGGGCAGTATCTTTTTACCACTTGGGTGTTAATATTCTTTTTTAGGGCCATAAGGAGGCCAGCTGTTGGTCAGTCTTTCTCCCGTTTCACAGCTGAATTTATATATACATCGTAACCTTCTAGCAGTGGTTGTTCATCTCTTGATGACACTGCCAGGTCTCTTGCACACATATTATCTCATAGTTCTTGAATTACAAGGTGCTTGGACAGAAACGGTGGGTAAAGCCTGTTGTATTCCATGATGCCAAGGGAATAGTGTTACTTCTCTTTGTGCTTTCCCAATCCTTGTTCAATATCTCTGGCTACGAGTTGTTCCTTCCCGCTGTTCGAACTCCCGCCAGCCAGGACCAATTTTGCTCTAGGTTCACATTATTCCTTAGAACTTTCCTTTTCGTGTAAGCACTATTATTTTTATCAGTGTTTACTATAATTTGCAGTGGGCTATCTTCTTCCTCATGAGCTCCAGCTCGTACTCTATTCATCTGCTGTAGCCTTCTAGGCTCCATAGGGTAGGTTTTGCCTTTTTCTGGAAGCTCACATTCTCCTTCATCCTCTTATAAACGTTGTCTTCTGGTTGCAGTTCCTCATCATATATAGATACCCAGAAACCCATGGAAAGGAGCTTAGCTGCTGCATTCATTATTTTAATGTTTCTTTCCTTCGAGGCAACATAGATGACCACTTTTTCAGTCTATTGTCTTCCGGGAACTCCACCAGAGGCATATCCTTTGTTTGGATATTTCTTAAAGAGGGAATACAATGCATTTGTCTTAGACAATTTGCACGATTTAGCACTAGTTCGTCATTTATCTTGAGAACTCTCTCCAGCAAAAGTCGATAGGTGCAATTATCTTCGAATTTCATTTCCGAAGACCGTGTTGCTATAGACGAGGACTCTTCATGGTGCGCTTGTTTCTCACTTTTGTTACTGATTTTATTTTCTCAATTTTTCCATTCATCCATTGTCATAAATGTGCTTTCAATTTTGTATCCTTTAAGACTTTGAGGAATGAACTAAGAAAGTTGTTCAGCAGAGTCAAATTTCACAGCTTTATTTCTTTCTTTACCCACCAGTTTCGGGCACTGAATAGTCTCTGAGAATTTGGTCACATCGCTGACTGGTTCGAAAGAGGATGTATCCCCAATTGATGGACTTATGTTGTTATTATGTTCCATGGCTCGTTCCCTTTCTCTCATTCTCGCTATTAGTTGTTGATTCGCTCTTAATTCAGTTCGCCCCTGTACGGTACCTCTTAATGGGGATTTTTCATTCTCTGAATCCGACTCCTGACATATGGAATCTTCCTGTTGAATACTTTCACTCTTTTGTTGACTCACTCGATAGTCAACAGGAGTGGTAATTTCTTCTCCTTCTGAAATTGAATAGGTTGATAGATCAATTAAGATTTTTATTTGCTGTTATTCATTAATTGGGAAGTTATCTCCCTCTTGAGCCTTTTCCAGCAACGCTGGAGCTGGTAGTATTTGATCTACTTCAGATGTCCTTGTAATAGTCTCTTTTCCACTTGGTCCAGTCAACATTCTAGGAAGAGATTTAATGACAAAATTAAATATGGCAATTTCTTTCACTGACGAAGGCATAGTGTGTTCTACTCCAGGGATACATTATATGAATGTGGGCGAATTTATAGTGGCGTTTACAGGGAAAATGGCTCTGTGAGGAATGCTATTAGAGCCAGAAGTCTTTCTTTATGGGGTACGTATTTTGTTGACATGGCTACCCGGCTCAATGGGAAAGATTATGAGAATACCTGATGAGTTTTTGTTCAGGCCACTGATACCTATGGATAAAGAGAGGGGACAGATTATTCCCCTAGAGTTTAATGCAGCCATAGTGTGAGGGGAGATGTCCATGCTCGAAGGAACCGATGACGAGGGCAGGCCATGGAGAACAGTGCTTGCCATTGGAGAAGGGTATAGATTTCTGACATCACAGACAAAGACATGTTTAGAGATGATCCATCAGATGATGACGTGATGTTCGAGATGAGTATTACATATTGGACCAGAATAGAGAAAAAAGAGATCCCTCTGCAAATGGTTATAGTAAATCAGCGCCCAGCATTTTTTGATGAACTACAGGCCCCTATGACTTAGGCCTAATGAAAGGGAGTAGGGGAGGTTAAGATTAAGCTGAAGCTAGGAGCAATTTTACCTCGCGCAAGACAGTACCCAATGTCTCGGAAGGCAGATGAGGTTTTTTTTTAACATTATATCAGCCTTGATGGAGCAAGGTATTTTAGTGATGTCAGAGTCACTGTGTGTAATACTGCGGTGTATCCTATCAAAATATCAAAGGAAGGGTCGTGGAGATTCATACAAGATATGAGACTGATTAACCAGATTATAGAAGCAGAGTTTCCTTTAGTTCTGAATCTGGCAGCGATATTGTGTAGTATCCCAGCAGAAGCACGATATTGTACAGTGATACATTTGAAAAATGCATTTTTCTCAATCCAGATGCTTAAGGACTCCCAAGATCTTCCATCTTTTACGTTTCACCAAACTAAACTGAAAAGTACTTGTTTGCTCCAAGGGTACTGTGAGTCTCCATCGATCTTTGACAGGGTCTTTCAGATGGACCTAAGCAATATTGTTTTGAAAAGCATTGTGATACAGTACGTAGATGCTATTTTGGTTTGTAGCACAACAGAAGATGAGTGCAGACAAGACTCGATTCAGTTAATAACTATCCTAGCAGACAAGGGATATAAGGTAGACAAAGAGAAGTTGCAATATTGTCAAGAAGAAGTGTTGTATATGGGCCAGTTGATCTCACATGAGGGGAAAAGGGTTACACCTGAAAGAGCTGAGGCGATCATGAAAACAGCAAAACCCCACACGATAAAACACATGCAACAGTTTTTGGGATTATGCAACTTTGTTAGAGAATGGGTGTTTGATTATAGTTCATATACAAGACCCCTTTTGCAGGCTCTGAAGAAAGCACAAGTGAATAAGGAAACAATAGAATGGACTGAGGAAATGGAGGAAGAGTTTGAAGAACTGAAAAAAGCAATTTGTACGGCTCCAGTTTTAGGAATTCCCAATTATGACGATGAGTTCTTTTTATTTTCACACACGAATGGGACAGATATGACATCAGTGCTTACACAGAGTACTACATTAGGGTATAAACCTCTGGCATATTATAGTGGGATTCTTGATCCAGTTATGAAAGGGCACTTTCCTTGCAAACAATCGCTGACAGCAGCCACGTTCGCAATAGATAGGTCTACCAATATTGTGATGGGGTGTTCTATGATATGATATGATATGATAGTTTGATTATATAGCGCCTATACAAAATGTGTTTCAAAGTGATTCAAGGCAAGGGAGGGAACAATGGAAAATACAATGACATTCTTACAGGCCATGAACAGTAAGGATGTGAAATTAACTATCGTACTCGGCCTGACGACATTTCAGATGGTGCAAGAGCTAAAACATAGATAAGGAAGGGAGGGGGAGAGTGGGAAGGAAATGGAGACAGACAGGCGACTACAGTACTAGGCCTGGTCACATTTCTGGTAGAGCTGGAGAAAACAAAAGGTGAGGGAGAGGGGTACAGAAAAAGAGGGGAGGAACAAAACAAGCGACTGTGGTACTAGGCCTGATGACATTTCAAATAGTGCTGGAGAGAGGGAACAAGTAAGTGGAGGGGGGAAGAGACAGATGAGGTTGCTATCATATTAGCTCCAGGGACAATTCGGATAGAGTAAGTGCATAGAAGGAAGTAAGGGGAGGAGGGGAGGAGTTAGGAAAAGGGAGAAAGAAAGAGGAGGAGAGAATAGAGAGTAAGCAGTCAAAAAGAGTGGAGAAGCAAGAGAGGAGACCGAATACAATTGCAGAAATCAGTAGTAACACATAATGTTTCCAGCCTGGATACAAGATGAAGATGGGAACAGCATGATTCAGGGCCACCGTGAGAAAGGGTGACGGACCGTTAATCAATGAAGTCCATAAAAGTAAAATCCAGCATTGGCCACAAGACGGTGATGGTGAAACCAGAATGTATCAGAACAGACTCCTGTATACATAGGATAGAGGGGGACAGGTGGAGCAGGTTAGAAGAATCAAGCAAAGTAGGCAACACCTGTGTGCGCAAAAGGGGGGACACAGAACCTCATGGGGGGACCAGAGGGATGGGGATGGCCTGTGGGGACAGAGGGAGTAAACACATGTTGGTGCATGCTTACATCCTGTCTAAACAGGTCCAAACAGGAATTGCCCTTTTCTTTGTCTGCGCTTCGGACGCCCGGCCGAGAGACGCCCTTGATCTAAGAGTTAAGATCAGGAAGGAAGAGGAAGGGCTAAGAAGGTGGTAGGTGCTTAGGCCAGGTGACCTACACCCACTTGCACCTGCTCCCCATCTGCAAAGGAAAAGAGGCTAGAGGGCTCCTTAAGTAGGGAAAGGAGCAGCAACCAGGAAGGCACCAGCTGGGCGGGGCTTGCTAAGTGGGACATTATTTGTTGAGGAGCATGCTTTGTTTGCCCTTTTGGAGAAACCTAAGGGTACATTGACATCTCAGAGAGCTTCCACATGTGAGGTAGTTATATCGAATCCAGCAATCAAAATAGTTAGGTGTAAAATAGTGAACCCTGCCACGCATGTAGCTATGCCTGTGGTAGAGGGTGAGCATGTGCATGATTGCACTAACTATGAGGAATTCTATGATGACATCCCATGCGTAAAGGAAAATGCGCTAACGGGGGGGGGGGATTCTGTTTATTGATGGTTCTTCAAAAATTGATCAAACTAGTGGGGAAAGGCATTCAGTTTCAGCTGTGGTAAGACACACAGCTAATGGTGAATTTGAGGTGGTAGCAAGTGCAAGGCTACGTCTCACTTTTCAGTGAAAGCAGCAGAATTGGTGGTGCTTATTGTCACACTTTAAAAACATGCAGGGCAGGAAGTAACAGTGTACAGTGACTCCGCCTATGTGATGTCAACCATGCACGCAGGGTTAGCATGTTGGAAAAGGAGGGGCTACCTCCAAGCGGATGGCACTCCAGTGAAACAACCAGCATTATTGGACAGGCTTATTAGGGCACTACAACTCCCAGTAGCCATTGCAATAGTTAAATGTACAGCACATACTAAGCAAACAGACTTTATCTCTCGTGGGAACGAAGCCACAGATGACGAGGCCAAGAGGGTTGCATATTCACCAGATATTTCAAGTTTTGATACTCTAGAAGTAAAGGAGAAAGTAGTCACGATTATGACAGTAAATGAAGGGTTTAATCAGTGTAACAAACACAGTTGATGGAAGTTCAAGGCAGTGCACCACAAGAAGAGCAGGAATTGTGGAAAAGGAGAGGGCGTTCTTTGTCCCCCTCTGGAGCATTATGGTGACAGGACAGCACTGGTTAGCCGTTGATGCCAGTAGCATTGTTAAGGGTAGCGTTTGAACAGCTGCACTACCCAGGCATGTAACTAGGGAAAGCTTTGCAGCAGCTATTGCAAACTTGTTAGAACACGTTGCATTTTATGTAGTAAATTGCTTCGGATGTCAAAAGTTTACTGCTAGGCATACACTACGAACCATCAGAGGAGTGATTCCTCGACCAAATGGTCCTTTACAGCATTTACATATCGATTGTTGATATGCTGCAAGTATGTAGTAGATACAAGTATGTACAGGCGGTAAGATAGCTCAGCGGGTTGAGAGCTTGCTGCTGCGACCTGAGCGTGATCTGCAGGTCACAGGTTCGAATACCAGCAAGGCCAACTCAGCCTTTCATCCTTCCGAGGCCAATAAATGAGTACCAATTTCAGTTGGGTGATATTGTATGTAAATATGTGCTCTGTAAAGCGCTTTGGAATTAAGGCACTATATAAATAACACATCATTATCGTATTATCGTGGTGGTGTGTCCCTTTTCCAGGTGAATCAAAGCAGATCCTTGTGCGCAACTTGTGCAGCAAAGATTTTAGTTCGAGAAGTCTTTCCCAGATGAGAAGTATGTGAGGTGCCGAGATCCGACAATGGGCCCCATTTTGTTAACGAAGTATGTGAACATATTAGTCTATCGTTTAGTATAAAACACATGTTTTCTTTTGCTTATCACCTGCCAGTGAACGGAATATGTGAGAGACTCAACGTCTCCTTAAAGAGAGAATTTCAAAATAAAAATTGACACTGAAGAAGGGACGGCTATATTGCCTGCCCCTTGCATCATATGCATTAAGGAATCGGCCTGGGTCGGACCACCACCTCACACCCCACAAGCTAGTCACAGAGAGGCAAATGAGAATGCCTTTGTCTTCTCCATCGAGGAGCAGAAGTGATACCCAGAAGACTGCAGAAATGTTACGAAATGAGTTACTTGCTTATTTGACATGTATGACTGCTAAGATCTCTGTCATTTCAGATTAACTGAAGCGCAAGAAGGGGTCGGTCTCAGGACACAGATGAAGACCATTCAGAAACCAGAACTCAAGAACTTTTACCTGTACCAAGACTATTTGTTGGAGACCCAGTATTAGTGCATTATTTCACCCGAAAGTGGCACGAGCCACGCTTTATTGGTCCCTTTATAGATGAGAACATTACTCCCTCAGTAGTAAAGGTCCAAGAGAGACGCGCATGGATCCATCTAAGCAACGTAAAGCCATATGTTGCTGAGACCGAAGCACCCCAACCGTTGATTCAGAAGCAAGAAGAAGAAGAAGTTCAGCATGTGCAGACCCGATCGATGACGAGGAAGAAGGATGCTAAGATTGCTGATTAAATAAATGCAAGTGTGCATTTGGACTGTGACTCACCCCAGACACTCATTATAGATATTACAGCAAGGGTGCAAACCAAGTTCTCGAGTCACAGGAATCTTTGAATTGGACTTTAGAAAGTGTTGATGTTCTAAATATGCCAAATCTGGAGTTTGAATTTGGCGACTACGTGAGCAGTTTCGAGATTCATTCCTCACTTTAGTTTCTTTTTGCTTAATCCAGGTGGTCCTGTCAGATGCCGATGCCCATAGGCTGCTTCTCTGTGTTTTTGTTTACATACTTTGAGCTTATCCTGCTCTTGTTGGACATAGTACTAATATACATATTTTTCTGCAAGATCCTAAAAATGGCCCTGCAATTAGGAGGCTGCTTATGGTGATAGTAGAAGAGATCCAACATTTACTTGATCATTTAACATGGTTGCCTGATTTTAAAAAGGTTTTATCCTTCCTTAAAGCAGTGCACACGCACATAGAGAAAACTCGAGAATGGTACAGTTTTGGAAAGTGAGCAAGTTCAACGATGAGTGGAGAATCGTAAATGGCGGGGAATGATGTACTGGTGCATAATACATGCGTGCTTAGCATTTATTATTGTCTTCCTGATTTTGTTGATCCATACTGTTTACTTCATTAGTCCAAGCAAGGTAGAAGTCGCTTTGATTCGTCCAACATTAGTGATTCTCACAGATTTATCTATTACTAAAAGACCAAGATCATTTGTGATTGTCCCCACACCAGTGGCATGTGTGAGGCCATCCATTTCTATGACAAGTATTCCTATGATTCCTCCCATAGGGAGGACCCTCATTGATATACTTCATGAGCATTATGCACGCACCTTCCTTGAAAGAGGGAGACACAGGAGAAGCACAAGGGAAGATGATTATGAGTTAAATAATGACCTAGACAGCACAGCACACTTGAGTAATAATACGTGGTATCAGCACATGAAAAAGGTGGGAGAGAGAACACCCAAGGAGAGTTGCTATGTTTGTGCTCTCATACTTTACGCCATGTGGAATTCCAAGATATTCATAGCTATAGAAGTAGAAGTTTAGAAAGCTCATTGCCTGACACACCTTGCACTCTGCCATACGAGAGTTCCAGGGTCGAACAGCATCCGTGGTATGGGTGACCGACAAGACAGCTCCAGAAGAAGATGATCATGTACAAGATTGAGAGACAAGAAAGAGAGCCCATACCAGAGATCATGTGATAAGATATGAACAACCTGGAATTAATGGAGCAGGAATCAGATGGGAAGTAAACAAAAAGCTCAACTGTCAAGGAAAGGACCCTGAAGAAATACTATGAAGCAAGGAGAGAGGTCAGCTGCAAGTCAAGGGAACAGTACTTACTCCAAAGGGAAGGATGGAATGCCTGATTGTGTGTAAAAGGCCAGCACTAAACAGACAATCTAAAGCAATTGTGTGGCATGCAGAAAATGAATGCAATCATCATTGGCCAAACATTGCAAAGTTACTGACATGAGTTGATGATAAAGGAGGACCATTGCACATAGTACCTCTAGCGAATACATCCTTGTATTTCAGATATAATGGCACCAGGAAGGTTCCAATGGATCAGCAGTGCGGCCGAATTTTCGATGTACCAGGAATGAAGGATGGAACAGTATTGATAATGGACAACTACTGGGCTTGCGGATCCAGAGCATATATGAAGTTGGCCAAAGACTGTGGAGGGCTGTGTCCCATAGTGCTCATTCATGCTCCTGCATTGGTGATTCCGAGGAGTGATCTGAACATTGGAGACTTCCCAAAAGCAGATGCTCACTTGAGGAAGAAGCGATCAGTTGGATTTCTCAATCGAACAAAGAGGGAGAATTACTTTTCTGCTAAGTCCATAGAAGCCTTTGATTCGATTCTGTATGAACACAGGTTGTTCAGTGAAATGGCTGCAGTATTCACAAATATCTCCAAGCCAGGGATTCAGACAATGGCAAATGCCAAATAGTTACAGATTACCAGATAGGAACTTTTGCAAACGATTAATAAATACTACTATAAAAGCATTCACCACTATCAAGGAAGAGTTGAGAGCTATAAGACTAAGGACCCTGCAGAATAGATATGTTTGGATATAATCACAGCTATGGATGGAGGTGTTTGTGCCAAAATAGGAGAATCATGTTGCACATTCATACCTTCTCATGACAAGGAGAATGGGACCTTGACGGAGGCTATAACAAAGTTGACGAACTTGCACATCAAGATGGAAGATGAGACAGAAGACATTGCAGATGACGGCTGGCTTGCATCAATCTTCTATCGGTTCCACAATGGATGGCGAATATCTTGAAGTTCCTCGAAGCACTATTGGCGAGGATCATGTTCGTATTCTCTGTGATCAGAATAATAATCACACAGTCTAAGAAGACAGCAAAGAAGGCAGTCGGAATCAAGATGTCGAGTCTGGGTTTGGACCCAAAGAGCTGACAAATGAAGAAATCAGAAAATACATAAAACAAAGCATTTTAGCATCTGATGGAATGAAGTTCCTATATCCGAGAAACCACAAGAAGTATGTGGGAAGACGGATTTACTGCAGGCCAAATGGACAATGTAGTCACATGACCTGGAGTGTTGATGAACATGTACAATCAGCAGGATCTCTGAAAGGAGTAATGAAGATAGGGGTTCCAAAGAAGCACTTTTTCAGACGAGGATGTCTAGATGTGAAGACTGATGGGAAAGTGATCGATGAATCAACCGGTGGGGGGAGTGTAGAGAAGAAGCCAAATGACTCTACCGGAAGTCCTGCCCCAATTCTTCCAATATGTTAGAAGCTGGAAATTGTGACATGTACGATGCCGATAATGGTACCTATCCCACAAAGATTACTCAAAACTAGGTATCCATTGAGAAAGCCCTACATAATGTACCTGCAGAGAAATGACAGTCTTCTAAAGGAGGTTCCTGAAGGAGTGCGAAGTGACAAAGGCAAGACACTGGTGATGTCACATGAAGCAGAGATGACGCACCAAGAAGAGATGCCAAAGAAGAAAGTATATAGACCTTATAGACTCTGATTACAATAGGAAGAGTCAAGTAACATTTCATGTGCAGGAATGAAGATTGCACATGCGAAGAGCACTGAAGAAAATGGAAATAATTTTATAATTGTACAGATGCTTTTACGCAAGTAGACTAAGTAATCATAAGGCTGGCTATACGTAGTGAATAGACTCCAGGCAGTGCCACCAATATATATATATATATATATGAGTATAGAATCTGGATGTTCCACGTCGTGTTTTAGCAAACTAAGGACCCCATGAACAGAAAAGAACTGGAAGCGTGGCGCAGCAAAGAAAGACGCTGACGATGAGGGAAGATTCGAGAAGACTTGTCTGGCCCAGTTTCAAGGGTTGAGGCAGTCAAGAAACTGGTTATCTATTCAAGAAGATTCCATGAACGTGAGAAGTGAGGCAAGCTCCTGTTTGAGGTTCATGGGAAAAACTATGAGTGCCAAGTCTTATTAATTTAATAGTATTAAATACGAAGAATGGAGCTCAAAGACAGTCTCCAGTCATATGTTCCAGATGAAACTAGACTTTGGGCAAGCCACATTGAGACTGAAGATACTGAAGATGCTCACACTCCCTTTTATTCTCAGGCGCAGTGATACTTTACGAGACTGAGTTCAAAGACAATTCAAATGGCAGACAACAGGAGTGATAATGGATGGTGGACTAATTAGGTTGGAAGGCATGGTCAAGTCCACACACAAGCACCTGGGGTACCAGCTTGCATGCTACTAGCGAGTGGAATATTCCAGAAGGGTACAAGCATGCCAACCAATTGTAGAGGGGCACATAGTAAAGAGCCCTATAGTTTGAAAGCCAATGAAACGTGTATTTTATGACAGAAAAGATGACTTGCACTAGGGGTGGGCATAAGTTGTCTACCTGATGTTAGAGATCCAATCACGATCGTATACTCCATAGAAAGGATACCTGGATGTTCCCCTTAAGCCTATCACAACCTTAAGTAGGTTTTCCTATTTTGTCACGTAGTATGACATCACTAATGATGAGTTTTTGTTATAAAAGTGTTTTTTTTTCATGTCAATCGTTGAGAGACTTCAGCGAACATCCGGTGATGTCCGTTGATGTCCGTTGTCCTCCCTGTTTTCGATAATTTCAAATAAAACAGCTTAAGTTTTGCCAACTTCCTGAGTCAGTCTTATTATTGGTGTCAGAGGGCCTCATTACGACCCAGGCGGTAAGTTACCGCCTGGGTCGTACCTTTACCCCCATGGCGTAAACTATGTTTACGCCATGGTGGTTGGCGGACTTACCACCCCATTCCGAGGTTGGCGGGGCGGTAAGTCCCCATTAACCCATTTACCCTTCCCCATTCCCATTTTTGCCCCATAGGGCATAATGGGAGTGGGGAAGGCGTTAATTACGCCACCGTAAATCACGGTGGCGTAATTAACAACAAGGTCCCTTAGCGCCATGGATTTTAACACCTGCTAAAAGCAGGTGTTAAATCCTCCATGGCGCTAAGGGACCTCGGAATCAGGCGGTAAGGGTCGCGCTGTTTACGCCGCCGTAAACCCCTTACCGCCTGGGTCCTAATGAGGCCCAGAGTAACTTCTGCATCCCCAACCATCTAATAAATTGTTACCTCGCCTAATAGGCCTTCGGGTTCACCTTTCCTAAAGGTTAACACTAAATTCCAGCAACTAGGTGACAGATGATCCTCCTATAAAGCCAGGATAGAAGAAATGGATAGAAGGATTAACAAGGTGGAAGATGTTTCCAATAAAGTTATATACCTTCGATCAGACCTGAAAGCATTTGAGAAACACACCAAAAATCTGAAAATTGAGTAGGCGTAATAATCTCTACATTATCAGTATTCCAGAGGGAGTGGAGGATAGTGACCCTATTCGCTCTTTACTAAGCATGTTACCCGAACGGCTCACCTTGCCTAAAACTGTAGGTTTAAACATCCAAAGCACTCAGAGGATGAGACCTGCAAGGCCCTCTACAAGTAGAAAATAAGGGTCTAGAAATTTTATTTTGTCTATATTATATTATGGCAGTAGGCAGTATATAAATACAAATGCAAGATAACATAACATATTAGAGTTCCCAATACGACTGATAATTAACAAAGTTTGAGCATCAAGGACCATGGAATGGGCATAAGGTCTATATTGCGCAGGGTGTCTCAAATGCCTGTGCTTTACGGGGAAATCTTTTTCATCCCACCTTCAATCAGCTAAATGCTTGTTATGGCATTGTTCGTCCCTATTATTCAAAGTTGACCCTCTGGGGTCATACTGCAACGTTTGATGACCCTATTTATCTTAAACAGTACATTCGCTCATGCAAAATGAAAGAAATTGAAACCTCGCTCACTTCAGGTGATTAGGTACTGTCTACTTCAAATGGAAACACTTAAATACTAGGCACTTTACTGGGACTGCTTGTTTTGGAACTTATATATTGAATTGCTAATTTTAATGCAGAAAGAGGCTGTGGTATTGGTGGCTGGGGCATTTGGCTGTACTCTCCTGATTTAGGGCCTGATTTACAAAAATGTTTTCAATGGGACTTTCACATGCTATACTTTTTTTGTAAATCAGGCCCTTAATATCTCTTTAGCTTGGGCTTTTGCGGCTATAGTATTGTCTGACATTTTTACTATCAAATGCTTCAATAATTCATCGGATGCTGGTCCAAAGTAATTTATTGGTTGTTTTTTTTCATGTTTTATGTCTACCCTTTTATATTTTTGGGCAGGGTTCAGACACGATTATAGTGTCACTGCTTCTAATTTTGCTTACTCATGCTTCCTTTCAAGATATTAAAATGGTGGTTTATATTGTTTATCCTGTTGACTCCAAAATGGATCATTAGAATACTCACTTTGTCTTCGAAATGTTGTTGCAATGTATTTCGTGGAATGTGAAAAGTTTAAACAGTCCATCCACTTATTAGACAAAAAGTCTTATCATATCGTAAAAGATGTAATCCAATAGTTGCCTTTTTGCAAGAGACACATTTATCATTACAGGAATTAGCTGAGTTTATAAAAATGTGGGTAGAGGAGGTATTGTTAAGTGCTGTCGTTGGGGAAGAAATGTGTTTCTATTCAAATTTATAAATCTCTAAAATATAAATGATTACATAGTGAATCAGATCATAAAGTAGGTGGGTCCTACTATTACCTGAATGAAAACGTATTTATACAACAGATTTGCATGGTCCTTCTATTCCTGATCCCTCCTACTTGGTCAATTAAAAACACTTATTACAGGGACCCACATATGGATAGAAAATGTGAATTTATGTTTAAAAGCAGTAAACCTCATAAATCATTTTTATTTTGTATTTGTATTTGTTTTATTTGTACCGCACACCATCAGGCCCGGAGGCATCAGGGCGCAAATTGAGCAAAGTTACATACAGAGCAAAATATACATACATAAAATTATAGACAGGGTAATAAACAAGAATTTCTATATACATAAATTACAATGCAAATGTAAGCATGAGACATAACAACATAATGTACAGTTTATCTATGTAGAGTGTATAATAGGCAGGGCAGTGGGCCAGAGTAAGTAGGACTATGGTGTACAGAACAAGTCTAGTGCTGGTTGAAGAGCCATAATTTCGTTTTGGACTTAAATGTGTCTAAGGCAGCATTGAGGGATGGGAGTAGCAATGGGAGGAGTTTCTTCTTGGTTATGTCCTTTTTATTTCTAGTGGGAGGGCTGGAGCTATCAGCGTCGGGACCCGAGGGATTGCTTCAATATTAAAGGTTATGATATGATGGTCAGACCATAAACAGGGGGTGTTAGTGAGGACATTAATATTGCAGTTGGAATATCAGTTGGAGTTGGAGTATCTCGGAATAGGGACTGGTAGATTCATGGAGTTTGGCTCACCCTACTGATATTGGGCCTCATTACGACCCTAGCGGTATGGGGTAAACGGCGCCGTAAAATCTGCTGGCGCCGTTTACCCCGTCCCGCCTCATTACGAGGTCCCCTCGCGGGACCTAGGAAGCAACGCCTAGTCAAACCAGGCGTGCTTACCGGGTCCCGCGAGGAGAAGAGGGAACAAACAATGGGCCAACTCGTAATGGCCCGTTGTTTGCTCCCTCTCCCATTCCCATTCAGCCCTAGGGGGGCTGAAATGCGAATGGGGAAGGACCGGGACCGGGTCCTTGGAGGGAGGAATTACCGGGCCTTCCGAACTCGGAATGGCCCAGTTATTCCTCATTCTGAGGACCCGGAACCGGATGTGATTTTGGCGGCAATGGCTACCGGCAAACTCGTAATGAGGGCCGTTAAGTTTACATTTCACTCACTTTTACATAAGACTGTCATGTATTGATTATATTTGTATGAAACTATCTCTAACTGATGCCTTAATTGATTCTGAGATTGACTGTATGGTTCTATCTGACCATGCACCTTTGGCTGTATGCTTTGAACATTTGTAGAAGTAAAATTATTTCTAATACATGAAGAATTAATAATTCTCTTGTAAGTGATGGAATATTTGTTCAAACCTTTAAAGCATTCTATCAACAGTGTTTTGAATTTAATAAAAATAAATATACTTCAGTGGTAAATACCTGTAAATTTTATAAGGCAACCCTTAGAGTACATTTCATTTGTTGCATCTAAATAGAGAAATGCTAGAACTGTTTCAGACTCGGTATTAACACAACTTAATTAATTTGAAAAAGTTTATATTGACAAACTTAATGCCAATGTACTTAATTGTATTATTGCAGTCTTGGTCAACATGAATACATATTTATGAAACTTCAAATAAGGCTGGTAAATCAATTGCTTCACATCTAAAGTTTAGAAAGGAACATTCTAGAAGTCTGTGTACTGAAAATGAGGATGTGTTATATATAGGTATATTCTGTCGGTCTTTACTAAATTGTATAAAATGTGTATAGATCTGATCATGTATACACTAAGTCTAACTGATAGTTTATTCAAGGACATACCACGTATTCCATTCCTGGCATGTGACCTTAGTTCCTTGGATGGTCCATTTGTTTGGAAGAAATTCACAAAACAATGCATGATCTTAAAAAGTTTAAGTGACAAGGTTTTAGATCTTTCTCCGCTAATTGTTCTTCACAATTACCTGACATTCTGGCTCCAATATTGTTGGACCGTTTTGCCCCTTTCAAGCAACTTGCACATTCATGGGTTTGTTCTCTAAGGCTATGCTGATATTTTTCTCAAAGCCTGATAAAGACTATGAACTTCCCAAAATCACCTATATCACTAATTAATTCTAATTAAAACATGTTTGGTATAGTTATTGCTAATACAGTTAATCACTGTATATCTATATTGATTATGGCTGATCAAAATGGTTTTGTTAAATGTCTTCTCACCTCTGCCAACTCTAGACTCTTATTGGATATTCCCAGCATTGTTAAACTGTAATGCATTTGGGTCTCAGTTAATTTCTTTAATTAAGCATCTATATAGCAATCCTAAAGCCTCTACTTTCATAAATGGTAATTTTTCTGCATCACGTTACTTATTTAGGCATACAGACAGGGGTGTGCCCTATCTCCAATCCTATTTAACCTTTTGTTGTAACCATTTCTAGAACTAATTAGATGAAATGACAACATAAAGTGTAGCGAAATTGAGATTAAACTTGAGGCATATGCAGTTGATGTTCTAATTTCCTTGACAAATCTTTAAAGAAATCTTCATAGCCTTTTTGACATTATTGCTCTCTTTGATTCAGTTTCTAAATACAATTTAAATGTAGAGAAGTCAGAAATACTCTACCAAAAGCCATACTGCATTAAACAGAATGTCCTTAATTAGGGTATGGAATGGTGTCAGAATGGTATCAAGTATCTAGGGGTACATATCTAATCACCATGCAAGGAAATTATCAAACATAATTCTTCATATTTATTTACTAGGCTCCATAACCATTTTAGTTCATGGTCCCCATTATATTTAACTTGGTCGGGCCAGTTAGAGGTGATTTAAATGACATTATGGGGGTCATTACGACCCTGGCGTTAAGGGTTTAACGGCGCTGTAAAAGGTGTCAGCGCCGTTAAACCCTTAACGCCTGATTACGAGGTCCCTTTGCGGGACCCGACCTTAACAGCTGGTTTTACCAGCCGTCAAAGTAGGGTGCCGCAAAGGGACCTCGGTGCTAATTACGGTACCGCAATTTGCAGTACCATACTTAGCGCCTTCCCCAGTCCCATTGAAACCTATGGGGCGAAAAATGGGAATGGGGAAAGGGCATGATGAAATGGGGAAATACCGCCCCGCCAACTTTGGAATGGGGCGGTATTTCCCCATTCCACCATGGCGGACTCGTTACAACACCGGCACCAACCATGGTGCTAATAGCGCCATGGTTTAGCGCCGGGGTTGTAATGAGGGCCTATGTCTCCCATTGTACACTGCTTTCCTTAAAAGCTTCCTCTTGCCATTCTGGCTTCCTTCTTTAAAAAAATTTACGACATACCAACGCAATACTGCAACAGACATTCTATATTAATCCCCCCCTTACATTTGAAAACATTTTGTTGTTTAGCCTTATATTTGACTCCCCTGCTGATGAATGTATTATTACTCTTTTTGATCTCTTTGGGTTAATTGCAATCCAAATCATTACTGCAAACTTGAAGCCAGTTCAAAATATGAATTTTAGAGTGTGGTGTAATGCTATTTATAATGAGCAAATATGAGAAAAGTGCCTTGCTACATCACGTCACTTAATGATGAAATATGATCTTAAATGGCATTTGATTATTGATAATCTATCTAGTTCTTTTTCAACATTGTCCTCGTCCTCATTTATGATTCTTATCTGGTTCTTAGGTCTCTCTATTTTTCTGTGCTCCCTCTTTTATATCATTTGTGAAACATTGAAACACTTGTGTATAGGCACGTTAGAAATGCCATATCACATCATATCATATCATTTACCTCATACTATATCCCTGTTTTTCTCCCTTATCCTTGCTTCATTTTCCTGCCTGTGTATTTCTGGCTGTATCTGTTTGTAGCCCTATGATCAGAAGTGTACTAGTGGAGCTGCACAGGTGAGTGCAATGGTTCCTTGCTGAATGATCCTTGCAGCAACAAAAGATAATTTTCCCTGACAAAGCTGCATAACGAACTTCTGGTAATACACATGCAAGGAAAGACAACACCTCGCTGCAGGTTTTGGCAGCTGTGCTATTTCTTAAATTAGTGCTTGCGTCATCTCTGTCACAAGAATGTTCCTGTGAGTGTTCTGCCTCTATTAGGGACAATGGACTTGATGAATACTTAAGATTTTACGGTGTCTAGCACACCATGTCAGTTGTAGATCTGCACCAGCAATGCTACTGAACAGGCTCTAAAAGCCCACAGAATGCGTTCCTTTTCTATGGTGGTGTGGGCCCAAATGTAGGACATGTTTTTAGAAGAGTAGAAGGTCAATATATATAGAATGATGAATATGGTCAATGGGTTCGATATAAGATCCGTGCGCTATTGACCACTCTAAATTTGAAAAAATGTGATCGGCCGGGAGCAGTCACCCTTTCCCCCAAATCCACCCACTAGGGTTTGGAAAATATGAAGAAGAGATTCAAAAGTTGGAAAGGGTGACTCGCGCTCAGGGTATTGTATCTCCGAAATAGTTATGATTCGGATAGTCAAAATAGTATACAATAGACAAGTTATTCAAATTGTGCGTAAAATGTATTCCATGATGGGCACAGCCGACACGTGTTTCGACCTCTTGGTCATTTTCAAGGACCTTTATTGTACTGCGGTATCCAATCCTATGATGAGGAATAGATTTGAGTATAATCAGGCAATTTTTATGGGGTGATAGGAGTTGTCATTACGTGATAAAGCCCAAATAGCATCTGTGAGCAGGTTGCATTTCTCAACTGCGAAACGCGGTATGCGTCGACATCAGCTTGATTCTGACAAATAATAGGTCCATTATCCAAATCCGATCAAAAGGTGTTGCTTGAGAGATTCTATATCGTCTTAAATTGGCAATGAGTAAGAAATGGGATCGATCCCAGAAACGGTGGTCATGGGATCGATCCCATTTCTTACTCATTGCCGATTTAAGGCGATCTAGAATCAAAACTCTTTCTGAGATACAATACCCTGAGCGCGAGTCTCCCTTTCCAATTTTTGAATCTCTTCTCAATACATATAGAACCATTCAAAACACAGGGCAAAATGATGTAATGACTTACAGTCAGATGGGGAGGAACAGTGTAATTTCCCTGACAGACTCAAGATAAAGCTATGGTGTTGTGATTGGATTACTACAATCGAGGAGATACATTCTCATCGCCTTACGGCTTCTCTAGCTCAAGAAACAAACTTTATGGAGCTCTCCCAAAGTACCTTGTCATTACCTCCAATGCCTTGTACAGAGATCGTTTTCTTCGCTTTAGATTTGACTTGTACCCTACTAACCAGTTGCTAAATATCTATGGGAAAGCTTTCGTGAAGGGATGCAGATTCATCATTAAAGCATGTGGCACTATTTTGCCTGGGTTTGATAGACCTAAGAACCAGACATAAGATAAAAAATCGTGGAATCATACAGATCCTTAGACGAGAGAGAGACTTGGTCACTGCTATTGAGAGGACAAGGTATAGTTACCAGTATTTCTTTGTTGCACTTTTTGAAAAATGTTTCATTAATTAATATTCTAGACTTTTAATTGTTCACTTTTGGAAACCAATGGATATTGTTTATTGGCGTGTCACAATGGAAGGTTTGATAAAGGTTTATTTTGAAACCATATACTATTATTTTAATTTTTTAATTTTTTAAATGATGTAATGACCAAACCAATAAAGTCAAATTATTGCTAATAAAGAAAAGTGTCTTTGCACAAAGCACTTTCAGATGTGTTGCGCATAACTTACTAGCTGAAATGCTGTTGAACCTTCACCTAATGAGAGTGCTGAGGGAATATCCATACCTCCTGAATCAGTACTGCCTCAGAAGAAGTTAGACACGCTAGGGAAACCAGGCACATATTAGATGGAGTGCAAGAAGTTGCTTTCTTATTGGTCCTGGCAGCCCCACTTTGGAAACAAAGGGTTTCCATGCAATTTCTACGAGCAGGGAAACAATTTTCTCTTGAATTTTAAGAAATTGCTCCCGCCCTAGCAACACTTCCAGTGCATAACATTCAGTGGTGCTGGACCTGGGACCATATCCCAAAGCACCTCACTTCTGCAACAATGGATATGATGGTACCAAACAGGGCACGCCATCGAGTTGCAGAAAGAACGAGGCAACTTGCTGCTATGTCTTGTTCCTTGAGGTCATCAAGTAGATGTTCAACTTGGATCACCGGGCTCAATGGGCTGCCAAGGGGAAAACTACAAGTCTTCCTGCAGGAACCTCCTCAAGAAAGTCTTTCTTGATGTAGGTGCATTCTGCCAAGACAAGATTTCAGTTTATACAGGATCCAGGGATACCAATAAATGAGGACAGTGTGCACCAGCCTTCAAATCCACACCATTTCTTCTCGAAAGTTCCCAGAAGCAAGAATCCTTGCAGTGTGCACTGTCAAAAAAATATTGATTCACTTACTGCCAGTAGGGGTAGAACGTTTGTGCATGATAAACAATGCCACATTGCTTGACAGTGGAATCATTAAAAGGAAAAGAGCTCACATTTTTAAAAAAACATCTGAAAAAAACGATGTTTGAAAAAAATTGCATTTTACATTTCACTGCCTTGTGTCATGATCAAACTCTGTCACCAAAATAGACTACTTGAAAAACAAGGGGGATTCAATGATTGAAGCATTTCGTTGCCCTGATTGATTTTGCAAGACCGTTTCTTCCATTTTGTAGACCCTCGAGGTCTGGCTACCCGTGGATATCATTAGGAGGTTCTAACAGAAGGAAAGGCCGTTTCGTTTTGCTTGATGCACCAGGCCTAGAGTCAGCAGCATTGCGCAGAGAAGCAGGAAATCACAGAAAGGCTTCATGGAACTGTGAAGGAGCCTCCCTGCCTCAGTAAAGGTCAAGTAGCTTCATAAAATGTTAGTGCCCGTGCAGTGTGTACTCCATATATTCACTGCGTCACGCTGCGTTAGATGTTTCAGTTCTTGTCAGTCAAGGGCAGCTGCTACATCTAGAGCTGGACAAATGCGCGTGGGCGCAGGGCATTCATTTTAATTGCCATGCGGTAATGGGAACATCCTCTCTTGACAAGAATGTGCAATAGCTAGACTCAGAATGTATCTCCCCATGTCAAGCACTGAACCCCAGATGTTTCCCCTGTGCTTCCTTCTCAGTGACACCACTCCTCGCGACCTCATTGCAGACTTTCACTAGACTCTCTAAGCCTCAGCATATATGCCCTGAAATGTCATTCTGTTTAGCATGCCACAAAGAAGGCAAGAGTGCATCGATGCCATGGGCTAAGGTGTGATGAAAACCCCTCCCAAGCAGAACTGTACTTCCTAATCAAATGGGTGTAACAGATGGCGGCTGGAGCAAGCCATCACAATGGGAATGTCAGCAGTTCTCATGGCAACCGAGCCTGCCAGGCCTGAGGGATTTGCTGCCTTTTTTTCCAGGACATCTGAGCTGCAATCTCATTTGAGCTGTCTACCATTCTCCCTCCCTCTCCCCCATCCTCCCCCTCTTCCCCTCTCAGCTTGAAGGAGATTGCACTGAAAGGCTGAGCTTGATTTTGCATTCCACTGGTGATTAAATAAACACTTCGCAGGAACAGACAGAAACAGAGGATTGGGGCTGCGGTAGACAAAGGCCTCCCATGGCAGCACGTTAATCCCACTACCTAGAACCTCATTATTTCGTGGCAACATAACAGAAGCATTATCCCATTGCGCTTTCTGTCAACATAACACAACCTTGGAAGATTTGGAATGGTGGCAAAGCTCTATGAGGATCTGGGAATGAGGTGGCATATTTTGAGAATGTTCTAAAATTGTTTCTGTTCATTTGAATAGCTGCTAAGAACCAGATTTCATACATTAGTTGAAGTCCTTGTTTGCAATTTCATTTTAGGCCACACACATTCTCGTCTGCTGTAAAGAGTTCCCTGGATGTAGCATTAGACAAGGTAAGCATGCTGTTGTCCGAGCCAGATGTTAATATCGTGTTTTGTAAAAAAAAATAAAAATGATATACATGCTCTCGTGTCACCATGAAAGTGGAGCATCACACATTTCAATAGGCCTTCATAGCTTGCTGCCAGGTGCTGTTCACCTCATGCATCTTAATTAAATTCCAAGAAAGAGACCAAGGACAATATTGATCAGCCAACCCCTCTGCATGGGAGAAGCGCAACGCTAGGCCCCGGTGTTCTGCTCGGCTGCCTGATATCTCTACAGAAGGGTGATTAGGAGGTGCTTGCTCGCTGGAGGGGGTGGGGCAGGCGGCAGATGGTTTGTTAGAGATGGCGCTGCACACTACAACAGAGCCATGCCTCATACACAGGTTGTCGGCTGCGAGTAACAGAAGCTGCAGCCTGTGGGCTTTGCTTCATCCTTCATTCCCCTTCCATCCACCGCAACACACACTGATCTCAACAAGCCTACTGTTCTCTAAATAATTCAGGCAGGTGTAAGAATAATTTCTTCAGGTTAATTCAAGAGAATGCAGATGTTGGGAAGGGACAGACATTATACATAGGCCTGATTTTTCCCCTCCGAAAACTGATTATGTAAATAAGGCTCTCTGAGCACAATGGGAAGAAATGGTCCTAGCACAAAGACTATCATCTGAATATTTTTTAGAACATTGCATTTTTCCTCTGGAAACAGTTGCCTAATCTCCCATTTTTTCTAGATACAATAATCTAGATACAATAATGTTGTGGTGTTGCTTTTCCTTTAAAAGCAAAAGCTGTGAGATGTCAATTTTATGGTATGGAAATTATTGGCAGCCACAAATGTTGGCGCCCGCTCTGGGGGACGAGCATGAAGTAGCCTGGCTCTAGAAGGGGCAAACATGCACTCACTGTAGATGGGATGAAAGGAGAGTAAGTTGGCCATGCGCTCATGAAGGCAGAAATCCTTGCAAGGACCCTTGACGTGGAATCACCCTTGTGTCCATTCAGAGCCTGCTACCTGAGAGGTATGAAATTCAATATTTTCACAGAATTGGGAAAAGAGGAGGAGGGATTGCATTGATTCATAGATCCAGTGTTAAGTTCTCTCACCTCGAAGATTTGGGGTGGGATGATTCCACAAAGATTGAACATGTTGTGCTGTGAACTTCAGCCAGGAGTTCAATAAGGATCTTGTTTGGGTACAGGTCTCCCAGTCCAACTAGGGCCTTTATTGACAAATTCGGGGATTACCTCATTACTACTGGGGTGCAATATAAGGATTTGTTATGCCTGGGTGACTATAATATCTGGCTGGAGGACCAGATGGAAACAGACTCAAAGGGATTGTGGGAAAATATGGGAAATCAGGACTTAACTCCCTCGGTGCGTTGACCCGCTCACATTCAGGGACATTTCTATGATGTGATACTGGCAAGAGGTAGGGACACCTCATTAACCCAATCTCTTGGTCAGACCATTTCCTAAGATTATTTGACATCACCATAGATCTGCATATAGAACAGGTGGTGAACACCAAAGACGTGCTTTCTTTCCGCAGATTTTTAAAGATCTTGAAAAAATATCAGGAACTGAGTTGAGGAGAGCCCTAGAGGAGACTGACCCTTCACTTGGTTGTGAACAATTCTTTGAGCTTGGGGAGGAAACTATGGAGAGTACCTCCTTATTAGTTGCTGCGTTGAGACCAAAGATATTTAAAAAAAAATCTCAAAACAATGGTTCACTTCATTATTGGCTACTCTTCAAAATGAATATGGATTATTGGAATGGAAATGGAGAAAAGACAGTGGACTGCTACGGTTAAACAAACACTGAGAGAATATAAAGTGGCTATTTTTAATGCAAAAGGGAATTATTTATCTGACAAGACTGAGGTGCCAAAAATCATGCTAGAGAATTATTTTCGGTAATATCCAATTTCGTTTGGCCTAAATCAGCCTCATGGATTAGGCAAGCCTCATTCAGCCAGGATAATTCTTTTAACTTATTTTTCTGCGATACAATTAAAAGTTTTCAAGCAAAAAATGCCTTAAATAGACATCTGAAGCCAGAGCAAGATGAAATAGTGGAAGATCAGATTGGTGGGCTGGGTGGAAACTCCCCTTCGCAGGAGGGCAGTCTTTAATTTGAAACCGGTGCTAGAAGAAAAAATGTTTTGCTTTGGTAAAAGCACTTAAACCTACTAATGATGTCCTCTTTCACCTGCCTGCATGGAGTGCAACTTGTCTGGCAGTTGATATTACTCCTTTTTTTAACTTGTTTTGTTGATAAATCAGTGGGGTAGGGATTTGTTCCTGCTGACTTAAAAAAATCAGTAATTTCCATGTTATTGAAAAAGCAGATTTGGACACTGAGAATTTCCAGAATTACCGCCCAGCGGCAGGCATACCATGGCGGACGAAAATCTTGGAGAAGATCGCACTACACAATTGCAGGAGTTTGTGGATAAGGAGTCTCTCCTGGACCCGGTAAAGTCAGGATCTGCCCAACATTTGGGATGGAAACAGCATTAGTGGCAGAATGGATAATCTGCTGCGGATAGCGGATCAGCGACAACTCTATCTGCTGGTGATGTTAGACCTGTCAGCAGCGTTTGATACAGTGGATCATGCCATCCTCGTCAACCACTTAGTAGGGATGGTCCCAGACAAAGCCATTTGCTGGTTTAAATCATTTCTGTCAGAATGCCGCAAACTGGTAGGGTTGGGAGGTTTTCTGTCAGATTCCAAGGGACAGGAGTGTGGGATACCTCAAGAATCATCACTTTCACCTCTTTTATTTAATTTATACCTGAGGCCACTTATGAACATAATGCATAAGCATGGGGTGGGTTCCAGTCATATGCCAATGACACGTAGCTGTTCATAAAACTTGACCACATGGAGGAAGCTTTCTCAAGGATAACAGTTTGTCTGGATGAAATCAGCAGTTGGATGTCGGTCAACTCCCTTTTACTTAATTCCAACAAGATGGAAATTAAGCTGTTCAGTCTAAAACATCTCCTTACTAAGGATAGATGTCCCTTGCTTCCGGCTTTGTTGGGCACAAAATTAAAATTTGCACCCAGATTAAAAAATCCCTGATGCATATGGAAGAATGTTTGGGCTGTGAAGCTCAAATCAGAGCCAAAGTGCAGGCCGTTTTTATTCCTTCCGACTACTCAGTCAAGCTCTTCCGTTTTGTCCGAGTGAGTGATCACACAGTAGTGGTGGATGCTATGCTTAACCCACAGTTGGACTATTGCAATACCCTTTTGGTTGGAGTTCCAACAAAACAGGCCCAATGACTTCAAAAGGCACGAAACACCAGAATTCGAAAGGTGTTCCGGGTTAGTAAATCCACACCAATTTCGAGGTTACAGTGATCCTTACACTGGCTAGCAGTAGAGGATAGGATCAGGATTATGATCATCTGTCTGATTTACAAGTGTCTGAGCAAGTTGGCTCCGGCATATTTTACGGAAAATTAAATCCTTATTTGCTAACACAGGCCCTCTCTTCGCAGGACAAGTTTCTTTTGACGGTTCCTCCGTTGTCCTGTGTGTCCAGAGGCCACTGGAGATTTTCAGTTTTTAGCCCCAAAGAATGGAACCATCTCCCTTTAGAGATCTGCAGTCCTTTCCTAAATTCCACAAAATGGTAAAAACACACCTGTTTGAATAAGCATGGTAACCGCTAGTTTATCCTGTCTAGGCTTCAATTTATGTTCACTCACAATCGTGTCATTGCAGATCATCAGCACCTAGATTCAATTTGGTTTGTTCACAGCGCATTATAAATGGCTCAATCAATCAATCTTCATCTCACGTGATGACGTGATGATAACACTGCAAAACTGCAGACCCTATCCACTGTGGTGAGTAGTCTACGTTTTCTTCTCTTTTCATACTTGGGTTTGAAGTAGTTCCAACAGCCACAATTCAGTCTCGTCCCTCTGCCCTATGTTTTTACTTATCTTACTAGATATTGTGCTTGACTGAGCATCATCATAATGCAGTACCCATTCCATTTGAATGCATTCCAATGTCTTTTTTGGTTCAAAACTAATAAATGCAGTTACATCTACCTTGACTTCAGAAGGAGACTTCACAAAGAAACTTCTAAACATTGATAACAATTGTAAGCATTCATTACTAGGTTGAAAATTATTCTGAAGTCTACCCAAGAAAGGGTTGGGTGTAAATGGGCACATTTTTCACTAGGGCGTACAATGGTACAATTTTGGCTTACTAAATGCTTGAAATGTAAAGTGTGATCAGATATTATTCCAGGCATTTGAAAAAGAACAGTTGAAGTAGACGCAGTTGTGGAATCTTTCTATTTGCATGTTATAACCTAACAATAAGAATGTATCCCTGAATGCAAATTAACTTGTTGTGTGTGAATTCTGCTGGCTTTGATCTACAAAACTAGTGAAAAGTTGGAACATCACTACAGACCCCAACAGACAAAGTGGCAAAGAAGCCGGTAACAATAAGAAGAGACTAGGCTCATCGCAGTTGAAGTAATTTGAAGGTAACATCTTGCACGGATCGAGTGTTCAACAAGGACATAGAGGTACCTGTGTAGCATTGTTTGGAGATTAGAATGTTTTTCACCAAATAAAAAGGGTGAGTGGGGCTGAAGGTGGAACTTAGAGGTACGCTACCTGTGGTGTGATTCAAGTGAAAGCCTGACTCACCAAAGGTGCTTCTTGCGAAGGATCACAGGGTTTGGCCAGTGTCTGTATTTGCAACAAGATGAAAATGTCAGTGAAAAGCATAAGGTCAGCATTGTGTTCCAAGGTTACACTGTCACAAGATGTCCCCACAGTACTGCCAGGTATTTCCTAATATTATTGTGCCTGAGAAACAAAGCCATATGCTCAGCGTCTCATACTTTATGGTGCCCAATTGCATTGGTTCTACTTGACATTTTTCTTCTGTTGTTGCAGGGAATGAAGTCCCGAGGGTTTGTGTTCACTGTTTTGTGGTTCCCAGTGACATTGGCTCCACCTTTGAAATGTGCTCTAGGTTTACGTGGAGACAAATATCAAACTAAATACTGCTTACTTAAGAGATTAAAGGGTAATAGTTAACAGGATGCCCTGATCAACCTAAAAATGCAGGATGTGTCAGGGCCCACATTCTTTATTCCCTCTGCTGGTGAGCCTCAAGCTAAGTGGAGTTAGTGGAAGGATGGCTTTTTGCAAAACTTGTTTGCATTGTATGGGGAACCTTTGGGGTGGAAAAGGTGAAGGATTTGATGTATCGTTCCCTTGGACCACAGGGGCAGCACTTGTTCAAACATTGCCAGAGCTCCAACGTGTACTTTGGGAACGTTGCAACGAGAAGAAGAGTAGAAGCAAGTTAAAGATTTTTGAAAATAGTTTCAAGAAATTCGATGCAACATTGTGACAGAGAAGTACAGATGTGGTACAAAGAGAAAACAGTGGGAGAATCGGTTCATACGTTGATGACTTTATTACTGCAGGTTGGCAAAACGTTATACTTTCTAAGACAGCCTTGATGAACATATTAGAGAACAATTCATGATAAAGTTTAGGAATTATGTAACAAGGGAGGGTATTTGGTTGAATGGCAACCTGGCTCTACATGACATCATAGAGTTATGTGAGTAAAAATAGAAAGCCCCAAAGTATGTATCTAAGGTAACAAAAATCCCCTTTTCATTTTTGTAATTACGTTCTTAGCCCCCGACAATTTTTGGAGGATTTTCAGTCTCCTGACTTATTTTTGTCAAACGTGAGAATTCATCCAAAGTTCCATGAAGAAAGCAAAGGGACTTTCTTATGAGCTGCCCTCAGCCGATATGGATGCTAAAGCAGAGGTACTTTAATCTTTGTCCCCGGTTGAGTTGTCACACCCAGAGAGTGTGTCGGAATAACAGCCTGGTGGCAGCATTTTCACTTTAGCCCTTTTGGAAACATTGGTATCCACAGAATATGGACAACACGTAGCACATATGCATTGAGGTTACCGTCAATTGGTATACTGTACACAGCGTGGAGAGGTGGAATTAGTTTACCTTAAGGTCTATCAGCAATGGGGAAAAACAAATACATTTGTCAGGGGCTGCTCACTGAGAAAAAGTGTGAAAGAGTCTCCTATTTCCAAAAACAGTGCATCACTGATATAACAAATATCCATGATAAGCACAGCATCGCTGAAGAAGCTTTGACTTCTCCCAATCCAAAATCACTGAACACATATGCCATGACGTGCACTGGTAGTCAGGTGCCAACACAGACCATAATACAATAAAGGTCAAAGAGGAGACCCAGCCCCACACAAAAAGCAAATATCTCTTCAGTAAATCTGATCAGCAGGAACAAAAAGGTTTCAAAACAGGTAAACAATCCAATACAAAATCAATAATCTATGGTCATCAAAAGAAGCAACCCAAAAGAGCACTGAAACCCTCAACTATATGGTATGTTGACCTGCCACGACTCTTTCATCCCAGTTGCAGAGGAGTGCACTCCTACCATACATACTTCAAAAAACTACTCACACCAACTCATAGCAGGTAAACAAACTTTACAACCACAGGCCCACCCACATTGCTGCTTCAAGCAGCTCAGTCTAAGTAACGGATACAAACCCACCTATTACCTATCAGCAGTCACCTCCTAAATCAAATTATTATTTCTTCAGTATCTACTTTACAACTGCAGAGATTGGCAGTAGCACTCTATATTGAAATGGCAGATAACCAGTGCTTAAAGTGGGCCGGGGCAGTCTCCAAAAAGTGGGATTGAGCCGGGGCCCTGCAGGGGCCCCCGTACTACCACAACATTGGCGGGAAGCATTATCCCGTCGCGGCCGCAGCCGCGACGGGATGATGCGCCTGCAATGAAGTCAGGCAAGCTGACAGAAGTGGCAGCCAGCCACAGCGACGCTGTGACTGGCTGCCACTTCCGTCAGTCATAGTAACTACATCTGGTGACCCCTCGCGAGAGAGGTCACCAGAGGCAGTTACTGTCCTTTTGTTTGCCCAGGTCGCCGAGGCGTCTTTAACCCTCGGCGAACCTGGGGATTCCTCAACATATTTCGAGGTTTATAAAAGATGGCTTTGAAAGTACACATTTCAAGCCATCTTTTATAAAGCTTTGCCGACGGACAATTTCGTCCGTATTCAAAGCTTTATAAAAGATGGCTTGAATTGTGTACTTTCAAAGCCATCTTTTATAAACCTGAAATGTTTAAAAAAGATGGCCTGAAAACTAGGCAAACTGTAAGGTATGCACACAAATATATATAAATGTTATATATTTATGTGCGTACCTTACTATGGTTTGTGTACTTTGCAAGCCATCTTTTATAAACGTAGAAATATGTTACATATTTCTACGTTTATAAAAAATGGCTTGCATAGTACACAGATCATAGTAAGGTACGCACACAAATATATAACATTTATATATATTTGTGTGTATACCCTACGATTTGCGTACTTTTTAGGCCATGCCCCTCCTGCAAGCCACGCCCCCACATGAGGGCCCCCCCTCGATTTCTTACCCCACTTAAAGCCCTGCAGATACCATTTAAGAATATATACTCATTCTCCTTATACTGACGCAGACCTGGTTTAACCAAACCTGTGTGAGAAACCTGAGACAAACTTCCTCCCACGCACAATAAAAACCCTCAAACACATGATCCTGCTGTTTGAGGGAACGTTCAATGCAGTGCACTCAACGTGCACGTTTCAACTTCTTCCTACACATTTATTATGAAACCATTCCAGAAGGGTTTCTTTGTATAATTACAGTATAGGAACAGTAAAACAAAATTGAAAAAAGTAGAGGGCATCGCTCCCAAACACTCCTGGCCACGTTGACCACTGAGTGACAGATCACTCTCCCCTAATTTGGATTAGCCAAAGGAAAGAATCCAACCCTTAGGTAATTTGGTGGTTCTGGACCTTCAACCGTATTGCTTCACAGTGGAACATCGGAAAGGCAGAGAGTAAGGTAATGTGGACTTCCTTTCCCGGTTCGCATTTGAAGCCCCTCGGTCCAACGCACATTGGGGAATGGTATGAGAGAAATATGAGGGCATTCTAACTCCTATTCCTCATGGGTCCTTTGCACAGATGGCCAGGGAAAGGCCATCCCATTTGGATCCCAACTCTGGGGATGGACAAGCGAGGGAGGATCACCTCGGTGGAGGGTCTGTGAGGGCTGTGAGTGGGATGCCTTTAGGAGTGACATGGTATCCCCCTTTTCCTATTACTGATCAACCAAACCCTTCCCCCGCCTTTATGGGGTATTGTGACTCGATTGCCCTGACATCCTCATGTATGACTGCCAGACATACTGGGACATAGAAGAGGCAACTAGGAGCAATGAGAAATAGGTGCTTTTACCGCTCTGGTACTGGGATGAGGAACAGGCCTGCTGAGAGTAGTAGAGGTCAGGCATGTCTCCTTAATGATGGTCAGGCAGGGCTAATTGTAAAATTGCAACTGCAGCCTGATAGAAGGCTGCAGTGTATAAAAGGCCCAATCTAGGTGTAGAAAGGGTTTCATGTGATAATATCCCCACAAACATGTCACCATACAAGAATGGCACCTTTTTTTTGCGGCGATATTACCACATGGAACCTGCGGGGGACACCCATGCAACCCCACATTTTTTTTAATGGAGCGGAGGACACCACCACAGCCCCAACTCCCATTTACCCCATATATTATCCCCCTAAATAATGTCACCTATGCCGTTTCCTGGTGACAATATGTATGGCAACATTATTTATGGGGAAAATATTACCTGATACCGTAGAAAGCAACAGAGCAGGAGAGGGTGAACCAGGAGAAGCTGTGGCTTCAAGAGAGCAGCACCGGAGAGGCCAGGGAAAGCAGCTGGGAGCTGCATGTATGGAGTGCATTAATGGTTCACGAGAGTGCGGCCTGAGTGCTGGGAACCGAATGAGCATCAAGAGGGGAGCCGTGCCTGGAAGCTGCCCCTTTTGGTGGTGTTTGCAGTGCTCATTCTCCTGGGGTTATAAAAGCCACTTACAAAGACTTATAACATCAAAATGAAATGAATTAAGCTTTTTCAGATTGCTACACACATGTATGAGTGCTAAGAATGTTATTCAAAGCCTTTCACAGTGATATATACCAACAAGACAAGTTTAATGGAGATCATTAACATCTATAAAATACAGAATCAAATGAAAACTGTATCAAACACCTTTTCATTGAATGCAACTTCAGATCCAAGCACCACTTATGTGTATTGAACTTACAAATTTACTTTAAACAGAGGTTTTACCATACAAAGAAAATAAATGTGAATGATTAAACTACACTTTGGCTTCAGAGTGAATGGAACTTTGAAGATGAACTTCTATAAATGACTGAACTATACCTTTCTACCAACGAGATTTTTGTGTCAAGACCAACCACATTCAGAGGGCGGAAGTATGGTGCAGACCTTTAAGAAAGCTTGAAAACATCCTTACATGCTGGAAGCCAATCCCGGGGAAGGGAACCCTGAGGGTTAATGTACTTTTGTGGTTGGAACTATATCTTGAAAGTTGTGGATGGGAACCCTGTGTATTTGTGAACTTTACATTTTAATTCAAGATTATCCTGAGACTTTTATTCAAACTGCGTTGCACTTGGGGGAAGGGAGCTGAAAGAAAGCTCTGAGCTGGACAGAGCTCAGAACCTTATATTGAACACTGTTTTATTTATTGCTGACATCCCTATATATTAGTTGTGAGGGCAGGTATAGGTGTTGGACATAGACAGATTCTTAAGTTGAACTCCTGGACTTTGACTTTTCTTAGTTTTGGTTTGGTAGGGAAATCCCAACATAGAATTGGGCAAGATAGGCATTTTTCCATCCTGACTTTTACAGTTAATACACTTTTTTTGTTCATTCAGAATCTGTTGTCTGTTTCTTACTCCAAGATGCCTTCACAAATGGTGTCAGCAGTGGGATGTGGTTCAACCGATACAAGTTGGGGAACCCTACAGTTTGAGAAGTTAAGTGTTTCATAGCTTCAGACCCAAAGTAGCCACTAAGTGTTACGCTCACCTGGTTCCCACGGGGACGTCGATCTGGACTAGCCTGGTGCCACGTAGAGCCGAGATGACTGACTGGACACCCCCACTTACTCGTTTGTCAGCTCGTATGAATATCTTTCTGCAAAGGAGAAAGGGAATTAACCTCCCGTATTTCGAGCGTTAACCCACCTTCCACCCCCGTTGTCTGCCCACTGACCACTCCCGATGTTCCCTCTTGTTCTCACCTGATGGTTTAGAAAGGTGAGCTCTCCATCCTGCATCGAGCGCAGGGGCGCGTTGACGACCAGTTATCTCACTGGCGTGGAGGAATTGGTGAGTTCCAATATTGACTCTAGGATCCAACAGTTTGTAAGAGTTCAAATGTCTGATCTTCACTCTTTCCGATTCCTTGTAGGTTGCCGACTTAACCACCACGAAGAGTCCAAAGGGCAGTTGGTGGGAGTCAGTGGTTTTCCCTTAGGGGCTGGGTTACGGCGATGATGCAGAGTTAACTGCGCCGACCCGATATGAGGTGAGTACCCCCTGCGGTAAATCAGGTAAGTCTTTGGGGGGTTGCTTGTAATGTCCAGTGGTTTCCCCTTAGGGGCCGGGGTGCGGCGGTGATGCAGAGATAACTGTGCCGACCCGAGATGAGGTGAGTACCCCCCGTGGTAATCCGGTAAGTCTTTGGGGGTAGCTTGTGTTGCCCTTTTGCATTCCCGTGCTTACCTGGCTTTTCTTGTCCCCTTAGATATCGGAGAGCGGTTTGGAAATGCAGCGTCTGCGATGGAGTGAGGAAAAGCTGCACTGGATGGTGAGTACAGCGCGGCGCTGCGAGGTGCGTGACGATGCGCGTGCGATGACTCCTTCTTCTAGATCGACGGCGCAATGGATCAAGAATTCAGGTAAGGTTTCAAGTTTGAACTTCTTCTCCTTCTTTTCTTTTCGTTTCCAGGTGGTCCAGGACTGAAGCGGGCGTGGCTGAAGACTGGAAGATGCTGGAGGCACGGCGAGCGTTACGCTGCTAAATGCAGAATAACGCGAAGCACGTGTGGCTGTCCGGGCATGGTTTAAATAGGAAGAAGTCCCAGGTAAGTATTCTTCCACAGCCCCCACCCGAGAAAAAAGTAGTCCCTTAGGTAAAATAGTCCCTCCTAAGACCCATTTGGTTTGTGGCTTTGTGCAGCATGGTCTGCATCAGGTGAGTATGCAGCATGGTCTGCATTAGGTAGGTTTTCTGTAATGAGCCTGGCGCCCACGGGGCCAGGACTGGCTTTATCCTTATGAGCCTGGCGCCATAGGCGCCAGGGCTGCACCCCAACAGCCCCTAACTGGGGTTTTTGGGCATGCTCCAAACGGCATGATGCCTGCTTCTGGGGTTGCTGGGCCTGGTCTGGCTTCCCGGGGGCAGGCATCATGACACTAAGGGCTTTATCAGGTTTGATATCTATAGTAGTAGGGATGAGACCATTCCCCAAGAGAAAAGCGACTAATTGTCATGATGCGGCCATCGCACCGGTGAAAACTTCAGAGTAAATCAATACACATTACGGTCAGGCTTCGCCCCTGGAAACCGTGACAGAGGTGGAAACATTGACTTCAGACCGCGAATTACACAGTGTGTCGGTCTAGTCCTCATCCAATATGACCACCCTGTGGATATCTATGCTCTGTTTACCCCGGAACAATGCGTTGTATGGTCATTTCCGATGTTCCACGCTATGTTGTGCTTTCACTTTACTACTGATTCCTCCACCTTACTGTTACTCTTGGCTATCCGCTGTGTCTCCCTTTTCTCTTATCGTGTTCGTGAGTATATTTGTGTGCTCTTGTTCATTTCTGTGCTGTCTTCCGCGTTACTCAGAATGCCGCCTTATCTGTACTTCTTCCATTTAATCTCTTTCACTGTGCGGCTACTTCTCTCTGTCTGTATCTTTTCCGGCTCTTTGCCTTTCTGTGCTTACCTATCTGTCTAATTTCTTCCGCGTCCTAGCACTCACCCTGTTCCTTTCTGCTCCGGCTGACTTGTCTTCCTTCATTCGCATCGAGTTCTCTTCTCAACAGCAGTGCAGCGACTTTTCTTTGCTTCTGATCTATCTTCGATGGCTCTTCTGGGTCTGGTGCATCGGCTGTCCACTCCGGCCTGATCTTCCCCTGTCTCCTGTTCCACACGGTTACCTCTCCGAGTCCATCACTGGGTCAGCCCATTTCAAGGTGGATCTGGATCGGCTCAAGCAGGGGCTGAATCCTGTCATCCTCACTCAGCTCGTTGGAGGTATTGAGTCTTTCTTCCTTTGAATACATTGAACTGCTTCAGACCGTCAAGGATTACTCCTTACTCTACTCATTTGGGACCAGCATTCCAACCAACACTGTGTCCCCCAGGGTTTTTTGTTGCCTTTCCGGCTTTTCCATGGTGAGGGGTTTGTCTCCTTGGAGTCCCCCAGGACTTGTTAGATTACCAGTCACAGTGGCCTCTGAGGTAGCCAGACCTTATTTACACGACAGAAAGGACAAGAAGCCTAAAGAAAGAAAGGATCCCGACTCAAGAAAGTCTCGAAAGAAGAACCCAACAGAACTTAAAGACAGATCCTCAGCAGGACAAGGTGAGGAGGAGGTTCGGGAGGGTACTTCCTTGCAAGACAATCCTGACAATTACTCAAGATTGTGTATCCTAGTGAGCCCAACTGAAGTCACGGTCTAGTCCTCACCAAAGATGGCTGCTGCAACAGGCCAGCGTTCCTATAACAACGTGCCGTGCCATATGCACAGTGCATTGTATCCGTTCTTTCCTGGTTACCCACTGCTGTGTTTTTGCAGTTCCTCCGAGTTTAGCCCTTTGCTATTTGTCTTGCCTCCTTCCCAGTTTCTCTTTTCTGGGCTTACTTATCCGTCCTGTCTATCCTTCCTGAGTCCTTCGTTTCTCTGCTACTCTGTCTTTCTACCGGCGTTCCTACGCAGTCTTGTACCAGCGTCCTCTCAAAAGGTACGTTCTCTCTCATTTCCCCGGCGCAAGCCGCTTTCCTTTCATTTTGTTTCGTTTCCGATTCAAGCTATCGTTGTGACAGCCTTTTTTTTACTATCTTTTCTGGAGTGCCTATGCACAAACCTTTTGCTGCTCTGGTGTATCCCTCAGTATCTCTTTGTCTCTCATCACCGTCTGTGTCTATCATTTTACACCCTTCTCTGTGTTACCCTACAAATGTCCCTCGGGTTGGAGCCAATGCCTCCTTCCGACATAGCTCTTCTCCCATTCCTTTTACGCCATGTCCCAATATTGCTCTGCAAGGGTTTGGTCAGCTCTGTGACCACTCTGATCTGGCATACAAATCTTTCACCTACTCGGGATCCGGCATTTCCTCCAAAGCGAACCATCTGTTGGAGGAAGGGGAAGGATACATTCTAGATCCTGATTAAGGTGTCCAACGTTGATTTACCAGTTGCATGGACCTGTTTCACTACTAAGAAAGACTTGTCAAGCAGGGTCTTTTGGTGCAAGGAGGATTTTTCCCTGCTTTGGGTCTGGCTACCTGGGGTTCCCTTTGGCTTGGATGTCGGCTCCTGTCAAGGCGGCATGCGGGGAAGCCAAGCCCCATTTGCACAATAAGGAGAAGAAGACGAAAGACAAGAAGACCAAGGATGTCAAGGAGACCAGACAGAAGGAGTCTTCAGAGACCCGAGACAGCTCATCGGAAGAAGGAGGTGAGGAGGAGGTCTCAGGAGGGTACACCTGATCAAGCCAGGCACGACACTAATACCTGCTGACCTGATATTGATTCCACACCCTGATAAATATATTACATCGGAACCCAAGTCAGGATTAGCGTGGAGATTTGGAATTGATGTCCTAGCAGGAGTAATAGACCCAGATGTCCGAGGTGATGGTAAAGTCTTGTTACAACACCATGGAAAGGATCCCTTCCAGATCCACCAAGGAGATAAGATTGCTCAAAGGGTGCTTGAGAAAACAGTATTTTCTAGCTATAAAGGGAGATCTGGAGAGAGAAACATGGATGGGTGGCGCAAGGCTTTGGGGAAACTGATGAAACATCTGGTGACCCTCCCAAAACTGAAATTAGAAGATCTGCAGATGAGGATTCTGAGACACTTCCTGATTTGGCATTTGCCCAGAGAAACTACCCCTTATTGACTGAGTCCTTCTTGCCGGTAGTGTCAGAACTTAAGGGTCATGGGAAAGGTTCAATTTTTCAGAATTTGTATGGATATTGTGAGACCCCTGTTATCTTCTAAACTAGGAGATAAATATATCTTGGTCATTGTAGACTATGCTACCCGTTATCCAGAGTCCTTCCATTGAGAGCTAACACAACCCAATATATATTTTAACATTTACTCATATTTCTCTAGAGTGGGGTTTCCGAAGGAGATCCCAACGGATCGGGGCTCCACTTTTATGAGCAAGCTTATGGGAGAATTTAAAGAACTACTACACATTGCCACCCTTAGAGCATCTGTGTATCATCTCCAAAAATATGACCCTGAAAGAAAGATTTAATAAGACTCTTATGACCATATTCTGAAAATTGGAGGAACAAGATGGGAAATATTAGGATCAGATGATACCTTGGCCCTTGTTTGCAGTCAGTAAAACCCCTCTGGCCTCGACAGGATTTTCCCCGCTTGAACTTCTTTATGGGCAAGACAACTCTATCAAACACCTTTTCAGTGAATGCAACTCCAGATCCAAGCATCACTAATGTGTATTGAACTTACAAATTAACTTTAAACAGAATTTTAACCCTACAAAGATCACTTTGGCTTCAGAGTGAATGGAACTTTGAAGATGTACTTCTATAAATGATTGAACTATACCTTTCTACCAAAGATATTTTTGTGCCAAGGCCAACCACATTCAGAGGGCGCAAGTATGGTGCAGACCTTTAAGAAAGCTTGAAAACATCCTTACATGCTGGAAGCCAATCCTGGGGAAGGGAACCCTGAGGGTTAATGTACTTTTGTGGTTGGAACTATATCTTGAAACTTGTGGATGGGAACCCTGTGTATTACTTTACATTTGAATTTAAGATTATCCTGAGGCACTTAATCAAACTGTTAAAAATGTAAAAAGCATGCTTATGCGAAATCCGAGCTGGTATGACAAAGATTGCAGGGCTAATAAAAGTAAGATAGTCGAGTGTTTAAACACAGCAGGGACAGTAGATAAACCTCAACTACGATGCCTCAGATTTGATTATAAGGTTTTGTTGGCAAAGAAAAACAAAGAGATTGCCTCCCTGAGATAGGAGTCTCTCCTGCAGGCCCATGAATAAGATGACCATGTCGCCTATTGGAAACTGATAGTTGGCGATGAAGTTAATGGGGATTTAAAGTGTCAATGCTGTATCACGGGAGAACCATGGAGGTAGCTCTTCTAAAAACTATATGATAGTCCTGGGATGCTACAAATTGTCCTGAGATGTCAGCCTTGCCCCAAAAAATAGAGCACAAGGGAAAGAATATTTACTTCAATATAGAGGAGGTATATAGGGCAATTGCTAGCCAAAAGAATGATAAAAGCTGCAGCTACATAATCCCTGGTGATATATTTAAATATGAAATTTGGATTTGTAACCTGGTACTTTGTAGAATTTTTAACGCATTAATGGTTATGGACACTGTACCTGCCTCTTGGCATATCGCTGTCATTGCCCCTAACTACAATTCAGGGGGATTTACCTGCCAACTACCAGCCAATCTCCCTCCTAGACAGTGTGGGCAAGATTTTTGCTAAACCTGTTTTTTCCCACCATCAGGTCTGCGCAGATAAAAATTAAATCATTCCCGATTTTCAGGCGGGCTTTAGAAAGCAAAAGAGCACAGTTGATCAAAGCTTCGTCTGCACCTGCTAATCCAGAATTACATTTTGTTATTTAAAATGAAGCTCTACGCAATATTTGTGGATTTGCGGACTGCATTCGACAGCATCTCATGGGATATCCTTTGGAAAATTATGAGGAAAAGGGGAGTACCTCTCAATCTGATATTCGCAATTCAACTGTTGTATTCCGAAAATAGGGCAACAGTGTGTTTTGGCCTGGCAGGGGAGCTATCAGCCCCATTTCAAGTTCGAAGGCGGGGTTAGAAGAGGATGTGTCCTTGCCCCCTTCAATTCAATACTTACTTCGAAGAAATTATTGAGGCATTGGTTCAAGGCTCTCTAGATTGCCCTAAAATGGGCCACAACATCTATCCTGCACTATTTTATGCAGATGATGCTGTGATCCTTTCTACCCCCTGCTCGGCCTAACAGCAAATTTGGAAATAATCCCCAGTAAATGCCATGAACTGGAGTTACAGCTAAATACTGAGAAAACTAAGACCATAGTCTTTAAACCCCAGTTCGCTAAACATGGTTTATTGGATATCTTTGTCATTGGTTGCAAACTTGAACACTTTGTTTTATGACTACCTAGGTATTAGGTTTCATAAAAATGGGGGTGGGCCTTGCGGTTGGATAAAGCCTGCACTAATGTTGAACAATTGTTGGGGCTACTAAATCCTTTTTTAGAAGACATGGCAGTGGGGCGTTCTCGCCTGCCCTCGAAACTTTACACTAGGTCGGCTATGCTAGTCACCTCTTTTGGTGCCAAAATCAGGGGTTATGGCTCTCTATGAGCACTCAGAACAATCGAAAATAACTTTTTAAAAATGTACTCTTGTTGTTCTGTTTTATTACAATTGGAATTGTATATAAGTCTGATTGATGAAGCACTTGCTTTAACGCCTGTATATCATTGGCTCAGATTATGGAACATCAGATTATGGAACACTGAGGCACCTTGTGAGTCTGAATGGGGGGAAGTCAGTCCTGTGGGTCGGCCACGTCAAAAGAAAATTAATTGAAGTTAATGTTTCTGACATTGGGAGTCCCCGGACAAGATTGACAAAAATTCCCTAGCCAAGGTCAAATCAGCTGCTTCATCAAGGAGAAAAGAACTGATGCTGCAAGCTGCAAATAAACTTTCCTTGGGTATGGACTATACGAGGGGGGAACTGATTCCTGGTTTTGAATACTACCCGGATTATATCTATCCTCCCTATGAGAGATCTCTGTTTATCAGATTCAGTTTGGGCACATTAAAATTTGCATTTCTTTAGTAAATCTAGGAATCATGGGAACACAGGGATTTGCCCCCTTTGCGTCATGGGGACGGAAACTACGGTCATTTCCTGTTTACTAAGGTGCTATTATTTAAGACCCCTGTGTACAGGTGCCAGTTTACGATTGACCTGTGAAGCTCTAGAGTTTTGCAGAAACCTTCCTGAGCAATATATTGTGTGTGCCGTGGCCCGTTATATTCATAGGGCCTGGCTGCTTAGAACCAAATTATTAGAGAGAAACGAGTGAGATGCTAGTACTACTGTTATCTTATAGCAAGGAGGACCCAAATCATAGAAACTGTATGAGAATACATCTAATAGAGGCTGTGACCATGCTCTCCTCTCATGAAGAAGGTTACCTTGTTATTTGTATTTTTATGAATGAACTTGCACTAGGACTGCGCTATTATTATTTGATGGTTGTAGCTTGCTTGCATGTTTAGATTTAAGATTAGATAGGCATTTTTCATACCCAATTGAAGTTCAACAAACACCCTTGAAAAGTGGTCACTTGTGTCTGTTTTACTGTTTGATACCATGCCTTCCTTACAGTACTTGCATCACTTACTGGTGGCCCCCCTGTCATAGCCATGTGTCCTTACGTACGAGAATCCTTGAAAAGATACTCACCTTAGCTGGGCTACACTGCGCTCCCTAGCAATTCGGGGAATCTGAAAGTCACTCTACCTTCAAGAGTCGACCCGCCTCAAATAATAGGGTATTATTCTTCATCACCTCAAGACCCTTCCTGAACTGCTACAGCTCCCTGAAGAGGACCCGCTTTCACTGTTCTGCACAACCGCACGTTGTTAACGCACTGCTTTACTTTTAAGCACAAGACTCCCCACTTCACAGGGCTGGACTGCATAAATTAGGGATTGACTCTGAAGAACTGCCTAATGTGATATTTTTGTTAACTTACCTCTTCTGTTACAGGTTGTAGTTTTGTTCTCCCCCTTATCAGCATTAGGCAAAACACATTTGTATATATGGTACATAGTGTAAGGCATTTGTGGTAACTTTTCATTATTACTGTAGTTTATTTGTGTTTAGTTATAAGGCCTGGTATCCACGGGTAGAACCAAATGAGGGGATCAAGCACCAGAATCTTCCCTTAATAGTCATGATACCACAAAGTGATTCAGGTTAATTTTGCTCGGGTATTGCTTTATCTTCAGAGATCAATCAGTTTATTTGGTGTTCCTGTTTTCCTTTTCCTTAAAAAAATTCTTCTTACACTTTTTTGTTGTTTTCCAAGTGAATGTAAACTTTATTTGGTTTCTATGGAATGCAACTTGTTTATAAAAAATCCTCTTGGCTGGAAAAGTAGGTCAGAGAGCAAAGTTCACATGTATAACTGTACACAGAATTCTTAAAAGAGAAACTGGAGTGACTGGACCGAAATAGATCGATGAAGACTCCTATTCTCTGGCGTCCAGAGTTGTATATCTTGTTTTTGCTCCATTCCTCAGGATGAAGATGTGATCCTTCCTTGTAATTATTAGGAGAAGGGTCAGTCTGTGGCCTGGCTAGCGGAACTTCTCTGTGTCAGGGCACAGAACAAAAGCCTACCGGTTTCAGTGGACTACGGTTATGAAGCCACTTTCATCAGGGCTAGTGCAGACCAGCACTTAGTGGCGGGTGGTCTTATTTCTTCTGTGATGAAGTGTATCTTGATTGTCAATAGGAGGCCCGCCCTGTGCAAAGGAGAGAGCGAGGCATGGGGTAAGGAGAGAGACAAAAGAGATCTATGTTAGAAACCTGATGGAATGGTGGATCTCATGGCTCCAAGAGACTGGAGTTCCATTGCTACTATAAAGTCTATGTCTTACCCTTAGAGATGGATTCTCCCATATGTAGTGGTCCTAGGTCAACGCACGTATGGGCATGGACATTTTTCTTCCCAATGTCGTGCTAACAATAGTGCATTCCTGGGAAGCTAGAGAAAAAAACATATTATATCTCTAGGTTTCAGGAAAGGTGCTACATGGAACACACCGTGCCTATCGGCACGCTGCAATGATTTGCAGTAATTAAAAAATGCTAGCTAAACATTTACAATTATAAGGTCAACACAATCGCGAGTTTGGCCCTATATAAGACATCAGAATAATTTGGTAACTCTTTCATGCACCCTGGGGTGAGCTGCGGGTTGCCAGTGTGCTTGGTCTAAGAGGGGCACCTTAAAATGCATGTACCCTGCCCAAAATCGGCGGTCAGTGGCTTTTTCTAGTCCATTTGGAATCCACATGGAAACGGGCGACAAAATATATATATGTATATATCTCGGGAAGCACTGACTCTCCTTGGATATTCCCAGCATTTTTAAACTGTAATGGATTTGGATCTCAGTTAATTTCTTTAATTAAGCATCTACATTGCAATCCTAAAACCTCTACTTTCATAAATGGTAATTTTTCAAAATCATTTTACTTATTTGGGCATACAGACATGAGTGTTCCCTATCTCCTATTTACTATCCTATTTATTCTTTTGTTGTAACCATTTCTAGAACTAATTAAATGGAATGACAACATGTTGGGCATACAGTGCAGTGACATTGAGATTAAACTTGCCGCATATGCAGATGATGTACTAATTTCCTTGACAAATCTTTAAAGAAATCTCCATAGCCTTTTTGACATTATTGCTCTCTTTAATTCAGTTTCTAGATACAAGTTAAATGTAGAGAAGTCATAAATACTCTCCCAAAATCCGTACTGCATTAAACAGAATGTCCTTAATTCAGGTATAGAATGGTTTCAGAATGGTATAAAATATCCAGGGGTACATATATAATCACCATGTAAGGAAATTATGAAACATAATTCTTCATATTTATTTACTAGGCTCCATAACCATTTTAGTTCTTGGTCTCCATTATATTTAACTTGGTCGGGCCAGTTAGAGGTGATTTAAATGACATTATGACGTCCGTTGTACACTGCATTCTTTATAAGCTTCCTCTTGCCATTCAGGCTTCCTTTTTTAAAACAATTGACCACAAGGCAACTCAATTCTCAGGGAGAGCAAGATATATCAATGGTGTTAAATTCCCCAATCTCACATTTTATTCATTCTGCTTTCATGCTCAAGCAATGAAGTCATGGTTCCTACTGGATGGCTATATTATTCTTAAAAAATGGTTAATGTTGGAAAAGTATTTATTTCCCTGCTTTCTCTTATTAATATTTCTATATAAATAAAACACTACATTATTGAAGTCAATATGCATAAGAAATCTGGCTTTTTTCCACAAATTAAAAAATTCTTTAAATTTGTAATCACTTTGTATTGCAATATCAACTAATTAAGGTGAATAGGAAGAATATTCTCTGGAAACCTTGGTTGGCTAAAGTTATTAAATGTGCCAGTCACTTTTTTCTGATGCGTCTCACTATCTTGATGAATTTAGAATCCAATTTGCTCTCCCTACATCCTTTTTACCTCTATATGCCAAGATAATGAATGCCCTTGTGGAACATTACTATATTTTAATAATCAAGCTATTTCCCCTGGTTTTCTCAGACTGAAATGTATAGATTTGTTCTCTAATAAGGCCTCAAAGTTTTACTAAATTCTGAATTCCGAACATTGAGAAATCCTGCGAAAATAAGTGGTCCTCTGAAATGTACTGGGAATTAAATTGTGACACAGTGAGTGATGGAAATATGTGGTCCCATGCACCAAGCTTTTCAACTCTAAACTCATTAATGATGATACATGTTGGCCTTGTTTGGAACCTGAAGCTACCTTCAAACATATGTTATTTGATTGTGGATTTGTTAACTTTTCTTTAGGTTAGGTCTGGAAGTTATTGCAACAGATATTCAATATCAATCGCCCCATTAAATTTGAAAACATTTTTGTTGGTTAGCCTTATATTTGACTCCCATGCTGATGAATGTATTTTTAATCTTTTTGATCTCTTTGTGTTAATTGCAATCCAAATCATTACTGCAAACTTGAAGCCAGTTCAAAATATAAATTTTAGAGTGTGGTGGAAAGCTATTTATAATGTGCAAAGATTAGAAAAGTACCTTGCTACACCACCTCATGTAATGATGAAATATGATCTTAAATGGCATTGATTATTGATAATGTATCTAGTTCTTTTTCAACATTGTCCTCGTTCTCATTTGTGATTCTTATCTGGTTCTTAGGTTTATCAGTGCTCCCTGTTTTATATCATTTACCTCATACTATATCCCTATTTTTCTCCCTTATCCTTGCTGTGTTTTCCTGCCTGTGTGTTTCTGGTTGAATGTGTTTGTATGTTTGTATGTCGTTTCTCTTTGTTATTGTTTTTTTTTTTATTTATTGTGCATTATATAAAAAGGACAGACAAAACAGGAAAAAGTCATAAAAATGAACAACATTAAAAGAATAAATGTTTTCCCATTTTCCATATCTGCACTACAACACCCATGATCAGATAAAACGACAAGACGAAAGGACAGCATTAGGATAAAAGCAATTTCATAAATCTAAAATAATAAATTTGAAAATGGATAAAATTACTCTAAAGAAAAACAAGGCAATCTGCACAGTATCTCTTTCCATATGTTAAATGCTGCTGCTGTATATACACTGAACTCTGCGCTATATATATAACTCCAAAATTAGTCTGTTACTGTACATTCCAATCTAGAAGTTAAGGTGGCATAGCCCTTAATATATAGATCAGACAGCCTAGGGCAGCTGGTAAGTATGTGACAAGTGGTCTCAACTTCTCCTGCACAGAATCGACATACCCTTTCCCCATATAGTATCTCAGTCAAGCGGCCCAAGACCTCTCTGGTGGGGAGAATGATGAAACGCGTGTAAGTAATAAATATCTTGAGATTTTATATGGCTTAACTAAATAAGTGTGGGGGTGTTGGGAATGAAGCCCTATCTAGGAACTTCAGAGAGGCTTATCTTATTGTGTAGCCAATAAAGATCATGATTTGCTTCCAAAACCTTGGTATTGCCCTTTAATTTGTTCAATCAAAGCTACAATATCTACATTAATTTGATTCAAGAATTTCATTGTATAGACACTTAATCCCAGGGATAAAAATTAGTGGTGCCTCGAAGGTAATGCCCCACAATAAGGCCTTTCAGATAAATTATATTTAGGTCTGGGGAAAGAAGAGAGATCATGAATTTACAATGCAAAAGGGACAATTGCACTCTCAACGATACAAGTCCTAGTTCCAATCGTAGAGCTTCGACAGGAACCAAGTTGGAAACCCCCAAAACGGAACGTAGGATCTTTGCCTCCAGGGTCTCCAGCCATTTAATTTTTGTGGCTCATTGATGGCAACTCTGCCATATAGAATCCCCGGCACAATGCTGATTCTGTTTACCGATATCATGCCATCAATATTGCATCCCCCTTTGCTGCTGACAAACTTCCTAAGGGTCCACCTTTTTTTGTGAACCTTGGCATTATGTATTCTCCATAGTACATGTTATTTGTGTCGATATTTAACAGGTAAACCTAGGTATAAGTAGCTCTCAACTACTTCAAGGGCCAAATCACCAGCTTCCAAACAAAGGACTTTTTCTCCCTCGCGCTAGTACCAGAGATTACAATTTAGATTTGATCAATATTAATATTTAGATTGTTTTGCTGAACATAAGATGATAAAGCAGCGATGAAGCGTTGCAAACCTATCGGAGTGTGATCCAGTAACACAGTTTCATCGGCATAGCCGAATCAAGGCACTGGAGCACACCCCAGCTCCAGAGGAAAATTCCTTGCCACATCAATAGAAGTGGCCATATCACAGTTATATAGATTAAAAAACATGGGTGCGAGAACGCATCCCTGCTTCAAACCGTGGTTGGTGGGTATGGATCTTGAAAGTAAGCGTTCCTGGTTCACATGCACCACCACAGTGGGGTTTGTGTAAATTTCTCTGATAAGTTATAATAGCCTAGAGTCAATACCCCAGCCAGTCAGCTTGGTCCATAATCGATCACATGGCACAGTATCGAAAGCCTTAGAAAAGTCCACAAAACAGGTATACAGCTTTTTTCCCTTTGCCCAGTTTCACATCAGCAACAAGGCATTGTAAGGCACAGATATTTAGGGGGGCCGCATGGTCTTTGCGTACGCCAGTTTGATATCTATGAAGCAATCCACATGCATTATTTTCCTTGTATAGTTTTGTCATCTCTTTTAGTAATATTTACACTATGGATTTATCGTACGTTTTAGGGTGTATTTTTGAGGAGGTTATGAATGTTTGCAATCTTCTTAAGAACATTTCAACAAGATATTTTCTTTCAATACGTCTAGTCAAATATACATTTATTCATTTGTGACTTGTATTCTGCATTTGTCCTTTATGCTCTAGTTGTATGGTACATGCTTCTTGTGCTGTAATTCTTTTTTAATTATGGACACAATTACATTTCTATCTTAAATATGCCTGGGTTTATTGTGGAGGCCGCCATTACCAATCTCTGCTGTCTTTGCAAGGGAACATGGCTGCAATATCAGAGAATGAACAATATTAGGCACAGAAACACAGGATATTTTAGAGTTTCCATGCATAGAACTCATTCAATGAATGTCAAAAATCCTTCTTGAAAGAGCTCTGACTGCAGAAGTGGTCACGATCAGGCTCTTCCAGAAGTATTATCCCACAGATTTAAATGTATGTAGTTGTTCATTCATCTCACATTTCACTGACTAGCATGTTCAGAGTTTTTATTGTTGCACTTTACGACTTGGGGTTTCATTATGCCTCAGTTTGGTGGGCTAAAGTCTCAGACTGCAGTTAATGCAAATCAGTACCACTTGCTCTGCATCAGTATCCTGTGCAGAATACTCTCACAGCTCTATCAGAGCCTCTTCTAAGTCCTTGGTCCTGAGTAACATAAAATGCGGAATCCCACAAGGTTCCTTCATCTCACCCCCACCCGCTATAACCTCCTCATGAGGCCACTTTTCAATATCGTGCACACATTAGGCATCACCTATACTAATTATGCTGATGATACGCAGGTCCTCATCCCCCTCAAGGGAGACTATGAGGCTGACATGAAAACCCTTAATTCCATTTATTCCACTATTCAATCCTGGGTGGCTGAAAACCGGTTGTTCCTAAACAGTGAAAAAAACGAACTTGTGGATCACCTGCAACCCTTGAAAACCTCAAAACAATACAGCTCATTTACAATTGACAACACACCAATCTCAGTATCCCATGCCGTGAAGACCTTGGGAGTCTATTTGGACTCAAACCTCTCAATGACGAAATAGGTCAATGCCATTGCATCTGCAACGGCCTATCATTCTAAACTGTTAAATGCAGCCTGACCGTTCCCCTTGGAGCAGAACTCCCTCACCATTGCGAGAGCTATCATTGGGTCTCGGCTGGATTACTGCAACGCCCTCATCAGTAAACTCCAAATTGTCCAGAATAATGCACCTTGTGGCCGGCACCGGCATAACCAAAAGGGATAGTCTATAAAACGCTCGCCCTTACGCATAAATGTTTCCACAACACTGCCCCCCTCTACCTTGCACAGAGAATAGACAAACATATCCCCGTCATACCCATCAGGACGGCCTACACCAACCGAATCTCCACTGGAACGCTCTACCACCTCACATCAGAAGTATTGATTTGCATTTAGCCTTCTGGAAAGCCATAAAAACTATGTTGTTCACATAAAATAGTCCATAATGGCCCCGCTGTATTTCTTAGGCTGCCTATTACTACTAGCCATTTGATGTAACCTCGAATGTGAGTGTATGATAGTCCAAACCTGTAACCAGTCATGTATTCTACTGTGTTCGCATTGTAAGGATACACGCGCACTGTAACCAAGAGCAACATACCTTCCTATAACCAAGACACTTTCTTGCAACAGCGCCTCGATGCCCTTGCAAGAATGCGCTCTACACATTTTAAAAAATAAATCAAAAATAATATCCTGAGACACAAAGCTCTACATTTTCCAACACACGCTTATCAATGTGTATGAAATCAACCACTTGTTCCAGAAAACCAACACTCAATTCATAGTCATATTGGACAGCAAATTGGGCCTGGTATTCCTTGGTGAAATCAATATACAGTCTGCTTGGTTTTGTCTTTATAATATCGTACTTCTTGTATTTTCAACTGAGTCCTTCCAGACTCAGCCCTATCACCCTAGCCCTATGACGCTTACTTAAAACCAATAACCAGACTCCTCACTTACGTGCTAATCCCTCAATGTTATGGAGACAACTTAAAAATCCTTTTCCAAGTGGACCCCGATCCCAAATACCCCAAATCCATGACTACATCTTTATCCCACAGCCATCAATGGTTGAAGGAAAGCAGCCTTCTCCCCAACAAAGATAAAAAAATAAATCATTGTTTAGGCAGGCCCCCACAACATTGCTCTCAATTGCACAGCCGACTGTGATTCAAAAGCATCACGAACATGCTAACAGCATGCTAAATACAAATCACATTGGTCCTAGGGATGCAGCAGAGGACAGGCCTAGTGAATGCACTAGTAGTCCTGCATCTGGACTACTACAACAGCTTGTTTGCAGGCACACCCTAAAATCTCATCAAGCAGATCCAGACCATCCAGAACAGAGCGGCAAACTTACCCTGGAAGAAAGAATATGAGAGCTTATCTCATCAGCCCTTGCTTCTCTCCACAGGCTCCCAGTGGAGCAAAGGATTGGCGTTAGGATTATTTGCCCTACCCACAGGGCAGTACATGGCCTCGCCGCAGATTATATAAATAAATCAGTCACACGCTATGCTCCAAGGAGCAATTTATGATCATCAACAAAACTGCTTCTCAGCACCTCCAGCTTAATGAAAAACAGAACTGATGGAAAAAGAATGGTCCTTATAGGACAGAACAATTGTATCAATCTCCCTAATCATGCAAGTACATAACATAACCATAGGTGATTTAGAAAAGATGTAAAAGCCAAACTCCTTGCCAAGCCTACAAGCCAGGATGCATATGAGTGCCAACAAACAATGCATGAACCAGGCCGTCCTGCAGAACCCATGAAGGCACCTTAACACATTTCTTCTCTAAAACCTCGAGGTCGAGCAAGGGTTGGTGCTTCCGACCTGAGCAGTTGTCAACATGCTAGTATCTCCCCTACTAGTGTTATGTTATATATGCGGGAAATTCCTGGAAGGACACCTGTGTGTAAGTCATAATCGATCTTCCCATTCCCTTGTGCCTGCCCAGCTGCCCTATACAGTCCCCTCCTGCTTTGAAGTGGCTTGCTTGCAGTGTAGCACATAAAATCTCAAATAACATAAAATAAAATAGTTATAAATACAGGAATACAAATTCAATATCTGGTGTGGGTTGCTTGGTTCCTGCTAGTGGCAAGTTCAGTCTAACGGGACGCAGACACAAATAATCAACTCGCTCTTCCCTCGCATTGTCATGCCTAAAACAACCATAGTTGGGAGTGTACCCATAGATCGTATCTAGAAGACAGACCTATATGAATGTACATCTTGGCCCCACACCCATGTTTTTTTTTATTTCCAGGCAAATGTATCTGTACCACATAAATCTAAATATTACACTACAGCAGGAAGTCTCAGTGCCGTATTAGCAGGGCCAGCAGTAGATGGCGGATGGTGGTTGGACCATGCACAAGGATAGGCATTTGAATGGGGGCGTGCTTGGCAGCCATGGAGTAGGCTGTGTCTCCAGAGGGCTCCGTGATCCAGTGAAACGATCCATACAAGCGCAAGCTGCCTGGCGGAAGACTGAAGACCCAAATTAGCAGCATAAGCGTAAGAACAACAAAGGATCAGGAAGCACGTATCTGCAGGTCAATCGGATTGACCAAATGTGAGATTTGCTACTTTGTGTCTGGAATCGTGCCCCAGAACGAAGGCAACAAGATGGCGGCGTCTCCTAAACAAAGGGACGCCTGAATGCGACTAAGGCATCATAGGAGCGGGCACCCGAGAAGTAAACAGCTGACGAGCTGCTGAAAGCGGGATGGCTGCTGTGACAGCGCACGAACACGGGCCCACCAACAGAGGAGTAAACAGAGTTTGTGTACCTGAGCAGTGTACCGGGCATCCCTGTCTGCCTGGCGAGGAGGGCAGAACGCACGGAGACCTGCGCCATGTGGGCATCGAGGACTGCGCTGGGAACTGAGCCGGCCAGCTGGAGGAGGCAGTGAGCCCGGCCTGCGGAAGGCCCAGAGAGGGCGGAGAGACGTGGAGGACAGGCGCTCCCCCAGAAACAGTAACACACGTTACGAAGTGTTGGAGGCGGGGACGCCTGACTCCAACGCAGTGTGTCGGGGACTTGTGGCTCCGGAGCAGCACGCATCATGCTGCATGAGGAAGGCAGGCACAAAGTGCTGCTCTTCAAATAGTACTGGGCAGAGAAAAGGCCGGCACAGGGGCAATACACGTGCGGCCTGAGAAGGACAGGCCCCCAGGACACATTCATAGCCGGGGTAAGGTGACCCAGGCGGCGTGGGCATGCATTGAGGCAGCCAATGTGAAGTTGCAGGGGGACTAATAGATGCACTTTGCTTTTTCATCTTTCTTCACTAGATCTTTCTTTTGCCTTGCAAAACTCATGACTGCTGCCCGGAGGAAGGCGGAACCAACTACCCACTGTATTCTGGTTTTCTTTCCCGCCGAAACGCAAGATTCGTGATGGGCCCATAGATCTCTGGAACCTTTCCAGGATCTTAGACTTTGTCCATCACTTCAAATTATTCTTGTTTCCCCCCACTGCGTTGGCAGGCTGAACCTCGGCAAATAGTTTTGAGTCTGAGAGGTATGGTTGATAATTGACAACCAATAAGATGAGCCACACTTGAAAGACTCAGCCCAAGTGTTCCATTTAGATTCAGTGGGGTTTTCTCCCCCACCAATATTCTAGTTTTCTATGTTTTACATGATTACCAATTCTTGTTTGTTGCAATTGTTTGCATTCCCCGACCTCCTCCCCTAGATACCTACTGTGTTGTTTTTTAGCCCTATGATCCACGTTGATTCTTTGTATAACAGAAATTGTTGCCTGTATTGTTTTTGAATCAACCTATGAAAAAAAAAATGTCCTCACTAACACTAAAATAATTACATGTTAACAATATATTTAATTTATTATAAATATGTCTTTGTATGTTTGATGTTGTTTTTGGTTTCTTGCAATACATATGTTTATTTACTTAATTTACAAAATTGAATACAGAATGATTTAATACTCTAGTCTATGTGTTGTTTTGTTCTCTTTGTCAATAGTTTTGAATGCGATTGGTTTCAACTAAACAAATAAATAATTTCACTCCAGAACATAAATTAACTTTCTGGATAGATAGAGGGTGACAATGAGTGGTTATCTTAATTATTTAACCCAGTCCCTCTCCTCTAGCACAGCTACAACCCCCTTTCTTTGTTTAAAGGACTAATAGATGCACAGCAGACTTTAAGTGTGCGCCAGAGAGCGGGGCCAGGAGCGCGCTGCTGGCGCTGTAGACAGCAGAGACACTGAGAGCCACACCGGCAGCAGACTACATCACGGGGCCCCATACCGTATCCACCAAGCAGATCACCAGGAAGGAGATGAGCAAAAGGGAGCAGAGTGGAGCGCCACCTGCACTCAGAGAACGGCCCAGAGGACAGAATGCAGTGATCACCAAGAAGAGCTGTCAGCAAACGAATTATGTAGAGCAGATGAACAAGAAGGTACGGGCCAAATATGAAGTGCACATAGGCAGCCCACGAAGAAAGGGTAACCTGAATGAAACAGAGCCCTGCAAACAACGCAGGCAGCAGAGGGGTGCTGGCAGAGGCCCAGAGGCCATGCGAAGACCGATGACAAAGCGCTAAGACAGAACTGCATTGTCTGGGATACCTCCTAAGACCTCCAGACAAGAGGATTGCTGGAAAGGGATTGCGGGCGAGTATAGCGTCCCCCTGAGGAGACACCAATAATGAAATTACCAAGTGCAACCCGCAGACGGCAGTGCGGAGGGACATGAGAACAAAAGACTGTAAATAAAACTGCCAGGAAGTGTTGGGAGAGCGGATAAGAGGAGGTGGCAAGTGGTGGCGCATTGTGCGTCACTAAGGGCGAAAGCAGTACGGAAGAAGAGCAGCTACCACAGACTCCGGAGCATAAGCAGATTGGAGCAATGTCGGTAAGGGGAGGCAAAGCCAAGGGCAAACAGCCCACAATGGACATTTTCGCTAAGGCACAGCAAACCCCCACCACCCCTGCACAAGGCACGGCAGCCACGTCTGCAGACGCAGCTTCACTACGTGAGGACAACGTAATCCTAACAGCTATTACGGAACTGAAAACCTCATGGGGCACAGCGATGGCAGACCTGAGAACTGCTCTGGAAACTAAAATAGATGCAGTGGGAATAGAAGTTAATCTGCTGAGACAAGACGTGAGAGCGCTTGCTGAATGAACGAGCGGCCTAGAGAGTGCGGTGAAGACCAACACGGATACCAGCGCAAGCAATGCCAAAGAAGTCCACATACTGAAACAACAGGTGGCTAACCTGGAGAATCAAGCGGAGGAAGCCGAGGGAAGAGCGAGATGCAATAACATATGCGTGGTCGGCCTGCCGGAGGGAGAGGAAGGGCAAGACCCCACAGACTATGTGGAGAATATGATAATACAGGAAATAGGAGCTAACAAGCTCTCCCAAGGATTTGCAGTTGAACGTGCACATAGGGCCTTGATGAGGAAACCGCAACCCGGAGCCCCCCCCAGAGCAATCATAGCGAATATTTGAACTACAGGGACAGAGAGAAGATTTTGGAGTTTTTTCGGAAAGGAGGGACGATAACAAGGGATTCGGCGACCATCACAGCATATCCTGATTACACCATGCTAGTACAAAGGCAGCGCTATAGCTATGTGGCGATCAAGAGGAGACTGCGCACAGCGGGCTTCAAATACATGCTCTTGTATCCTGCGAAGCTCAAAATCCTCCACAAAGGCAAAGCGCACTTTTTTGATACCCCGGAGGATGAGGCGACATGTTTAGATGCACACGGTTGTCCAGAACGTGATGGAGAGCAATCCCAGCAGGAACACGATAATTGCAGTGTAAGTTGATGCAGGGGGGTGGGAGGATGGGGTTGGGGAAGTTAAGGGGCTGGCGAGTGTGTTGGGGTTGGGAAGGGAGGTGGGAGGGAGGGTGGTTGGCTAAGTTGAAGTGTTAAATTGTTAAATTGGGAACAAGCCTACATGTAATAAGGAAGGGAATGCACTTGTGGAGGGAAGAGTAGGAATTTAATATGCTATGGGAGACCTTAAAATAGTTACCTGGAACGTTAGGGGGCTCAATAGCTATTTAAAAAGGAATAAGGTTATGATGTATCTGCGCAGGCAGAAAATCAACATAGCCTTGCTACAAGAGACTCACTTAATGCAAGAAAAGCTGGAAGTGATTTGAAAAAAGTGGAGGCGGACTGTTGTGGGAGCAGCATACTCAGCCTATGTAAGAGGGGTAATTACTTGGGTGGCACCGCATGTCCCGTTCCAGCTATTGCAATCTACAGTGGAGCCAGATGGGAAGATGGTTGTAATGAAGGGGCTGGTGGAAAACAAGGAAATATGTATTGTAAACACATATGCCCCAAATCAGGACACGGCGGCATTCTTCAGAACGCTATATAACAAACTCAGTGGGAGCTTAAGGGGGGGAGGTGATCTGGGGAGGCGACTTTAATTGTGTACTAAACCCGAAAATAGATAGATCGGATACTAAAATAGATAGACCCACTCCAGCTGCTAGGACATTGCAGTCACTGCTAGCGGATTTTAGATTAGACGATGCATGGAGGTCACATCACCTGCAGGATAGACAATATTCGCACTATGCAGCCCCCCCAGAACCTACACACTAGGCTTGACTATGTGTTTGGTATGCATGAACTAATGATAGAAATAGCGCAGGCAGAGTATAAGGCGAGGGTCCTCTCCGACCACTCGCCGCTGATACTAGTATGCAAGGTGGGATCTTGGCCAAACTGCAAGAAGCGGAAAAGGGCTAGAAATAGCATTGAAAAGGGGAGGTTATACTAAGGAAGATAATGAAGGAGTACTTAGGCTGCAACAGAAATGTGCGGGATACTGGGAAAGGTTATGCAACCTCAACTACAAAAAGTATGTAGAGAGACAGCATGCAGGAGGGTACAAACCAGGGAGAGTTCTGGCATGGCTATATAAAAGCGAGACTCCTAGACCCACAATTAGAACGATAGCGAAGGAAGATGGGAGCATATTAGACACCCAAGAAGGAGTTAACCTGGAATTCGCAGATTATTACCGGCTCCTGTGCGGAGATGAGGAGGAAAGTGACAGCAAAGAAATAGGAGAAATGCTAGAGGATATTGGATTACCGCAGATTAGTGCGGAAGAGAGACAGGAGCTGGACGCACCGATTACCCTAGAGGAATTGGAGGAGGTAGTGAGGCAGCTACCCACTAGTAAGACCCCGGAGACTGAATTCTACAAAACATATAAAAATGAGGTACTCCTCCCACTTTTAGAGATGCTTAATGAGGCATATGAAGACGGTAAACTACCAGAGTCCCTACAAGAGGGGGTTATTATACCACTCCCCAAAGCCAATAAGCCTGGCAGTGACTGTGGCTCTTACAGGCCATTGTCAATGTTGAACCAGGACAGTAAAATATTAATGGCGGTCTTGGCAAACAGAATGAGGAGAGTCATCAATAATTTAATACACCCCGATCAGACCGGCTATGTCCCCAATAGGAACATATCCAACAACCTCAGGCGACTTCACCGAGTCATTGAACATGCAAACGGGGACGCGGGTGAGATGGCGATAGTATCGCTAGATGCAATAAAGGCCTTTGACTCAGTCAAATGGCCATGGCTAATTGCAGCCCTGACCAATTATGGTATAGGACCAGGATATCTCAAATGGGCTAAACTATTATACAGCCCGCCGCTAGCCAGGGTTAAGACAGGAGCGGTAATATCAGAGAGATGGCAACTCATTAGAGGTACTAGGCAGGGATGACCGTGGTCCCCCATGCTGTATATTCTGGCCCTAGAGCCCCAGGCAATATACCGCATCTAATTTCCTTGTACGCTGACGATATGTTGTTGTATTTACGCTATCGGGAAGAGAACCTCCAATATGTTCTAGAAGTGATGGAACAATTCGCAAAGCTTTCAGGCATAGCTGTGAACCCCAAAAAATCTTGTGTATTTCCACTGGGCAGGTATAGAGGGATCCCTTTAGAGCAGTTACCGACCCTGCAGATACCATGGGAGGTCAACACGTTCCGATATCTTAGGGTAGACATATATCACGCGATGGAAGCAGAACATCAACACAATACGGAGGAAGCCATTAAGAAAATTGAAAATAGCATGAAGTTCTGGGTGAAGCTCCCCTTGGCGATGATGGGACGGGGGGCAATGCTTAAAATGGTGGTACTGCCAAGACTGTTGCACTGTTTCGCGAACATCCCATATTTGATACCTAGACGATTCTTTGCCAAGTTAGACAGCGTATGCAGAGAATTTCTCTGGCATGGGACAAGGAACAGAGTGGCCCTATGGAAGCTAGAGAATCCATATGAGAAAGGGGGCATAAAACTACCAAACTACGAAATGTATTACATAGCAAGTCAACTACAATATGTAGCTAAATGGCTCTCTAAGGAGCTGACCTTGGAATTCAGGCTGTTCCGACTGGACTGCGCCCCATTCTTCTTAAAAGAGGTGATTTGGCTGCCCAGGTCGGATATGGAAGGATGCCCGAGGATGATGATACTTGGGTGGGAGATATGGCGGAGAGCTTGTCAGTTAATGGAGAATCCATCCCCGTGCTCCCTGCAGGTTCCATTGGGCAGGAAAAGAAAAGCAACTAAGACTAATGATTAGGCAGCACTGGGAACCGATGGGGATAGCAACAATGGGTGATGTGTGGCAGGAGGGGAATATACAGGACTTTGAGGGGCTGGTGGAGGAAACGTGGGTTACATGCAGGACAGTATATCACATACCATGGGGTGGTGCAGCGAATTAAAGAGACATGGTCCGAAGTAGTACTAGCAGATAAACCGGACGCCACCATAGACACGATATATGACATAGCAGTGGGGGCACATGAAACATCTAGAATATATGAGATGATAATGACCAAAGTGGGGAAGGAAGTGGTGCAACTCAGATTGGACTGGGAAGAGGAAGTGGGTGCCCCTATGAGTGATGGGATGTGGGAGGGGGCCCAAGGATATCACAAAAGAGTGTCAAGAAATGCTAGATTACAACAGATACAATTATATATAACTCACAGGGCGTATATGACACCCCAAAGGATAGCCAAATTCAAAAACGCAGTACGACAATCATGCCCCAAATGAAATGAAGAAAACACCGGAATGGTGCACATGTTCTGGTCATGTCCAATAATAGAGAGATTTTGGGGAGAAATAGCACATAAATGGAAGAAAAAGGGATCAAAATAGAGGTGGATACAGCATGGGCTTGCCTGATAGGAGGGTTTCCTAGACCACATAAACTCAAGCATGTGAGTAAATTGAAAGATCTGGCGTATGTTATAGCAAAGAGAATAATCGCTATGGGGTGGAAGGCATGTTATAGACCAAGAATGGAAATATGGTGAAAAGATCTACAAAAATTAGCAGAAACCACGGTATGGCAGGAAGCATGCATTGGTGGGGCGTGGTGGTTTAAGAGGCTGGAACTAGGCTGGAGGCTAGGTTGGAGGCAACTAATAGCTGAACTATTTGGGCCCACGTATGAAGGGTCAAGTGATCGGGATCCAACAGGAATCACTGGAAAGGAATCCCTATTGCAAGGTGTAGCAACGGAAAATGAGGGGGAGTATGCTTGGAGGGGGGGGAATGGGTGAAACAGTGGACTTGGATGAAGCAATGTATATTCAATTTTATTATTTGCACTGTAAGTTTGGTTTGTATTGTTTGTTGAAACAAAAATCAATAAAATTGTTTTGAAAAAAAGGATAGGCAGTTGAAAGAGGACGTGTGTTCTTTGAGCATTAGTATGTCTGCTGACTTTTAAGATGTTCTTGTTTAAACAAACAATAAATAATTTGCTTGTTAAAAAATGACTTCATCTTCACTGCAACAAGCATCGCCATATAAACATTACTTTCAGAGACTTGCCTGGACTTTAGACTACAGTCCACTCCACATTTTCCCAAGTCCAGATGGTTCGGCTTTTCCCTCGAACAATAATATTAATATTGTACGCAAAGTGTTTTGGCTAAGTGTTCCGTGTTTAACACTGCTACTGTTACTGCCACGTTGGAACTCCTGCAAACTAGCATGTGGCTCCTTTAACAACGCCTGGAGGCACTGCTTCATAAACCCGACCCAAACGTGAAGCGCTTGTGCAATGTTTTTTGACTAAGTGTTCTGTGTTTAACACTGCTACTGTTACTGCTATGTTGGGACTCCTGCAATCTGGTGCACGGCTCTTTTAACAACGCCTGAGGCGTTGCTTCATAAACCGGACCCAAACGCGAAGCGCTTGTGCGAAGTGTTTTGGCTAAGTCTTCCGTGTTTAACACTGCTACTGTTACTGCTATGTTGGGACTCCTGCAATCTGGTGCGTGGCTCCTTTAACAATGCCTGGAGGTGTTGCTTCATAAACCGGACTCAAACATGAAGCGCTTGCACAAAGTGTTTTGGCTAAGTGTTCTGTGTTCTGTGGACTACTGGATGGATGGTCATGAACAGGTTAAGATGCATGCTCTCTGACAGGTGCTCTACTTATCCACTTCGCCAACTAACTACGGTGAGTGACGTGAGTGCTTGCCGGTATAACCCCTCGGGCCCGAGAGAGGGAATGTGAACATTGCTCTTTGAACTTCCTATTTTGACCAACTATCTAAAACCTTGTGTATCTAAACTGACGAAGGTGAAAGACCGGGAAAGATCATGTACAGGAAACACGAGGTGGGCTTGGGTGAGACATCAATTGAATATTAGTTGCGGTTTGAAGTGAGAAAGCTGGTGTTTAGCGTAATCTCGCATATATCGGTGATGACTGCGAAGTGGGAAAGAGGACGTGTTGCATTCACGGACCAGCTGTAAAGGACTATTTAACTACTGGTAGGGGTGACAAACCTTGGGTGTCTGCTTAAAAGGAATTGCATTGATCTGTCTTGTCTGCTATGCAGGATTCTTGTACTCGGGGGTTGAAATTGGGTTGAGGTTGGTCCAATTGGGTACACCCTATCTACAAACTCTATCTGTTGTTGGGTTAGAAATGATGACGCAGGAAGAAAGTCCACTGAAAATGCGAACCAGACAACAGGCAAGATTGGCTGCCCGTAATGACTCTGTGCACAATCAAACAGCAAACCCTGAGACACAGCTTCCCATCCCAGTACTAGGGATGGGCTCCTCTTCCTTGAGTGCACTGACTGGTGATAAACTCACTGAGTTTAAGCAATCAAATGTGAGTGAGCTTTTGATGACTGTGCCCCTAGATAATGACATGCAGCAAGAAATTAATTCTGGAGCAAAGGACTGTAAGTGTAATGTAATACTTCCTGTAGACGAAGGGCTCCCCGCTCTTATCATCAGGGAAGGTGGCTTTGATTATGGTGCATCCATAGGTGCTCAGCCTGTTTCACTTGCCTCACTCGAGAGTTTAGCAAGAAGCTTGGTCAAGGAGAATGAATCAAAAGAACCAAATAAACTGCTGGGAGAAAATCTCAGTGGTGTCTTAATGGAGCAACAAAGCCAGCAGCTGGAAAGAGATAAGCAAGTTGAGGCTGAGCAAATGAGAGGGGATTGTTGTGATTCGTGCATTGTTGTGATTCTGCTTACACTTTCTCGGACCTGCTTTTGGATTTTCCCTAGTCTGTCTTGGTACCTGGAACTTCTGGTTTTTTCAATTTACGGCACTCGTCCCTGGACTCGCTACTTGCCTGCTCCCTGGTTCTGTCACCGCCCGCTTGTGTTTTTGATTCGGACTGGACTTTGGCTTGCTGTTCTTGACCCCCTTGTTTTTGACGCCTTTTGGATTCGGATTTTCCGTGTTTTGACTTCTTTTTCTTTCTCTAACTCGCCTCCTTGCGGGTCTGGAGAGGTTCAGCCGCTGCTGCACCGCGGAATACTACCAGCCTCCGCTGCATCGTGGGATTAGGAGTTCTCAGCCTCAGCTGCACCGCGGGATCCTGCCAGCCTCCGCTGCTACGTGGGAGTGTTGTGTTTCCATCCTAACCACCTCGTGGGACTCGTTGACGACCTAGACCCGAACTCAGCCTCAGCTGCACCGTGGGAGAGATCTAGAGGAACTATTCTGACTTCACGTACGGTAACTCTTGCTTCATTCTTATTTTTTTCCTTTTGTTCAGGAAAGTGGGTCACACCAATCCATACGGGTAGATAGGACCTTTCCCTCACGTTGGCTGTCCAAGGGTTATTCTTACCTGTCCATACCGTTTATCTAACATAGCGGTTAGGCTATTGGTTATATCATTGATTTCTCAGTTACAGGAAATTTCCATGACTCCTGACTAGAATTATATAGTTCTGGGTTTTGCCATTAACCTCACAGGTTAGTGTAGTAGTTATCTGATTTGGAAATTTTGCTATAGAATATTCCTTATTAATTAATGTATCTTTCTTCACAGCCACGAGGTCTCCGAGGATTCCAGTCTTTCGATTAATCGATCTTTCTGGATGTTCCTTTATCCATTCAGAGAGGTATATTGATAGAAAGAATTCTTCCTCTACACTACGGAGTCAAGTTTGTGAGGAAGAATTCTGACAAAATCAGAAGCCTCATAAATGGAATCTAACGAGACCCTGGCTAATTTGTTTCAGTTAGTGGCAGATTTGCACACTGACATGGCTAATGCACATGCCACGACCCAACAACAGATCTTAGAGATACAAACGGCCATGCATCCCCCCTCCCTTCCGGCTCATCCACCTCCGTCCACTTCGGGTGTAGGTGCTGCAGCCGTACAGGCCGAGGCAGGGCCGGTTTACGTCACCTCACAGTTTCCGCTAGCTCCTCCTGAGCGGTTTCATGGGGATCCTAAACACTTCAGGACCTTTTTGAATCAATGCCGGTTACATTACTTATGTCGCCCAGGTTCTTTCCCTGATTCCGCAACTAAGGCAGCCTTCCTGTTATCCCACCTTGGGGATACTGCTGCAGCATGGGCTAACCCTTTATTGGAAGAGGGTAGTCCTCTACTGTTTGACTGCGATGCATTAATTGCAGCCATGGGTAAAGTGTTTGATACACGGTACAAGGCCCAGGTTATGGAGTTGGAGTTGTTAAGTTTACAACAGGGGGATTCAACCCTTCTGGCTTATTTGGCCAAGTTTAATCAACTGGCTGCTGAGACAGGGTGGCCAGATGATAAGAAGGCCTCACTCTTTTACAAAGGGTTGTCCGATTCATTGAAAGACACTCTTGCTTTGGTACCAGTTGTTCAAAACACATTTCCAGGATTGTTGGAACTCGTTCTGCAGATCGATGCCCGTAAGGCCGCCAGAAAGGGTGAGAAAAGGGGGCTACCTCCTCCAGAATCAATTAACCCCATTCCAACTGCAGGAGGTCCTGAGCCCATGCAAATTGGAGCAGCCACACGGGGACCCCTTTCCCCAGAAGAAAGGGAAAATAGACGAAAGAATCATTTATGTTTCTATTGTGGTGCTTTTGATCATCTCTTAAAAGAGTGTACTAAGAAACCCATGAAGAAACAGGGAAACTTGAAAGCTCGACAATAAGAGGAGTCCGTTTGTCGAGTCCTTCTTTGTTAATGGACTCCAACTTGGTAATGCCTTTCACTATCCAAGTTATGTTCCTGTTCCCTCCTGGGAAATTGGTTCCAGCTACTGCGGTGCTTGATTCGGTGCCACTGGAAATTATATTGATTCACTATATGCCAAGGAGTTAGCCTTACCTATTCTTGCGAAGGACAAACCAGTGGCTGTTAATGCTGTTGATGGTTCTTCCTTGTTGTCTGGTATGGTTACCCATCAAACCATTGACCTGGTTATGGAAACTTGTCAGGGGCATACTGAGACCATTGGATTCGATGTTATTTCAGCCCCACAGCTCAAGTTAATCCTAGGGATTCCCTGACTTAGAACACACAATCCAACCATTGATTGGTTCACGAACAATATTGAATTCCTGTCTGAATATTGTGAAAACCAGTGTTGGCAGTCGAAATCTCCAGTAGATAACCCATGTCGTCCATTGCTGGAGGTTACGTCCACCATCGGAGCAGTGCTCACAGGGGAAGTACCTAAAGAATATGCTGAATTCCAAGACGTATTTGATGAAGGAAGTGCCATGGTTTTACCACCTCATAGACCCTATGACTGCCCCATAGATCTTATTCCCGGAGCCAAGATACCTTCCGGGAGGGTTTATTCATTGACGCACAAGGAGGACCAAGTACTCAAAGAATACATTGACCAGTCTCTTCAGTCTGGGTTTATTTGTCCTTCTCGGTCTCCCGCGGCTTCTCCCCTATTTTTTGTTCCGAAGAAGGAAGGGGATCTGCGTCCATGTATCGACTACAGGGCTCTGAATCTAATCACTATTAGGAATCAATATCCTATTCCTCTAATCTCTGTCTTGTTGGATCAGCTGGGTTCTTCAGCTATCTTTACCAAATTAGATCTCCGAGGAGCCTACAATTTGGTTAGAATTCGTAGTGGGGATGAATGGAAGACTGCATTCAAAACTAAATATGGCCTTTTTGAATACAGAGTTATGCCATTCGGACTTTGTAATGCCCCTGCTACCTTCCCGTACTTCATAAATGATGTCTTTCATGATATGATCGATCAATTCCTTGTTATCTACTTGGATGACATTTTGATATACTCAGCTAGTTATGATATTCATGTGCAACATGTCACCCAGGTCTTACAACGGCTTCGAGAGAACCGCCTGTATGCTAAGTTAGAGAAGTGTATCTTCCATGCCACGGAAGTGGAATTTCTTGGATATCACGTCCAAGGGAATACAAATGAGTCAATCTAAAGTCAAAGCAGTGTTAGATTGGCCAATACCTAAATCACTTAAGGCTCTCCAATCCTTTTTGGGATTTGCAAACTTCTATAGAAGATTCATTAGGGACTTCTCTACAGTGGCGGCTCCTTTAACTGCTCTCACAAGCAGTAAAAAGTCATTTATATGGGAAGAGGATTGTACTAATGCTTTTGTTAATCTCAAGACAACGTTTACAACCGCTCCCATTCTTCAACATCCAGATCCTTCCCTTCCTTTTGTGGTTGAAGCTGATGCTTCTGACATAGCTCTGGGTGCGATCCTGTCTCAAGTATGCCCAGATACTCATGGGTTGCACCCAGTTGCTTTTCATTCACGAAAATTAACATCTTATGAAAGCAACTATACCATAACAGAAAAAGAGTTGTTGGCCATCAGGGATGCGTTTACGACCTGGTGACATCACTTATTAGGTTCAGCAGTACCAGTCCAGGTATTCACAGATCACAAGAACTTACTAGCCCTACAATCGATTAAATGTTCCACGGCTCGACATGCAAGGTGGCATGAATTCTTTTCAATGTTTAACTTTACCATAACATACAGACCTGGGTCTTTACATACCAAAGCTGATGCATTATCACGTATGCATGGTGTTCCTTCTGTGAACCGACCCGAGAAGCAGTTGCTTCTACCCCATCAGGTGGTATGTGCTTGTACTCTAAAACCCACTCTTCGTTCTGAACTACTGGTTTGGGTGCAGAAAAGTCCAGACGAGGTTAAACGATTGAGTCTTGATATTATATGGGGTCTTCCGTATGCCAAAGGTTTGTTATACTTGCCAGACGAGACTACCCGAAAGAAAGCAGTTAGTTGGTGCCATGATTCTAAGGTGGCAGCACATCCCGGTACTAAGAAAACCATGGATCTATTACATCGGTGGTGTTGGTGGCCATCCATGGGTAAAGATGTTACTGAATACATCGCTCGTTGTTACGTTTGCGCCCAGTGTAAAAGTACCCATGCTAAACCAGTAGGTTTACTTCAATCCATGCCCATACCAGACCAGCCTTGGTATATGATATCTATGGACTTCGTGGTTGAACTGCCTTCGGTGTCCGGTTTCGATACTATTTGGGTCGTCATTGACTATTTTACCAAGTTAGCCTTGTTTGTACCTTGTCATGGGATACCTACTGCTCCGGTGTTGGCGGAGTTGTTTCTAAAGAATGTCTTCCGTTTCTTTGGTCTTCCCTCAATTATCATCTCGGATAGGGGTTCACAATTCACCTCTCATTTTTGGAAATCCTTGACTACCTCTTTTGGTATTGATGACAGGTATTCTAGCTCATATCATCCCCAGACAGATGGGCAAACGGAACGTTTGAATTCCACCATGGAGCAATACCTAAGATGTCTGACCCATCAATATCAGGACGACTGGCTCTCAGTCCTTACTATGGCGGAGTTTGCATATAATAATTCTCTGCACTCCTCTACTCAGTCCTGGCCCTTTTTTGCATTATTTGGACGTCATCCTAGGTCTTTGCCGATGTCCCCTGTTTGTCCTTCTAATCATCCCGCAGCAGCCTCTTGTGTGGAGCGTTTGGTGTCGATCCGCAGTCAGGTTAAACGACATTTGGAACTGGCTCAGGAACGCACCAAACACTATGCTGATGCTCATCGTTCTCCAGCCCCTAACTATTCTGTGGGTGGGAAGGTGTGGTTATCTACGAGAAATCTGCACTTGCCAGGGAGAAGGGCCCTCTTGCCTCGTTATGTGGGTCCTTATTTGGTCACTGCATTAATTAACCCAGTGACGGTGCGTCTGCGCCTTCCTTTGAAGTGGCGGATACATCCGGTATTCCATGTGTCCCTTCTGAAACCTTTCTACCCAAACACCTCCCTGCCTTCACGTCCGCTACCTCTACAGATACAGGGAGAGGAGGAATATGAGGTTCACAAGATCCTCTCTACTAGGGTATCCAAGGGTGTTCGATGGTATTTCGTTGATTGGAAGGGTTATGGGCCAGAGGACCGTACTTGGGAACCCGTGGAACATATCCATGCCCCACGCTTGATTGCCGACTTCTGGGCTTCCTGGAGAGGGGGTCTACCTTTTGGGGAGGGTACTGTCACACCACGGGACTCGAAACGGTTTCCAAGAAACCCGCTATTCACCAAGTGTCTCGCTAAACCTATTGTAAAACGGAAAGGCAGCAAAAGAATCCTGCATTTCCGACCTGATTCACGCAGAAGGGCTTGGAAGTTACCTTGGCAACGGTGGAAGCCGTTGTCAAGGGGAGGGAGTCGGTATTCAGGAAGAAAGCACTAGTCACATGACTTCCTCTTCTTAAACTCCGCCCTGTCCTAAGTTCAGTGCTTCTGATTGAGCTCTTTTTGGTTTACTGCTTCGATTCGTGCATTGTTGTGATTCTGCTTACGCTTTCTCGGACCTGCTTTTGTATTTTCCCTAGTCTGTCTTGGTACCTGGAACTTCTGGTTTTTTCAACTTACGGCACTCGTCCCTGGACTCGCTACTTGCCTGCTCCCTGGTTCTGTCACCGCCCGCTTGTGTTTTTGATTCGGACTGGACTTTGGCTTGCTGTTCTTGACCCCCTTGTTTTTGACGCCTTTTGGATTCGGATTTTCCGTGTTTTGACTTCTTTTTCTTTCTCTAACTCGCCTCCTTGCGGGTCTGGAGAGGTTCAGCCGCTGCTGCACCGCGGAATACTACCAGCCTCCGCTGCATCGTGGGATTAGGAGTTCTCAGCCTCAGCTGCACCGCGGGATCCTGCCAGCCTCCGCTGCTACGTGGGAGTGTAGTGTTTCCATCCTAACCACCTCGTGGGACTCGTTGACGACCTAGACCCGAACTCAGCCTCAGCTGCACCGTGGGAGAGATCTAGAGGAACTATTCTGACTTCACGTACGGTAACTCTTGCTTCATTCTTATTTTTTTCCTTTTGTTCAGGAAAGTGGGTCACACCAATCCATACGGGTAGATAGGACCTTTCCCTCACGTTGGCTGTCCAAGGGTTATTCTTACCTGTCCATACCGTTTATCTAACATAGCGGTTAGGCTATTGGTTATATCATTGATTTCTCAGTTACAGGAAATTTCCATGACTCCTGACTAGAATTATATAGTTCTGGGTTTTGCCATTAACCTCACAGGTTAGTGTAGTAGTTATCTGATTTGGAAATTTTGCTATAGAATATTCCTTATTAATTAATGTATCTTTCTTCACAGCCACGAGGTCTCCGAGGATTCCGGTCTTTCGATTAATCGATCTTTCTGGATGTTCCTTTATCCATTCAGAGAGGTATATTGATAGAAAGAATTCTTCCTCTACACTAGGGGGTCAAGTTTGTGAGGAAGAATTCTGACAGGATCTGACAAATGAAAAGTGGAGGATTTGACTAAAAAAAGGGAGCCTAATCGGCAATCCGATCAAACAGTTTTGTTTGGTAAGGGAAAACTGGAGAGAAGTGAACTATGCAGCAAGAAAACATTGCCCTCCTGTCAAAAAGATGTGCCCGAGCTAAGCTTCACAATTGATAACAGTAAGCCACCTTGGAAGTCCTGTGGAGCATGTGCATTGGGATTGGCTAGTGGGAGCACTCGCTAATAATAACAAAAAATAGAGTGACCAGAGCTTAGATGAACTTGATCTCCTCATCGGGTCATGGAACATGCAAGGGTTTAAACCACTATTTAGTGAAAATCTAAATGAATTGGGTAAGTATGATATTTTGCGCCTACAAGAGACCTGGCTTAGAACTACTCCCTCTTGTGAAGGTTATGACCCCCATCTTAACCCAGCGGGCAAGGGCATCTTGGAGAGGCCTTATTCTGGGCTGCCGACATTGATTAAAGTGGATGCAGGTTTTTCACTGATCAGCCCTGAAAACCCAAACTGTATGTCCAGGTTCTAAAGCTCGTCCAGGAATCTGCTAGAAGGAAATATAACTTTCTTTTAATCAATGTATATTGGAGGGTTAATGTGTGTAGGAAATTGAACTTTGTAAAATGAATAATGAAAGTGATAGACAAAGTCATGTGTTATTGGGAGGCGCCAAATGGAATTATCTGTGGGGATTTGAATGTTTGCCTCCTTCATTAGACGGGATGGCCGCAGAAAGAGCGAGAGTTGAATGGAAGCGTGCTAAAGTGGTTACAAGAGATAAGAACTCGAGACCTATTTATGCTAAATGCCCAGGTAGAAGGAAATCTATTGAGGGCATGCATGTGCGGAAGAGACCCTCATACATCCTTCCTGGACTATTGCTTCATGTCGGGCAATATAGCGGGAAGAGTTACCAAATTTGAAATAATTAAGAGTCCCATAGGAATCATGACCTGGTGGCTATTTCAGTAACAGTCTGTAGGAAATTAGAAGTTAGGACTCTGACTGGCCCGGTGAAGAATTGCCTTAGGGTGTGTAGGAAGGAGATCAAAGTTATGGCTGGGCAATATAAGGAGGCAATCGAAAAAGACAAATCAAATTTTGAATATTTGTGGATCCTTAAAGATTATAAGGTTCCTGTTAGAGAACGTAATAATCTAAATAGTGCCTCGAAACATGCTTATGATCCTATGGTAGTGATGGCCAAGAAAGAAATGCGAGCCAATGTGAAAAAGATCAAGACCTCTAGAGACCCAGATGTATTAGAAAAGACCTATCTTTGCAAGCAAAGGTTTCAAAACTTGCTTATTGCCACAAGAATCTTAAAAATACAAAGGGACACAGAGCAAATGCTGGAACACACACAAAACCTCTGGGAGCTCTTAAATAATGGTGGTAACTTTAGATCTTTCCACATACTGGGACAAGTAAATGAGGCATGCTGGATCCCCGACTATTCTGCCCTGGAAGGAATTGATGTTGGAGGAAATCTCTCAAGCTGGTCTAGTAAAGTTGCGAAAGATGACATAGATCTTATAATAAATAGACTCAGCTCTTCCAGGGCAGCGAGCCCAGATGGCATATCCAATCGAATGCTAAAAGACAACCCTGATGTTGGGGGGAATTGGTAACGTTGATATTTAAACAGATCCTGCAAACAAAACAACTGCCAACGACATGGCGAGAGGCTATCAAAGTCCCGATCTTTAAGAAGGGCCATCGTAGAGATTCCTGTAATTATCGCCCGATTGCTCTTCTTGACTCATTGGGGAAACCTTTTGCCTCAATCTTGCTTCGCGAGCTTACTATCTGGGCAACAAAAACAGGGAGTTTGGACCAAAGACAGGCGGGATTTGTAAAGGGAGTTGGGACATCACTTAACCTTTCTATCTTTAGTATCCTAACACAAAGAGCTCTAGAGTCGGAGGCCTGTATCTACATGGCCTTTATGGACCTAGAACAGTCCTTTGAATGTGTAAATAGAGAACAGCTTTGGGAAAAAAACTAAAAATCTGGAACTGTCCAGCCGATTTGCTGGAGGCCATTAGGGCCCTCTACCCTGATACGATAGATCAGTACATTTCCGATTGTCGGCCATGGGGCATTATCCAAAAAAATGAGCACCCATTGTGGACTGATATTGCCGGTAATAATATTCTATTGGCAAAAAGTGGTGCCAGTACTGACATACAGATATCAAGCAATGTTTAGCATGTCTTGGAGAACTTGGGCATTGCTTGAGGGCCTGATTTGGCACAGAATACTTAAACTCCCATGATCCCTAGCAGTGTCAATAATTAGGCATGAACTGTGACTTCAGTCGCTAGAGTCTATGGTATTCTGGAAATCTGTAACACTGTTCAGAAAATGAGGCTGGCAGAAATGGTGGCTCCCTTTGCAATCTTTAAGTTTGATGACAGCGCTCCAGACAAAGGTCTAATTTGATGGAGAGCAAGAATAGAGGCTATTCTGGGAGGAATAAATGTTGAGATTGAAGACATCATCTCACACCCGCAGAAAGTAAAAAAAAACTCCAGGAAATGGACTGGATACAAACAATTAACAGCAGAAATATGGATACATTGAGGCCAAGTCTGGATGGGGAATGCAAGGACCTGAACCATCCCTCTGCATACCTTTTGAAATTTCCTTCCCCACCTTATAGAGATCTTCTACTCAGTGCCGATTAAATATTCTGGCTACAAGAGATGTCGAGCTATCTAGAAGGAAGATCAATCAAGAAGACTCGCAATGTAAATATTGCGGGTCGGTGGGTAAGGTTCAAACACTACTAATTTTTGAATTTGCACACTCTCTACCCCACCTCAATTAAGGCTAGACAGTGGTGGGAGTGGGTTTTGATGGGGGAAAGAACGGGCCTTGTTTTAGCCATGATGTAATTGGTGGAATGTGTGATTGTATCTCCTGATTATACAGATGAATAGATGTCCTCCTTGATGTGAATGAATCCAGATGAACTACAAAAAGGGTTAGAGGCAACTGTTCATGGATATCTCTTTCATAATAGGAAATGATCATTAACTAGAATTTTGATTTAAACTGTGGAGAATGGAAAAGGTGATGTCATTTTGCTTCTTATGTTTTTGTCTTTCTTTCTTCTTTCGACCTTTCTTCACTTTTTTAATTAGGAGTATTGATGACAATGTAAATGGTTGTCTGTCTTCCTTGTGATCAAGTAAGCAAAACCAATAAACATTTTTAAAAAATGAATAACATTCCTCAGTCAATGATTATAGACTTTTAAAACCAACTTGGAAAGGGATCCCTTGACCAATCAGAACCAATTATGCAACATGTTAAATGTCTATCTTAGCTTTGTTCTGTCACTTTGTGGGCCTGTGAAAGTGTTTTCTCAATGTCCCAAAAGCTCATTTCATCCTATTTTCCTACCTATGCGTTTCCACGTCCACTCCCAAAATGTTTCTCATTCAGCTCTTTGAATCAGTCCACTCGGTATATGGGTGTGAAATGAATGAATGGTTATTACAGGTAATTTTCTACAAAGCATGTGCAAAAAATTCAAAATCATGCTTCGCTAAAACCAGCGGTTACCCATCGATGCCCAGAAAAAAACGGCAACAAACGTAAGAACGCAGTTGACTGGCTGCCCGCAAATGCCAGTCTAGCCAATTAATAACACATACAGTGCTTTGTGAATCATCATGGATGACCATTAAAAAAGTAGCTGTGCCATTATGGCACACCGCCCCTCACCCCCAACCCACCAAAATTCGCTCCTCCGCTGCAAACCCTGCACAAACACACGCACACATCCACCCAGCACACAACATCCACTCAATAAACATACATCATAAACACACAGCACAACATGAATACATGCTCATAACCGCACACAAAAAACATTCATTTTCTTTCCTGCTCTTGCTCCAGTGCTCCATCTTCACCAGGAAGAAGGCCTGGCCTCTACTGCAGCCTGCAACGCCCGTGCTCAGCTGACTTCCGCCACCACTACGTAGACAGGAAAGCACAGAGACCTTCCTGGTTTTCTTTCATGCATAGTAGGGCCTGAGTCAGAGAGAAAGTAACATTCTAGTTGCAGGGCGGCAGGCACTAAGCAACTACAACGTTACTGTCTTATGTCTGGCTTTAAGACGCATTCACTCCAACTTCAGAAAGAAGTCAGATGATTTATTTCTGTAGTCAGATGCACTCCGACTCCAGAAAGAAATTATCTGACTTCTTCCTGAAGTCGGAGTAAATGAGCACAGGAGGCAGAGCCCATGGCCTTGTGGACATTGGTGTCCGTGTACCGCACCACTCCAGGCCGTTGAAGTGGCCCAGAGCAGGGTGGGACATGGACACCTGTTTTGCTGTGTGCTCTTGCTAGGCACCCTCATTGACTGCCAGCAGGACACCTCTCCCATTCAGTGCCCACATTGGTAATGAGGATGCAGAACAAGAGAGGTGTCCCGCTGGCACGCTGGCAGGACAATGCCAATGAGTCATTGTGCCTGAGGCAGACGCCAAATGTCCCGGTCCAGCTCACAAAAAGCCACGGGCAGGTTGCCCCCTCCACCCACTACTTCCCCATTTGCGGTACGGTAATATCTGTCCTCCTTTCATTTGCGCTCCGTTCTAAGAATTTGCCCCATTGTGTCAATCGAAAAGCGCAATTTGTAGATTAACATTATGTATAAGTGCAAGTGCATTCCTTGCTACATTTTGGAGTGATAATCATTTGCAAGTACTTATCCACCAAACCGTTTAATCATAGTGGCCCTTTAATTCCGACTTTGATTCCATTCAAAGTTCAATTGGGATTTCTATTCAGTTGTGAGATGCAACTTGGTCCATAAAGCTTCATCAAATCTTTCATAGTACATATATGAAATAGTGCTTACTATCATGACATCCAGTTTGGAAAATTATGGTTAATAATAATGCACACTCATATGTTATGCTAGTGGTTAATTGGTCCATATTCACAGTAACACCTCAAACTGCACTCAGTTAATGTAAGTTGAATAACCAGTCTCATTTTAATTGTAGGTGATTTATGTATCATGCCTAATGCCACAGTCTTCAGCTTCTAAGTGCCGGACCAGAGCTAGATCAATGGGGCGTATTTGTCGGCTGTATAGCCATCCGTTTTATAGATTTTATTCCTGCAGCTTCTTTAATGAACAAAGACAATGCCCCTGTCTTGCCAGAATCCTGAGCTTAAAGTCAAAATATCAAGAGTAGCACATGTCGGAGTTGTGTCAGTTAATTTGCAGTCAGCGCAGAATGGTGCAGTGTCCTGTTTCGCTGCTGTTTCGTCTCTGTCTATGCTGCTAGTGGAGGAGCCCACCTCAAAAGCTTGAGCTCCAAGCGGAGCGCAACAGAGTTGTGTGAGTTGATTTGCAGTTGGCGCAGTCCACATGGGACCGCTGGAGCGCTGGAAGATCGTAGGATCACTGCCTTCTCCCACTATTACTTGGACATGACCGCTTCAACCTATCCTACTGATGGAACTTTGAACGCGCGTGTTCACCATGTATATACTGTTTTCCCCTTCCTGCTACTGTGGGGGTGTGCTGTGGAAGTGTGATACCCCGCTAAGCGGCATCATAGCCCGCCGCAGCCCGCATAATCATACCAGCTATCTTCACTGCATCACAGCATCATGCCGCACTACTCCTTTACATAGCCTCCCAATTTGAAGCACTAGCCTGTGCTGGAGCCTGTTTGCTCCCACTAACATTAAATCTTCAACTGTTGGTCTATCCCTCTTGCATATCCTTTTTTAATTCCCACACAGAAATATGCCTGGGAAAAGTTTCAGATCACATAATCACAAACAACGCAACACTGCTCCTTACCTCAAATCTCGACTTGGGTTGGGCGCTAGAAGTCATATTAAGGGTAATAACCCAAACTCTTCTAGCACCCGGACCATCAGTTCACTGAGGGGCAAGCAACTTGGCGAACCTACACCTGGAACCATAGACTCCCACTTTTTCTCATAGCCCAAAGCTAAATGCCCCCTCCCTCATTGATACCCAACGATAAAATGTTACCAAGTGAAGAGAATTCAGAATGAGAACATAACATCTCCCATCCCGACTTGTCCTTATTGGAGATGGATAACAACCACTCTTTACTAGCCCTATGCTACTCCCTTTGAGATTCCCTTGCCCCTGGTGATGTGCTGTAGCAACAGCTCCTGCCTGTGGGAGAGTCGCTCTCACTAAGTAACACTTTGATTGTGTAAGGGGCAGAGGAATCGCCATCATCAGGAAGTCTGGCACATGAGCATGAGGCAAGGGAGGAGTTGGGCACTAGTCTCTCTGCTTCACCCAAAATGTGCCCTATGGAGGCTGTGAATCCCACCATGGATGAATGCTCTGGTCATCTGTGCACATCGTCTGCACAATTGTCCACATTGTAGTTTGCCATGAAGGTGTTACTGAAGATGTGTGATAAGATCTTGGGTGAGGTATCAGTGTTAACTGCCTGCAGCTCCCTTCAACCCAACGCGGACAGTGAGCTGGACGATCTGATTGCAGCTGCTGTTCCCCTCATGTCCGAAAACCTGCCACAAGCTAAACGGCTAAGTGTAAGCGCTCGGACTGTAAGGGTGGATTCTCCTATCGATCTGGAGGTGGAGGAAGTTGCTGAACTACCTAGTGATACCTCTACTATCTTTCTGACTTAAAAACAACACAGGAAAAAAAGAGACAGGCCATGAGGGTTAGGGTTAACCATGGATGTACAGGTCAGAACCAAAAGGGTGACATTATTCTCGAACTCTCCACTACTGAACCAGCAGTAAAGATTCCTAAACGAAAAAATCAATGGAACTTCCAATAAAAAAAGTCGAACGAAGGGCACCCTTACTAGCTGGGTTCTGAATGACAAATGTCCAAACGACGTGCCCATTGCACCTGCTTCCCTACCTAACTCTCCACCCCCCCATTGCACCGAGACCCACTAATGGACCAGTTAAGACCTCCAAAATTATGTGCTCTGCTAATTCAACACCGCCATACCTAAATGGATCACAAAAGGAGGGGCAAAGTGTCTCAGATGCTACCTTGGTCGAAGCTACGTCCAATGTGTCCCGCACAATCACAATAAGAAACAAAGTACGTGGCAAACCAAAATTTCATGGCCACATGATGTAACTTCCTGACATTTGCTACTGTAGGAAAAACCTTAAATAAGGGGAAATATCGGGTCAAAACATTGCATGCCTGGGACGGTTCTCTGCTGAATGTCAGAGTAACTGGTGGTCTTCCTGGAAAGAGCACCTGGAGGGCTGGGGCAAAATTTTCCACCCTTGACTTTTTTTCTGCAATGCCACTGCACTAGTGCAAGTTAGGAGGCTTGAAAATGCGGATACGAACTTTAGCGACCACTCCATCCTTACTCTTTATATAGCTAATTATTCTACCATCCACACTTGAAGGCAGTCTGGGGAATTATAAAGGAACCCTGCAGGCTGCAGGTTACGCTGTGCCAACAAGAATATTGAGAAGGCCGGTGCTTATTACTGTATGCAGGGCAACAACTGGCTCTACATTGCTAACTCCTTTACGGCGGATGAGACTGAGAGAAAAAATTAAGGCTAGTGCACATGCCCTGTCCTCAAAAAAGACATATTACCCTATGGTATCCTCAGAGAACAAGAAATATTGATATGGCAAGGTCATTAGAGAATCCAAAAGGAACTTAAGGAGGGAATTGAGTACTATTCGGACCCAGGCCTCCTCTCCTCTTGAAGCCCTGGTTAACATGAACAAGGCTAAGAATAGATATAGAAGCTGGGTTAAGGACCGGATCATTACCGGTAGAACCTCGCAATGGCAATACTCGGTAAATATCTCAAAGACCAAGGATACACATAGGTTATGGAAATTCCTTAGGAACTTCTATTCTAATATCCCTACACAAGAAATCTGTGCTATTGGGGAATCGGAGTGGCTCACTCATATTGGCAACACCTTCTATGCTCCTACCCTTGGCACTAACTGTCCATTGCTTCCTGCTGCTAAATTCAATATCAGGTTTTCTCGTGATGAGATCAGGCAGTAAATTGCTCCATTAAAAGACCCCGGCCAGAATGGTCTTTAAAATGCAGTCATAAAAAAGAACCCAGCCTTTTGGGAGGAAATTATTTTTTGCCTTTTTTCTAAAGTAAGTGATGAGGGGTGTATCCCCCTATCATGGCTGGCCTCAATCTTATTTCCCATACATAAGAAAGGCCCAAAAACGTGCCCTAAGAACTTTAGATTATTGGCCATGCTGGAAACCACCTACAAAATGTTTGCTTCACTTCTACTAGGCAGACTAGCCAACTGAGTTGAATACACCTGCATTTTGAGGAACTTCCAAATCGGCTTTCGTGCGGGCACTGGTACAGCTCACTGTTTGTGGCTCTTTGATTCCCCTGTCAAGGCGGCCAAGTCTAAAGGACAGCCTGGCCTTTCTGTAGCCTTGATTGATTTCAAGGCTGCCTTTGATAGTGTCAATAGGAATACCTTGTGGGGCAAGATGACCCGTCTAGGTTGCCAACGTAACTTGTTACTGCCAATTATGGGGCTGCATCACAACACTTCAATTCAAGTGAGACTTGATAACAATGGCCGGATTACATCCCCCTTGCCCACCAATCGGGGGGAAAAACAGGGGTGTTCACTTGCCCCTCTTCTATTTAACATCTATTTAACCCACCTCCCCAAAGCCCTGGAAGCAAACCTTACGTGCCCACTCAAATTAATGGTGACTAAAGTTTCCTGTGTCTTATAGGCCGATGACCTTGTCATATTCGATCACACTTTTGCAGGGTTAAAAAAATCAATGGAAGTTTTGCTAAAATACACCCTGGAACACGACCCAATTCTAAAGCTAGAAAAGACCAAGCTAATGCATTTCTCGTACAAGAGAGTGCACAGCTATACATATCCTGGGGTCGAATTTACCACAAAGGCTGACTATGCTGTATTAAAGGAAGAGAGGAAGCGCAAGGCGACCTCGAAAATAAACATGCTAGACAGATGTATCAAATATGCCTCTGGGTTCTCTCTTAATGGGATATCGACCATGTATAGGCAATGCTTCTGCCATTCCGTACTGTTTGGTTTAGAGGCTATTGGAATGAAGGAACTTGCATGGCTTAACATCTTGGCAGACAACTTTTTGGGGAAGATGTTGGGGTTGGGCCCCAGGATTCCTATGGAAATCATTTGACTCGAGCTGGGGCTCACCTCTCTGGCTGCAATGGTAATCAAAGGGCATAGCCTTCTCTTTCATAAGGCTCGTAAGTCTCCTGTTTTCCCCACTATTAAAGCTACTAGGACAACAGTCTTCGACTAATTCGACTAATGTTACCACCACTCTGCCCCCTCTTGCTGGTGTCAGTTTTGCAAATATGTGAACCCAGATTGGAAGGATAGTCATCTCGGGCTATGCAAGCAATTAGTAAGAAAACTAGAAAACTACAACACTGGGATTGATGTGAGAACTATGCACAGCTTGCAAACCTCTCCAGCTGCTATCAAACATTTGTGGACATAATTAATTTAAATCTTCACAAGGCTATCTACACCTGTGGTCATCCCCCAAATTGTGCAGATTCTTGCTATTGCTAAGAATAAACAAATGACCAGTCTTGGCTTCAATCGGGCCGTAACAGGCCATACCTAAAGATGCAAGGAGCTGTCGCTTTTGTGGTGTAGCGACCATATTGGAGACTTCCCAACACATTCTGACAGAGTGTAAAGCACACGGAGACTTATATATTAAGTGGCTGGGCCTTTTGAACATGATTGGAATTCCATCAAGGCTGAACATTTTTGGTGCTTTTGTATCAACTCTGGTCATAAGCCAGTGCACATTGCTCTTTATAATATTTAGAAGGTAATTTTAACCTCACAAGGCCATTGAGATGATTAAGTTGATTAGTTAATTAGCCCATTAGTACATTTGCCTATTGATTGTATTTTAGCCATACTATCTAGTGAAAAGTGAGATTAGGTAACATAACACTAATATTTGAAATTGTATTATAAATTGCAAAATGTATTTTAAATGTACTTCAATTGTATTTGTATTAATCGTTGGTTTGCATAGTTATGTGTTTATTGTTACTTTGAGCCATAACATAATTATAATAAATAATAAATGCTCTTTCTAGGTATTGCATGAGGAGCAAGGGGGCAGAGTGCTTACACATACCTCTCATTACAGTCCTTTTGGGAGTTGATGAAACCTAATATTTGTTAATCCTTCTGCACGTAGATGGATGTTTAGTTTTCAATAAATAGAAGGCTCTGACTTTAGTGGGAGATCGTTCATGTGCTAATTTGTGATCCAGGTTAGATGTTAAAAAAAGAATGTCTTTATTCTGGGCCCTGGTCTCTGTCTCCATTGAACCCATGGCTTCATACCACTGAGATCAACTTAATTGCACCAGTTCTCTGTCTCTATAGACAAAACAGGGCACTTGTTCTGCCTCTCTGCAGCTCACAATTTCAATTATGATTCTTTGGCTCAAACTGGCCCCATGATACTGCCACCAGCAACCCACAAATTCAATGGGGCAAGCTTACATATGTCAGTGCTCAGTATAGTTCCTAGCTCTGGGTGGGCCAACTCCGAGGATGGGCCCTTCACAAATGTATTTCCCAGTAAACAAAGGTATTACACAGCTTAACCCCCGAGACCAAAAATGAACGATGCAGTGTTGAATGGCCTGACGTTATATAATGTTTAAGGGCTTAATCGACTGATCACTGGCAGGAACAACCTGCTAGTAGCTCCATTTACCAGGTTAAAAACCAAGGTTGTTTTTCATAGATAAGATAACAGGGGCAGCTTACCCTAGAATCTAAGGGCGAAAAGTTACTCTCTGCAACATTCTTCCCCCTAGAACAAGCCATCATGAGCGCAAGAGAATGATGTATTAAGAGTCCATTTTTTTATCGGCCATATGCGTTAACTGTTACACATTTTCTTTGTATTGTCTGCATAAGGAAGAAGGGGATGTGATTTACACACAGCTTTGACATCTCACCATTAGTTTTGAGTAGAGATGACTCTAGGCCATCAGTGTACAAATTAAAAAGTGCCACGTGCATGCCTGGCAGCCTCTGCAGGAAGAGGGGAAGGGATCTGTCTGCTGTACATGGGATCCATACTTAACTGTGGCTTCTGTGATGGATTGACTAGCCCCCGGAACCTCCATGGTAAGGCCTTGCCACAGTACCTTAAAGAAGACACACAGACACAGGACTCTTCGCATCGGTCTACCGGCATGCACTGTCGTGTCGCGGGACCGCCCCTTTATTTAAACATACACGCGACGGCAGAACATTGCCGTCACGCGCGTGATATTATCACATTGCTCCTTTTTCATAACAAAAACTAAACAGAGTTTTTCATCAACAACCATTGTCAACATGACAGACTTCAACATGGTAACGGACCATGACAACATAGGCCAAACATGGGCAATAGTGGGGGACTCGGTCCTTTCAGATCTGGTCGCCCATTATATAGTCTGTGCATCGCACTGGGCATTTCCTGCCCTCTCTGCAGGGGTATCTCTCTCCTGCAGGTGCCTCCCTGTTCTCTCCTTCCACTTCGCCTGGTATGGGTCCTGCCTCTCCCGCACTCTCTTCAGAGGTTTGCTCTATGCGGATGGTTCGGGCCGGGGAAACTTCTACCTGTCGATCTCTCAGCTTCTCTCCCCTTCCCAACTTTTGAAAAAAACTAGAGTTCCTAGTCACAGTTCCTCTCTGGTCAGCGGCAGTCACCATTGAGCCTTTAACCTGGATAGCACCCATGGGACAAGGCTCGTAAGTGAGGGACAGCTTCCCTCCGGGATGACGATTTCGTACCAGGACAGTGTCACCCACCTCTATGTCCAGTGATTCAAGATGTCGTCGGATGTTTTCTCCCTCATTGTGAGCTCTTCCGTCTTGCGACATCTTGTTGTCATCAATGGTGCCTGGCGGATGACCTTCCGCCTGTGGGAGAAGACCTCTTGTGCTTCAGCTGGCGGCAGCCCCGTAGATTGGTGAGGGGTGGTTCTGCACTCTCTTAGAAACTGGTAAAGAGTTCTCCTCAGCTCGTTTCCCTGGCCTTGGGCTATGTGGAACACTTTATTTAGCGCCCTCATGAAGCGTTCAGCCTCTCCATTGGCCTGAGTCCATCCTGGTGTCACCCTTCTGTGTGCATGAATTCTGTAAAGTTTCCCCCATGAAATGGCGGTCCATTGTCCGAGCAGATAATTCTGGGGAAGCCGTTTGTAGCAAATATCTTCTCCATGGCCTATGTGAACTGTTCACATGAGGTGGACTCTACCAGCTCGACCTCTGGGTACCTGGACCACTGATCTATCATTACGAGGAAATACATCCCTCTCCCTGTGGACCCGAAGTCAACCTGGACAACGTCCCATGGTTTGACACTCCTGAGCATGGATTCAATACTCGGCTCTCTGTTGGCTGGGGTGGTCGCTTGGCACCAGACACACTTGGCAACGTGGCCATCTACTTTTGCGTCCAAGCCTGGGAATCAGACCATTGGTCGTAGTTTCGTTTTGGTTTTTGCAGTTCCCTGGTGACCACAGTGTGCCAACTCCAGTACTCTTTCTACCAGTGCGTGTGGAATCACTATCTGGTATCCCATAGTAGTAGCCCGTCGCCGTCACTGACAGTTCATGCCAGACTCGCCACAGCTGTTCCAGATTTTGCTGCATCTCTCCGTTTCTGCGAGCAGTATTGGATAGTACAGTTCTCCACTCACCACTGACCTTGGCCTCCTGGATTACTTGACAGCACTCATCCTCTTTCGAGGCATCTGCCACTTCCTCAAGGGTAAGAGCCACAGGCTTTGCTGCTCCCACCACCAGACAAACCTGCTGTTCAATGTCTAAAGATGTTGTTTTCTCTTGTTCCCCACCACTCTTGGGGTGTCGCGATAAGTAGTCCGAGGGATTGTGGGCTCTCGGTCTGTAGGTCAGCACAACCCCATACTCAATTAGGGGCAGCATCCAACGCTCGATCCTGGGGGATGGCTTAGACGATGACCCCGCCATGATAGGGAGTAGTGGTTTGTGATCAGTTATCACTGTGACAGGTTTTTCCAGTATATATATATGCAAAAATGCCGGCATCCCCAGAATACCGCCAGCGCCTCCCTCTCTATCTGGGAGTATCGTTGTTCCATACTAGTGAGTGCCTTGCTGGCATATGCAATTGGCTTCATCTGTCCTTGAGTATCTGGCTGTGAGAGTACCGATTCTAGTCCGACCAGACTAGCATCTATGATAATTTCCGATTCTTTCCTCGGGTCAAAGAAAGCCATTGATTCCTCCCCTGTGAGTGCCTTTTTGATGGTATCTAAGGCTTTTTGTTCGTTGTTGGACCACACCGAGGCCTTGTCTTTCCTTGTCAGCATCCGGAGGGGTTCCAAGAGGGTCACCAGATTGCTATGAACCTACCGCAGTAGGTCACCATCTCTAAGAAGCTTCTCACCTCTGACACGTTCTCTGGTGGTTTCGCCTATTGGATGTCTCTGACCTTTTGCAGGTCTGTGGAGATTCCTTTTGCGTGAAAGACAAAATCAAAGAACTCAATGCTATCCTTTAGGAACTCGCACTTTTCACAGTGCAGAGTAAGTACAAGGTTCTGAATTCTTCACAGCGCTTTCTTAAGGCAAACCATGTGTTCAGTTTCTGATGTGGCGTAGACCAAGATGTCAACGCTTAGGTTTATCACTCCTTCAAGGCCAGCCAAGCACCCCCCCCAGATGACATTTAGAAAAACTTCAGCTACAGAGGAGACTCCAAAGCTTAGGCTTTTGTACTGGTACAACCCATGGTGGGTCGTGAAGGTTGTGATGTGACGCAAGGCCGAGTGTAGCTCCAGCTGATGGTACCCCGACCGCAGGTCTAGTTTTGAAAATACCCTTGCCCCTTGCAGTTCTCCCACCACGTCATCCAGGGTAGGCGTGATGTGTTTCTGGCACTTGATTGTAAGATTGGGCAGCCTCATAACTACACAGATATGGATGGATCCTGGTAGCTTTGGCTTCACAGGCACGACAATGGAGTACACCCATGGGGTGGGGCCCTCCACCCTTTCTATGATGTCCATATTTACCATGTTTTGTAGTTCCTTTTCCACCTGTTGCCTTAGCTGAAACAGTATTCGCTGATGCTTCAGTGCCGTTGGGCGTACAGTCTCATCTATGTGCAGTTTAATGGGTGCGCCCTTGACTTTCCCGACACCTTGAAATACTGTGGCAAACCTCTCCAGAGTCTCATTGATATCTTCGGCGTATACTGTGAAGGCAAAGTGTACAAAGCACAAGGCCTCCGCTGCTGCGCAACTTAATAGGGAGTGCGTGCTAATGTCCATGACAAAGAATTTCGATCTGATTTCTTTTCCTTCATGGGCAATTTTGGTCACAAACGCACCTCGGAGCGGCAACGGTTGAGACCTCCAAACGAGAATACTTTGGCTATGGTAATGCCTTATAGTGGTGGGTAGCCAGCATGCACCGGTGTCCACAAGCACAGGTGTCCTTGTTGCACTTACAGCCACCGTGCACTTAGGTTGTTTCCTTCTCATTTTGAGAGATTCAATACTCTAGGTAAAGAAAACCTCTTCCTCCTAGTCCTCTCCATCCGGCAGGTCCAGACCCAGCTTCTCTTGTTCTACAATTGCCACCTGTTTTGGTCGCCGCGGAGTGTCACTGGACCTTCTACTAGGCCCTCTGGGAATGGGGATTGGAGTGGGGGCTCTGCACATCCTTGCAAAGTGTCCAGCTGCTCCACAGCATCCACACACTCTCCCCTTTGACGGACATTCCCCTGCGTGTGGGAGGTCATAGCCACATTTGGGGCATGGCTGCGGCATCTCGTACTTCCTTGGGGGCCATCTCGGTCTCGATGGGCCAGCATTTGGCAGTCACCCTATTACACATGCGTCCTCCACTTTCAGTGATCTGATCGCGATGTCCATTTTGCTGGCACAGCTGTCTGCCAATTCATATGACCTCCCCATCTCTAGAATACGAGCCAGCGCAGGCTCACGGAGGACCTGTCAGCGTAACTTCCCTGAGCTGCACCCTTGTATCAGCTGGTTTCTTACCATACCATCCTCATTCTCCCAAACACATGTGCTTACCAGGTAAGGAACCATGCTGTAGAACTGGGCGAGGGATTCCTCTACTTTCTGTTTCTCACTGCACATGACAAACCTCTCAAAGTCCTGGTTTGCCAGTGGCATGAAGTGTTCTTTGAGGCAATCCTTGGCAGCCTGGTATGAGTCATTGGCGGGAACGAGGGACTTGAATATTCTATGTACTTCCGATCCAGCTCAGTAAATGAGGGTTGCAACTTTGGCTTTGTCGACTGTCTCACTTGTTGCTTTGAAGTACATATCAAGCTTCTTGACCCAGAGCAGGCTCTTTGGCCCCAGCTTAGAGGGATTACCTGAGGTGTCGAATTCAGGCATTGGAGCCAGTGTACCTTGTTGGCGGGGTACCTTTCTAGCTTGCGGGGACCCTGCAGCGTCTTGGTCATCATCTCCTGCTTCACTCATCTATGTGGTTGAAGGCCGCAATCTGCCCCCTCATGCACACTTCTGTGGTGGCAAAATTGCACAGGCTACCTCTTTGTTCTCAAAGGCTGCAGTTTGCACCCGTAGGCGCGCTCCTTGAACACAGTGCGTCTGTCCCTGTAGACCACCTCAGGATGGTGTATGAGGTCTACAGTAGGCACAGTCTGCTGTGCGATGTAGCAAGAGGGGAAACATTTTCTCAGAGAGAAATGAGAAAAATACAATGTTTTTTATTTTTGGAAAGGGCCCCTCTGGCCCAGTTGTGACCCCTGTGGCCTTCTTGCTTTGTTTTAGCCCTTGTGGGTTCCAGAAATTGCCCTCATGTCCGTACAAGAACTCCATTTGTGAAGCCGCTACTGTAGGGACCCATTCGACACCTTCCAGCCATCACCTTTTTTGTTTTGTCTGCTGTACATGTGAACAATACCTTACTGTGGCTTCCAATTTTAATAGATTTGCATCATCGTGCTTAGTAGTGCATTCTCTGTCCATAAAACTATAAAGGTTTTTCATAAAATATTCTTGTCCACTGAATCAAAAGCTGTACTTAGCTCAATAAAACCAAGAGAGAGCTAGCCAATTCTTCTATATTTTTTCATTAAAAGACAGCAATGAGCACTTCAGGTTTGTGGCAGGTTACCTTGCAGTGGTTAATGTTAACTTTTCACTGGCTATTATATTGCTATATTTGCCATTATTTTGTGGGGCAGGTTAAGGAGAGGGGTTCGTTTGGGAGTTTAGTGGGCTGTCTGTGTTCACTGGTCTATTCAGTTTACTCTATTTCATTAGCAACTTGTTAGTTGATACTCTTAGTTGCTTATTTTCCCACATCTGTTTCTAATAAAGATGTCTTCTTGTCAATCCTTTAATGTTTGATTTGTTTGTCCTGTTGCATTGTTCTTATGATTGCTTGGTTTTTATACTGCAGTCCCTGCAGTATACACCTCCTGTGATACTGCACCCCTCTTGCAGTGCCCAGGTCTGCCATCGCCCTGTGCGAGATTTTATGGTGCACGCCCCCGCCTTTAGATATGAAGCAACAGTTGGCTCAGTGCTGTTGTATGGTTGATATTTGTACTTGATAGTATCAGCCGAACAACAGAACTGAGCCCCTGCTGTTCTTGTAAAGTGGGTTAAGGGTGCAGCTCAGTGTCATGTAAACTGGGGGCATAGAGCTCTTTATTTGCTGCGCCGGAGGGGTGTCCTTGTGCAGCCGCACCCTCTGAGAGCACCTTCAGCCGGCACCGCCCTCTTGTACCATTCTCCTCCTGTATCCTGCCAGGAGGCACAAAACCTATCGCTGATTAAACTCTGTGACAGAACAACACACAATTGAATCTATTGATATCCGGCAACCAAATACAGAACATTAATCCAATTAATATACATAACATCCATAGAAGGAACGGACAACTGACCAGCAAGTCCTCTACCCAACAACAAAAAACCTAAAAATGTCACGTACCAGAAAAGACCAACAGACTTTTGACATCATAAAAGAACAAACCAGACAGAAGGTGACCAATCACCTCAACCTACCATACCAGGGATCCAACAAACACAAATAAATACTACATTAATCTACTTCTGGGATGAAAGCCCTTTTGCAAGAACACGACCGGAATCACTTTATCTGTCAAACTACTGTTACAGGCTCGTTCTGCTCCCCCACAACACACACTTCAGGCACTACAGGAACCCGGACACAAATAATACACAGGAGACCAAATGTAGATAGAAATGGGCTGTAACGCAAACACACCAGTGCATGAAAAGGCTGGTTACTGTTCTGCCCCTCCAGGCCTGATTCATTTATATATACAAATGAAGTGGCTAAATTGAGTCATACTGCTACTGACCACCTTCTTTATAGGTGGGCCCGTCAATATCCTTCTTTGGTGCAAATGCCCTTAAAACATCCTGTTGTGTTTTGACAGGCTCTGACATGTATTCATTTAGTTCACCTGACACTACCCCTTGTACCCGCATTTTGTTCAATGCCCCGTATAAGGTGCACACTACACAGTCACCCGTCCTTCCAAAATCCAGTTTATTTCTTACGCCTCTGTCCAGGTATGTCTCCCCCATGCTGTTAGGACCTTGTGCGGGTGTCAAATGTGGGTGGTACTCTTAATAGCGGTCGTCTCCATAGCCATTGGGACTATCTGAACCCTGTCTCTTTCTCCCTGCAGACACCTATTTGCCAAATCTGTCATCGCACCACTTTCTTCCAGAATGTCCTCCGACACCTCTGTTGCACACAGTTGCATCCCCCAGTAGCCAGCCCATGTCTCCCCACTCTTCCTCGTCATCCCCTTTTACGCAAATACATAGAGCCACCCCCACAGCATTCTGTGTCACCCACACCAATCGGCACAGGTGCTGATGCTCGGACCTCACAATCCTGCCCCTTTGTGCGTTCTCCCTCCACCCACTCCTTGCACTGCCTCACCGGCACAGCTTTTCTCACTGTCATCCACGCGTCATCACTGCATTCATAATGTACGCCCAACCCTCGGTGGACTTTAAAGTTTCATCCACATCCACCTTCCCTTCCACCACCCTCATTATGTCCTCTGGCAACAGCCACCATATTGTGGCCCTCATGATAGTTTGTGTAAGCATATTCTGAGGGTCTCTGATCCCTCCCTATCTTTATCACCTTTGTGATATCTTTGTGCTTTGTTTGTAGTTCAGCACTATCACCCTTTCCATTCCTTGTGGTACCCTATGTAACTGCTGTTCCTGGGAAACCCTAAAACCCCTATTCATTTGTACCGACAGGGCGACCACATCCCAATTTTCCTACATGCTCCTCAACCTCTCCAGCATTGCCATCGACCCTGATTTACATAACAGGGCTGCCCCTTTCTCCCGTCTGGTCAGTGGACTGGTGACTACCATATTGCAACTGTAACTGTAATATGTTACTGTATAGGCCCTACCACGCATGAACTCAGGTTTCCTACCTCACACTCCTACCCTGTGCCCTTTACATCATCAACCCTACACCATCTCTACTCTTCCGACGCTCTGACTGTATCACAGGTGCCTAGGAATGTTTGGACCCAATTGCAGTCCTGTAGTTGCCCTTGCAAAACTGTACTGTACTACAATTTTAAAGGGAAAAGGTTTGTATGGGGTGTGGGAAAAAGACCCAAGCGAGTCGAAACACATGTTGGCTTCCAAGAGGGCCGCACACATGACTTTTGCATGTTGAATTAAACAATCAGCCCAACAGGGGCATTTCTAATGCATTGTTGGTATTGCATGTTATTCAGTGGGAGTATACTGAGTTTTTGGAGTCTATTTGACATTGCTTTACATGAGCTAAGTGCCAGCGCACACCCCATACAAACCTTTCCCTTTAAGATTGTGTTATTTGCAGGTTGGGATTTTCCTGCAGTTGTAAAGGGGTGCAGCAGACATGTTTCCTTGAGATTTTTTGGTCTTCTCCATACACAATAGCATAGCGCTCATTACCTGGCAATCCCACTCCATATACACTCACTGTACTGTGCTAGTGCAGCACTCCGAGGCACTGTCTCTGTATTATTCCTAGAGTCCCTGAGGACTCCAGAGTCCCCTAGTCAAGTGCGCAACAGGTACAGCGAAGAACACTTTTTTCACTTACCTGTTGCATTGCTGTATACCCCAGTCATGCACATCAGGAAGGGGAGCTTCCGGGTGTCAGCACCAATATGTTACAGGCTCATCCTGCTCCCCCACAACACACACTTCAGGCACTCCAGGAACTCGGACACAAATAATACACAGGAGACCAAACGTAGAGAGAAATGTGCTGGAATGCAAACACACCAGTGCATAGGAGGGCTGCTTACTGTTCTGCTCCCCGCTCCCAGGCCTGATTCATCCTTATATATAAATGTAGTGGCCAAATCCATTCTCCACCCATAAAACAGCACAAATAATGCACGTATGATAACAAACAGGTCCATTTCGGGGTGAGCAGGGGAAGGAGGTCTGCAGTTGTGAAAGGCTTTCAGTGCCATATCTGCGAGGCAACCTCTGGCATTGGGATTTGAGCCACCAGCGTTGTTACTGTGTACTTCTCGGCAGAGGCCTGAACTGGCCTCATCAGTCTGAGGCATCATGCATTCCACAGCTCAGCTCTGCTCCACGACCTCGCTTCGCATGGGTGTTCAGCTGTTAGGCCAGTCTGTTGGCCAGTCTGTAGGCCAGTCTCATTGCACCCAATGTGCCTCGAAGAAACCAAAAGAAAATTCAGTAGCAGAGTTGGTAACATCTACCTTTCAATATATAGCACACCTCAACAACCAGCCATCCATATACACTACAAGGACACCAGAAAGGATGATGGAAACACAAGGGGCAGAGCTGAGACGGACAGAAGAAATACAACTGAACCTAGCAACTATAACACATCATTCCTCCAAAAACAAACGTTGAGATAACAAGTTTGATCAACACAAACTTATAGAAAACCCTGAAGAACAAATCAACCCACAACGCAACCTTCTTGGACTTCTCAATGTAGAAATGGAACCAATGAAAATCTCCCGCACAATTTACAGACCAAAACCTAGACAGATGAACCCATGCCAAACCAAATCACCATCACCACCCCAAAAGACAAACTAAACTCAACAAAAAATAAATTCACTGCAACGTAGTCAATGCAAGATCGATGTCAAAACACAGCACAGCGAAACACAAACTCCTCAGTGATGGTGGAATGGACATCCTATTACGGAGCAGAACCTGGTTAACTTAAGAATTCAAGGTAGTTGCACACAAATCCCTACCCAGCAACTTCAAACTGAAAAGGAAAAAGAGGAGACATCACTGTTGCGCACAAAGACCAACTAAAGATCACACCAGCACCATCACTACATATCCCAAACTGTGAATCACTCCTCCTCCACCTAGCCATCAACCACCAAACCAATCTTTCATTCTTACAAGTCAACGGACCGCCCACATACAACCCATCTTTCTCAGTCACATTGGTAGATGCCTTAACCAACATCACCATAGAATATGACCAGCTGATCATATAAGGAGACTGTCATATATGGGTCTAAGAAGAAAATATCAACTCAGCTGACATCTCAACTAGCAACAATCCAACATGGCTCTTTTAACAACACCAGACCCAGGACTAATTCCAATGGATGCACATACCGATGCACAGACCACACAGTACTGTGCTACTGTTAAAAGACGCCAATCCAAATGCTGGCTGCCCACACTCTGTACAGCACGCTGATGCTCTCAAGGTAGGTTGGCGCTTCAAGCAATAAAATAAAAATATAAAATAAAACTACAGCAAATGCTGAAGGGAGCAACCCACTCATCAGGAAACACCCTTGGTGCAATTTTCTGCAAAAGAAACCTGGTCGCAATTGCACAGCCAATGCACATTCTCTGTTGTAACCATATTATAATATGGTTTGTGATCCACGCACAAACACAATTACATACTGACCTTCTAAAAATCCCTACAACTCAGAAAAGAAACTAGAACTCCCTAAACTCCATGGACCTCAACACCGGAATATAATAAATCACAAATAGATCACGAAAAGACTAGATGCTAACGCACTGGAAAAGTCGTTCACCCCTTTACAAAAGAAAATCACGGTGAGATGGTTTACACCCCAGCTCAGAACCCTGGAGAAAACAGACAGGCAAATGAACAGGCATGGAGGAAAAACTACGACCAACAGAAAAAACTTGAATATCAGAGACAGATATGATTATATAAAATGGAAACCCTCAAAGCAAAAACATTATACTACAATGGACCCATTGCAAAAGCAAGCAACACCTAGAAAGAGATGTTCAGCATCATTAACGAGCTAAGAAATCCAACAGCCTGCAACAACACACCCATTTCCTGGCAGAAACTGTGTGATGACTTTGCAAACCACTTCAAAAACAAAATCTTAAATGTCCAGAAAATCATCAAAAGTATGCCCAAGAACACAAACAATTCCACCAACCAATGAACGCCAAAACACCTAAAAGACTAAACTACTTCTCAAAAGAAATGTTTACCAACCTTGTGAATCAAAGCAAGAAAGTTGGATAGCCAGTTCTATGTGATAATTTCGGTTTTTGTAGGCCGGCCAACAAAAAGACAGTTTTTTTCAGCTGATTTTTGCTGGCATACAAAAAGCGAAAATCCACATTGCCTCTCCCAGCACTCTGCCCGAGGGGATTTGTTAAAAAATGCAGTGGGTCTCACTCCCTGAACCTCCCTCCTTCAGTATACCCCAAAACCCCACACTCACCAAAAATAAACGAACACACACACAACCACACAACACACACACATACCCGTTCTCTGTCATGGCTGATGCCAGGTCCTGACAAGACACCTGGAGAATACATACAGAACATCATGAACCATTCTCAGGCAACAAGAGTTGTAACAAAAATCTTCAAAGCAGCATACATTAAACCACTCCTCAATAATCCCTTGGTCAGAACACAGAAGACCTAACCAACATCCCTTACCAGGAGAAACTCAGACAAACCTACATATATGGACAAATCCCAGAACATGAACATAGAAATCATCAACTTGACCAGGCACAAGTAGGTTTCAGACCAATGAGAGAAGTGGAAAAAGCACTATTATCCATCTGTGACAATGTAAAAACTAACACTGACTCCAATATCAACTCAGAGCTAATATTACTAAACCTATCAGCAGCCTTTGACACAGTCCACCACGAAATTCTCATCAAAAGAGTCAAAGAAACTAGGATTAATGACATGGCCTTGCTATGAATAAACATCTTCCTAACTGAACAGAAACAACCTGGCTAAGCGCCTTCAAGTCACCACCACGCACACCAACACGTGGTGTCCCACAAGGCTCTTGTCTCTCGCTGCTACTCTTTAACATCCACATAACGCCACTCATCAATCTTATCAAAACACATGGACTCACCTGCTACAACTACACAGACACACAGATCATCTATACATTCAACACTTCTGGAGAAAAATACCTGCTGCTTCGTACACATAAACAAATGAATGAGCATCTACAGCCTTAAACTGAACCCGGACAAAACAGAAATCCCACCCAACAATCCTTTAGACAAAAATCACATTCAATGGCCAAGTGAAATCGTAAACCGACAGGAACCTTCAAAAGTAGGTAAAAATCTTTGCCTATTAATGGAAACAATCTAACACTGAAACCACAAGTCAACGCATTCATAAAGAAATGCTTCTTCCACCTACACACAATCAAACATTCTACCTTTCCTCACCTTCCCACACAGAACACTCACCGTCATCTCCCTGATCATGTTAAGAATAGACTACACCAACAGCATGATATGATATGATATGTCATTCATAACGCGCCTGTACACAAGTGTTTCTAGGCGCAACAAGAAAAGGGAGGGGAGACAGGGGGAGGGCCAGACAAACAATCGTACTAGGTCATTCAGATTGTGCAAGTGTGACAACGCAAAGTGCAGTGGAAAGGGAGAGGCGGAAGTGCCAGGGAGATGGAAGGGGGAAGTGTTCTGAGTAAGTGCAGTCAGGTCAGCGTGGCTCTGGGTAAGTGCAACATGGCAGGGGGCTGTAGAGGTTACAGTTACAGCCCCTAAGTGCACAGTAGGTGCAAAGGCAGTGCAGGGGAGACTGATCAAAGATAAGCCTGGTACCCAGTGAGGCTCTGAAAGTAGTTTAGCAGTCCTGTTATGGATTATTTGCAGATGGCAGAGAGTCGAGGAAGGCAGATTGAGAAAGAGGCTATTGGAATAGTCCGGCCTAGGGAGAACCAGGGCTCTAGACACAGTAAGATTCTGGGGTAAAGTGAGAAAAGGAAGAATACCTCTGAAGGACGTGCAGTTTGGCAAGGACCGTGATGTGAGGAGAGAAGGAGAGAGTGGAGTCGAAGATGACATCATGTTTTTTGCCTGACAGGAGGACGAAGGAACAGGGCTCAAGGAGGGTGGCTAGAATGACCGAGAGAAAGTGGGAGCAGGGATCCCCATGGGAAGGATCTCCATATTACTGGCATTAAGGCAAAGATTGTTTTAGGCACAGCAATCCTGAATTGCAAATAGACAGTTAGGAATGAGCGAGAGAGGAGAGGAGGCTGTGGGGTGCCTGAAAGAGAGCTGAGTGTCACCATCATAACACTGAAAGTTAGAGGAGAAGGTAGAGATCAGGTGGGCCAAAGGGGCCAAGTAGACATTTAAAAGCCAGGGTGATAGGATAGAGCCCTGAGGAACACCACATGTGGAGAGAGAGGTGGTACAGAGAAAGTACCCAAGTTGGACCAGAGAGGGTTGGTCCAGGAGAAAAGAGGTCAACCACTCCAGGGCCTGATATCCGTGATGTCCAGGTTCTCATGGAGTCGGTTGATCAGGGCGGCATGACTGACTGTGTCAAAAGCAGAGGAAAGGTCAAGGAGGATGAGGACAGCCGGAAGGCTGGAGTCAAAATTAGAGAGCAGATCTTCACGGGTGTTCAGGAGAGCAGTTTCCGTACCTCTGGCTGCTCTGAAGCCAGACTGATGGTCATGGAGACAACCAACATATCACTGTGGAGAGTAAGCTGGGAGATGGCCTGCTTTTGCAGGAGTTTGCCCAGAAATTGTGATAGAGATCGGGTGATAGTTTGCCAGACTGGTAGGATCGGCAGAAGGTGTTAAAAGGCGAGGGTGCACAACGGAGTGCTTGAGGAGAGAGGGGAAAGATCCATTGGTGAAAGAGTGTTTGCAGAAATCGGTCAAGGCTAAAGTTAGGGTGTCGATGTGGTCCTTGATGGTTCTGGAGGAGCATGGCAGCACCTGTTTGGACAACACTTTCATAGATCGGATTTGTCTAGAAACATTGTCAGGTGTTGTTACAGAGAAAGAGGTGAAAGGAGGAGGAGAGGATGAGGCGGCCCAAAGGGGGCCGAGAGAGGTAGAGGGAGAGTATGTGCCCAAAGTCCTCCACTTCCTCTCAGCCACCCTGCACTTGGGTTTCAGTGCGGTGAGGTCGGAGTCATTCCAAAAGTTGCACTTGGATGTATGCTTCAGACAGGTTCTCATGACAGGGGCAAGGATGTCCAGAGTGTTGGAGATAGAAAGATGCAGGTTAGAGAGGGCAGTGTCAGAGTGTGAGTCATCCACAGCAGTGGGAGGAGCAGAGATAGTAGAGGCAATGGCATCCACTGACACTCGCTGAATGACCGAGAAGGTAGGTGGCAGTGCTGGGGTGGGATGGGCTTTGCCTGAGGGACAGAGAGTTTGAGGTGAGAAGAAAGCAGAATGTTTGGGAGGCGATCAGAAAAGGTTGTAAATGTACAGTTTACAATGAATGATTGCGTGTGGCGTTCATCTGTTTACCAACATTACGTGGTTTACAGTGACTACGTCTTCTCAGCATTTCTTAACTGATAGCTCATAAATGTGTATGTTACATGTTCAACTAATTCTGTGATTATGTCACAATATTAGATGGTGGAGGCTCCTTGTGTCATTCCAAATGCTGGGTCACCTAAAGAGCTCAGTTGTCATACACTGAGGAATTCTCCAGCTCCTCTGGTGTTCCAATACCAGGTAGGGTCCATGTAATTCATAGCTGAATAGAGAGCACAGAGCGAGAGAGCAAGAGAGAGATGAGGTCAGTAAGACACAAGCATACGGGCTTTCTGGGGATCTGTTGGTGGAGCTCTAATGAAAACGCCCAACTCTTTCCTTCTGAAAAGAAAAGAAGTAGCAGCTGGCACGGTCAGTGGCTACTTCTACCAGCTGCCCATGAAGGTGCCCTGGAGGAATGCAAGATCTTGCTTCATGTACATGCATTATAATTTGTTGGTGTGTGCATAGGATGGTTGTCTCAGATTGACACAATTCGAAATTGTTTACATCAATCTAAATGACTGTGGCAGAGTAATATCGAATACATTTTTATTAAAGTGAACAGAATCCTTGTGTAAAAGATCACACCTCTGCCACTGCACTTTTCAAACCTCTGCGGCTCCCTTGGCCTGTGCTTCTATTGATTCTTCCCTCCAGCCATCAAGGATGCTAATATGGCTGCCATTACAGTGCTGCTCAGAGGGGGGAAGAGGCCAGTGAGCTGTTAATACAATTAAATCAATCAAGTGGCGCACACAAAACTTCATTACTACAGTTCGCGAGATTATAGGGCAGTGGCTGTGCTACAATGTTCCATTGCTGCTCCCAACACCACTCTCAAAAAAAGCAGCTGATGCTGTTACACATCCATATGACTGGCACTAATGCACTGCTGTGAAATGCAGTGTCTTTGTATTATTAGCACACGCAGTTCATTAGTAACCTCCTCTCAGCCAATCAGGATTCTTGGAATGCAGTCAATAACAACTGGTATTGACTGAATTCCGTAATATCTGATTTTAGAAAAAGACAGGGAAAGGTCAGAAAGCATGTCTCTGTGTTTGAGGAAAAAGCAATGCAATTTCCCGTTAAGATTTCTTTCAACAAGAAATTCTCTCGCGGGGAGGATCTTTTCATCATTCAGTTTAATTCACCAAAATGAAAACTAAAACATGTTCCAATTATGTCATTTTCATATAGAGAACCCGCTCACTTTAACATTACACCTAATGAATTCTCATTTAAAAACATGTTCATTGCAACTAAGCTCATAATTAAAATGGTTACCATATGAAGAGGATCTTGTTGTTTAGGTATTACAAAATGGAACCACATTTATTTTACAAGCACATTTTGTCTATTTACTGTACTTACTATTAAACTAAGGTCTTTAAATCACCACAACACCAAAACCTCTACTTGAACACAACGTTCAAGTAGACTTATAGACCACAGAAGGGGGCATTAACACTTCTGATAATGACCTTTTCCTGAGGAACGAAAATGACCCCTTTATTGCCCTATAAGGTTATATTATTATTAGTGATGGCCCAATAAATGAAACATTAAGGCCTAAAGTACTACTCTTCCCCTGCAGCAGATAAAATGTAGGAATAACAGTGTTTGTATGGGAAACATGCTTGCATTTTTTAGGGACCAATGTCTCATCCTACAGTCATAGATCACAGTTCTTTCCAATGTTTTCAAGAAAGGGCTGGAACTTAGACTGAGGGGTACGCTATCCCCGCCAAAAAAGAAAATCTACATCAAAGCCAAAATCAGAAAAAAGCAATATTCCTGTTTAGATGTGCGCCTTTGGAGCCAAAACTGTGAATAGATGGAGGGCAGGAGAAAGCTACAGGGATAAGCAAGGTGGTTTCTAAAAAGAGGCAGGTCTTCCCTTGGTTTCTTTGTGAAGCTAAACCAGAGGGATGAACACAGTCAGATCTTTGTCTCATTTCGGGCATGAAGCCGGATCAAGGTTCGCTGCCAGTAATCTAGCTTGGATTAATGATTTCTCTTTTATCTGCTGTGCTTCTGCGCGGATGTCTTTGCTGCCAAAGGAGTCAGTGGAATGCAAATGATGGCCACAGTCGGGCTGGAAGTATCTGAAGCCGGCCTGTCGCCGCATTGCAGCTTTCCAAATGAAAAGCAAGCAGATAAATGTGCATGCTGGAGGAAGTGGAAATGAAAATGGGACTGATCCAGAGTAATCTCTCACTCATCGTTGAAAACTTCCTGCAAAATAATGTCATGTTTCAATTGGTGGAAGATGATTTTATTGTTCCCTTTCAATGGAAATGTAGATGCTTGTCTTGCTTTGAGAGGGAGACATCGGCCATCTTCGTTTTCTGAAGCTCTGGATCAGAGAAGGATGACATCAACAAAATGCAAAGCAGGTGGTTGCAGCGGCTGGAGCAAATGCCAAGCTGTCATGCATTGAAGAATTCCTCTAAATAAAGAGGCGAGGCAGTAGTGTTTACAGAAGCCTCGCTCTCATCCCGACCACCTTCCGCCATCTGCAGGCCCTTCTTCACTGCTTTCTAACCGCTTACAATCGACCAAGAAGGCAGGCATGTAATCAATTTCCTGATGAGCAAGAGGGTTTCCTGTAACAGGAAGACAGAAGAAGGCGGTCGTGTTTCAAGCTTGGAAAAGGGAGTGCAGTCACCCTGCGGGTCCTGGATCTCACAGCAGGAAACACACTGAGCTGGGGAGTCAGGTCCCCAGGCCAAACGCCTGCAGCGGGAGGTGCTCCTGGCATGGAAACACTGTCTCTGTAAAGGTAGCATGTCAAAAATACTATTACAAGCCATTGCACTGCAGTCAAGCCCCAGGCATCAATAACTGTCAACTGAGGCAATCAGTGAAGAAAACGCAATGGCAACACAATTCGTGCCGTAGACAAAGCACTCGTGCGAACAGTGTTTTCTCCAATTTGCCGTGATGGTTCGTCCACCAAAAAAAGATATGCAGATCATTTCTATGTTGCAGACCGTAGAAGAGTCTAACGAGTCTTATTTTGCAGTGGATTAAATGCAGCAGATGCATCAAACTGGCAGGCTAAGGCCTGTCTGGGTGGTCTCAAGTATTACGTAAAATCGATGCTGTGCCTCAGAACGGCAACACAATGTTCTGATGCCTAGATGCAAGCACTCAGGTGACTGGATGATCATTGTGATTATTGTGAATCAATTAAATGTATTGAAATTCAAATATAATTTTCGTTCTTGCATTGGAACGCACAACATGTTTTGGTAAAATTACCCTTTATCAAATACTCTGTAAGTTCAAATCAACAGCTACATGAATACAATATGTTCATTCGTTAATATGAACAAACTGATCATACAGCTTACCTAGCAGAACATCTCAGAATGTTCCATCATCTGGTCTTGCATGATTACCGATTACCCTACATCCCTTAGTTTAAACGTGGTAAAACCAGGGGTAGAGATAAACAAAAGATCGGTCCAAACACACATTCTTACTTAATGGAAACATTAGAAAATTGTGTTGCCATTCAAAATATTCAAGGATTGTCTCAGGGCAAGCGATGAACAGTTGTACAAAGTCAGGGGCATATCCGTGTTCTCCGTTTGAGTGAGGCATACTGAGTTTTTGAGTTTCATTAGATTTCGGGTTTTCTGGGACAAAAGGCCCCTATGCATTGTAAGGGATTTAATACACAACAATTATACTGTCTCCGCTCTACAATCAAGTGAACCAAAATAGCCATAGGAGTCGGACACATGGTCTCAGATGAACATAGATGTATGAATGTACTGAAGGCAGATGAGATAAACAGCTTTACAAGGGTTACAAAGGCTACTCTGCACGCACCCAAAAGACACACCAGTTAAATGGTGCTTTACAATGTATTAGATGTCTGATACATTACAATATAATCTAATTCTTTAAGCAGTGCTATGTAGTTCACTGAAATAATGAATAGCCCCTACAACAGTAGCATCTACAGCCAACTATGACTCCTAAGGGCTTCATTGCTTAGTGCCATGGAGGCATGCACCAGCAAAGGGGCGATTCAGGCTTTATCAAACCAGCCATGAGTTCATTCATAAACTATCCGTAACTTACACCTTTGTGGGGATAAGAATGGACTGGAGGCCTGCCTATTAGGGCGCAGCACTAAAAAGTGATGGGCAGAGAAGCTTTGACTTAATGATAGTCACTAGCAATTGCTGTTGAGCCTGGCAGAAGTGGCCAATCCTATGACACTAAGCTACCTTCACTCTGGGACCTGCTCCAAATGGAAGCAGTCAGGCTTAAACTGCTTTGCCACATGCATGGGGCCATCACAGCAAGCACAGGCCTTGCTGAAGAAGTCCAACCAGACCAAAAGATGTCATGGGGTGACTCTGTTCAAGAACAAAGTGGACGTGGCCCATGTCTTGTTGTTTGTGGGAGGACCGACACTGGTCTGCAGAGACAATGAAAGTTGCCCACAGCAGTAGCCAGCAGGGTTGGTTAATTTAAAGACTTTCATCCATCACTTTTGGTGTTTATAGTGTATCTACCCAGGTGTGTCCCGTACCTCAATTCACCCATAGCGATAGCAAGTGGAGATGGTCAATGCGGCACTACCTTATGTTAGGACAACGACAAGGGTAACACTGGAAGGAAAACCACTCATTTAGCTCACATATCTTACTTACACTGTTATGTCCTTCTATTGTATAGTGCACCCTTTGCATAGAATTAATAGGCATTGCCAGTCGGCTATTCTTGTCATGTCAGCAGATTCTGAATGAACCATGGCACTGGATTCTGTGAAACGCCCATCCGGCCGTCAGAGCATGCTTAGGCGCAGGCTGAAGTACATCTGTTCTCATGGAAATAAACCTCTTCATTAGATCCACCACTTACCCTCTATTGGATATACAAACTTAACACATGACAATGATCTCCCATATCCAGAAGAGCAGGGTCAAGGCTAACAGGATGGACAGCAGACACAACCCTTAAGAGCAGTCCATGCTAGCACAACTTAAAACATTTAGGTGCTGTGGACTTAGCATTTCGAACACTCCGCTAGCACTGACTCTCAATTCAATGTCATGTCTTGTTTGGGAACATGAAAGCACTGCCCCTATACTTTTCAATATTTCAAAAGAGACCATACGCTCAACCAACAATAACAAATCTTTCACTGCGTGAAGGGCACGAACCCAATGCACATGGCCAGCACTGTACTAGCGAGCCTGAGTGTATATTCAGCACTGTGGATGATGACGCTGGCTGCACTGCTTCTTCTTGGGCCTTGTGATTTTCAACACTACATTCCATCAATAGAGACAAACTTTTTCTAGTTTATGATGTCGGAAGAGTATGTAGCCACAGTGCACGTGCATTGCAAGTTTTCCACTTCACCTGGACAGAGGAGAAGGTGGCTCTATGCAGAGGAGTGCCTGGTTTCCATGGATATTGAATAAAAGTGGTGTGGTGGTGGAGGAATAGACGAGGACAAGGAGTGCACGCTGGTAGGTAAAAACAGACAGGCATTGTGTGGGTTGCTGGACGAGCAGCAGGGAGCAGGGAATGTGACTTTTGGACCTTAGTTCTAGGAAGCCCAAATAGAGCTTGGGGCAGAATATCATCCTTTCCCTTTTCACCTTTTGCTACTACATGGCTAGGACATCTTGTAGAGGGTAAAGGGTCTGGCTCTAGCACACACCAAAATAGGGAGTCACCCTTTTGTGCTTTTGGCCTTTGGATGCAAACACTTATGCTTGCACACTCTTTGGTGACTGAGTATGCACTTCACATGACCTTTAGCTACACAATCGTGAGGACAAAGATGCTTACCAACAAGCCCAGGAAAGTGTTCAGGTCCCTTGGTATTGCTGCTATAGGGGTCCAGCATTTTCTGCTCTAGCACTCTCAGGTAGTGGCCACAGTCCTCTGGAATGGAGGCATTTTGCAAAATACTATTCAAAGTAGTTGGTAGTTTAGATCAGTGGAAGTGATCACATGATTCACTGAAAGCCAATCGCAAATTGCTGCTGGGCGATATCTTTGTATTGCCTTTAAATGTGTCAATGACCATGCCATCGTCCTATCTCTCATCTCTTCTTTCCATCACCGCTCCTACTAGGTGGCTTCGCTCTCCATCTCTTTTTCTACTTGCTCTTCTCTGTGCTCAGTTCTGCTTCCACTCATTCTCCATTTTCCCCTAAACTTTGCAAAGCTCTATTTGTTGCACACTGCTCCTACTCGTAATTGTCTCTTCCCTTGTCTGAAAGTCCATCTTCTATCCACTCTCCATTGCTTTTTGACTAGTATTTCACATGTGCATTTTGAAAATGTCTTTTTGTAATTTTGTGCATATATTTGGCGCAAACCCTTTGTAAATTATTTAAAGGAATAAATAAATCATTCCGACTGGCCAAGATGTCTTCTGGTAGGTCCAGAAGGCGATGCAGGTTCTTGGAGTTGTTGGCAGAGGGAGCCTTGTTGTTGCTTCAGGACAATCAGGTGGTGGGCATGATTGTTATTGATCTTCCCTGATCAATCCTCTGTAACTACGAAGGTGGATTTATGAATAGAGGCAGAGAAGATTAGGGGACTTTGTTGACAATTAATAATTTGTTGAGAGCAAAGGAAATGTTCATTGATCTACTAAGAAGTACAGTGATATTTACTTCAATCAATGTTAGCTTGGCTGCAGATTAAGTAATTTGGGATTCCTTTAAAACATCCTTTTTTTTCCAAATCCTGCTCTATTTCCAAATAAGAAACGTGTACTGAACTAGTGCAAGGGTTAAATAGAGTAAATGGGTGCAATAAAAAGCAGAACTTATTTGAAATATCTCTTAACTGTTATTAAAGAGCTACAGATTTAAAACTAGTAAGATTGCAGTTACATGACCTATTTCTTAGAGAAGAGATTGTGAACCAGGGCAGCTGCCATCATAACCTCAACAAAGAAGGAACATGTCAGGTGGGATATCAGCCTAGAAAGGCAGAGCAAGAACCAACAGCAATGAAATATGATATTGAAGATCCTATTAGGGGACTAATAATAAAAATAGGTAAGGGTATTTAAACAGTATTTTGGTGTCTTATATAAGAAAATCATTGAATCCGAGTTTATAAATACTGTATTAAAGATGTTTAAGTAAACGTAAAGTAAAGCTAGGCTACATTTCCTGCCAGAAACGGCTAAATCAATGGTTGCAGAAATCAACAGGCAGAGCTTCAAGGACCTGGGGAAGATGGAATACGGAATGAGGTGTATAAGCAATGCGTGTCTTCTCTCACCCCTCGGCTACGCAGCTCATATAACTTTATATTAGCTTCCCAAAGCTGCCCAGATTCATGGCATGATAAAATATGAACACTTCTAAAAAAAAAAATAATAAAGACTCTGAGCTATGGCTTTATAGGCTAACAATGCTAACTGCAGTTTACAAAAATGTAAGGTCTTCATGAGATAAACCATTTGCTGCGAAAAGAAGAACTAACTGGTTTTGTACCAGCAGGACAAGTTACTTGCCCTCCAAAATGTGGGCACTAAAAAAAGGTACACTTGAAAGTTCACACATTTATACTACCCACCTAAAAGAAAGCCCTGGGGAGCATGGGTGGAACTCCCCCTGTATTTATTTAAAAAACAAATCGGGCAAAATTGCATACTCTAATGCCTTAAGATCTTAAATCAACTATGATCATTGTTATTATTCTTAACATTATGAATATTATTATTATTATTGGGGTATTTATTGAGCGCAGGCCTAGCTTTGGGAAGCAGCAGAATGCTTTACAAATGATAGGGGAAAGAACAGAGTGAGGGAAGAGAGATACATCGGAACAGGGAGCTAACAACATGGGGAGAGGGCTGGCAGTTTGGCAGCATGGGATAAAAAAGCAACCAGGAGAGGAAACGAGGAGATCATCCTGTCGCTGTTGGGTGGGGAGTGCACCAAATGTAGCAACAAGTATACACCTGCTAGCAATTTCTACTTTGGAGGCTGAAAAACATTCAACACAGTGAATTTGGAACAAATGTCACAGGTTCTGGAAACAGTTCATAAATATTCTAACCCAGTTGTCCAGGGTACTATGTAGTGGAGTGGGACACATTTCATCAAGCGTTACAAGTGACAGGCAGCCACACCCCTTTTTTATCACACCCCTGAACCACTATGTTTGATTGAACCCCTATACATTTGATGACCGCCAATACATTTTATATACATTTGATATAAAGTTGATATCCCCAATACATTTGATTGAACCCCTATACATTTTTGAAGACCCCAATACATTTTATAAACATTTGATAACCCCATAAATGTGATGACCACAATATATTTTATATACATTCGATAAAAATGTGATTACCCCAAAAACTTTGATGACCCCAATACATGTTATATACATTTGATACAAATTTGATAAGAACCCCAATAAATTTGATGAGCCCCAATACATTTTGTATACATTTGATGTTAATTTGATAAGACAGCCGATACATTTGATGACCCTCCAATACATTGTACATACATTGTATATAAATCAGTTATAAAATTGATAAGAATCCCAATGAATGTGATATCAAAAATACAACTTTGAGAGCACACCATCAGTTTGATAATGAAGTATAATATAAGAAACACACATGTAATACATACTATTGCAAGTATCTGAAACACTAATATATAGCTATTTTGTCACTGGCCACCATGTTTAGGATGGTATAAGTCTTTATGGAGACTTGATAGAACAGCACACTTGACTTGGGAACATGGGTTGGCACACTGAGACAGCAGTTGGGCTTTCCCATGGTGATAAGGATGAGCTGGACCCTTTAAAGACCAACATCCTATCTGCGCTCAGGACACAGCCCTGAGTTAGAGCGCATGTACAGATAAAACACAATTGCAGCCCCGCTACAGGACAGCCCTGCAAGACTGGACCAGCGCCTGACCCAGGCTCTAACCCTCCTGTGGGAATAGGTAAAACAATCACCCTTAAAATAGCCAGAGGCCCAGGCATATGTTATTAATCTATAGTTATGTTAAACCTCTGAAGACAATTGTTTTATTGACATGTTGAGAAAGTATTTTTCAAATGCAAACCTTCTTTTCCCTTTAGGCATTGCTATCTGTCATACCGGGATAGCTTCCCGGTTGGGACTGTGGAACTAAAAAATCTTCAAAGCCTTAGACCGCTGCGCATGGCGCAGCACTGATGCACATGTACAGACAAAGCTTAGTAACTGCCCAAATTACTGGACATAGCTGCAAGACACGAACACTACATCTCTACTGGACAGCCCTATTATAAGCACAGGTAAGAGAATGTTCCTTAAAATAGCCATATTCCATGCCTTATGTTATTAGTCTTTAGTTATTTTAAGCTTTAAAGCCATCAGTTTATAGACATGTTGAGAGCATGTTTTAAATCCAAACTCTCTTGGACTCTCTTTAAAGTTACATTAGATTCCACATGTGGGGCTGCATGCCAATAAAATAGCCAGTGGCCATGCCTTCTTTTATTAGTCTATAGTAATTTTACACTTCTAAAGACAGCAGTTTTATAGACCTGTTGACAGTGTGTTTTAAATACAAACTCTCTTGTACTGTCTTTAAAGGTATAATGCATTCCATTTGCAGGACTGCATCAGTGGGGGATCCACAGAGTGGGGTTGGCACCATGAAACGGAGCCTGCCAACCAGCAGCAATCCTAGATCCCAGCACCAGCTACAATGTGGAGAATGCTACAGCAGATCTGAATTGCTTTTTTGTTACACCAAGAGCCCCTGGAACTAGGGTCCCTACAAAAGATCAGAGCTCCTTTTGCATGGGGGCTGATCTGCATCATGGGGCTGATGCAGGTCCCAACATTGTTATTTCACCAAGGACCCTTAGAACGGAGGTCCCTACAACAAATCAGAGTGCCTTTTCTAAGGGGGCTGAATGCATCATGGGGGCTCTACAGGCCTCAGTATTGTTATTTCACCAAGGACCCTTGGAACGGGGGTCCCTACAACAGATGAGAGTGTCTTGTTCATGGGGGATGATCTGCATCATGAGGGTGCTGCAGGTCACAGCATTGTTATTCCACCAAGGACCCTTGGAACCGGGACCCCTACAATGCAACAGAATGGGCCTCATTACGAGTATGGCGGTAGCGCCACCGGTATTGATTTTTATCTGGCACCCAGAAAAGGGCAATTACCAGGTCATTACAGCCTTGCCGGACCCGGTAATTGCCCTTTTCTGGGCACCGGTAAAAATGATTCCCCATTCCCATTGAGCCCCAATAGGGCTCAATGGGAATGGGGAGGGTGGTAGCAACGGTACCGTTATTAACGGTACCAATGCTACCATCAAGTTCTGCTTGCGGTTGCCGGTACGGCAACCCGGTAAAACCTGGTGGCTGCAAGGGCATCCGTGAGCAGAACTCATAGTATGGTGGTACGGTATCAACGGTGCCGGTAGCAATACCGGCGCCGTTGTTGCCTTACCACCATACTTGTAATGAGGCCAAATGTCTTTATGTCAAGCACTGATAGGTGTTCTACAATAAAAATACCCACTCGCTGTAGTTCGACAGTTGCTTTACAAGTGCAACCCGTTACTAGATATATAGGAATGGGCTTAGGGCAGCTTACAAGTCCTGTGTCATCATGTAAGGTGGCGGGTAGTTTGGGCTTCAAACGGCCCTTCAAAAGCGTTCAACAACTTCAGGTAAGAAGTGAGTTTAAGAATGAGATGGTGTGTGCAGTTACAAAAGCGGTTTTAACTGTTCACTCTCGCAAAAGGCAAAAGCCTCAAGCCCTGTACAGAACGTTGTTACAAATGAGCATGTTGTTGAAGTAGGGGCAAGGTCTAAGAGGATACGATTAAGCCACTAAAGAAGTATGCGCGTAGTAGTGGGACAGGGGGTGTTACACTGACAAACTGCATTGTAATGGACTGTGCCGATGCACCTGGTCTTCAGGCTATTGCAACAACAGACGATTGCTATTACATCGCTGTGATAGCATGTAACACCTTGATTGATAAAACATAGTCTACATTGTTAAATAATGTGAAAGTGTAGTTATGAGTTAGAAAATAGATTACTGTAAATATCAAATTATGAAAATACTGTTCTCAAAGCCCTGATAAACAAATCCAATAGCACCACCAGACCCCAGGGCAGTCATTCACTAGCACATATAGGGTCTATTTAGCAGTATGAGCACCCCTTCTACCTGCCAAACCATCCACCAGTCTTACAGACCCAAACATTCTACCATAGGCTCACCTCAACCACAGCTCATCACAAACAAAATTCAAGATAAATTGCATGTGCATTACAAAATGTGAACATATAAGACGCTGGTAATAAGTTCCCAGCTACTGCCACCCTTGTATCCACTATGTGCCACTACTGAAGGGAGAAGTGCGATTTCCTTCATGATGGGATAGTGCCACTTTGCAGCTTTAACATTGGATCCGCAAAACCGATGTGGCTTAGAGGATATCTTGAGGATGTTGTATCGATTGCAACTTTTTTGAAAATATCAGGCCAGGTGATTAGGAATTACAATAGAAAGCTCCTTTTCCAGACATGTTTTTTCCCTTGCATATTCGTGGCAGAGATAATGACTATTGTGGCCACGTGTCGTTTCAGATTACCTAGCTTGGTGTGATTGGTCTTCATCGACATTGATTGTGGTGCCTTTGCAGAGGGAGAGCAGGGGACTTTGCTTTGCCTGAGCACCTGTCAGATGCTAAGAATGACATGAACAGGTTAGAACCCTGTGAAGAGTTTTGCAGCAGAAAGTGATGTTGTCCACATTCATCTTGCACTTCGTTCTTCTCTGCCCAGAAAAAGAAAACTACACACACCATTAGCCAAAACTCGAGTTGGCAGTTTAAAATTGACTTATTTTTCTGTGATTGTTCTAAATACTGGTTGTGTCATACTACATTAAATGTATGTGTTAACTTACTGTAATGCCATGTTTTAGTAGTGATGCACAGTGGATAAAAGGGTGGCACTAGCTGGGAACTTATTACCAGCAATTTATATGTTTACATTTTGCAATCCACATGCACTTTATCTTGGATGTTGTCTGTGATGTGTTGTGATGTGTTGTGATTGAGGTGAGCATATGGTATAATATCTGTATGACGGGTGGGATGGTTTGTCAGCTACAAGCGGTGTACCATGGATATGAATATCCCCTGAACTTATTTTCGCACATGTTTAAATATATGAGTATGCTTAATTTTGTAGTCTTTTTTTAATGTGCATTTGGTCAAACAAGATCATAAACCTTAGGTACATACATGAGTTCCTGAATAACACTAGATACATGATGAAATTAAGTTACAAAATCTGATATGTTAAAACCATTCCAATTACATCTCAATAAAACAAATAACATTCTGACAAACATTTAAAGTATTTCCATTTCCTTAAAGAAACGTGTCAGAAATTCTCCATGGGTACAAAACAATTATCCTAGGGCGAAATGAAATAGTGCTTGCTAAAATGTCCTTCCATATATGGAATGCGGCTGTAGTACATACAAGGGATTCCGCACTATATAGATAGCTCCAGAACTGGTCTGAGTTCAGGGATTCGATGTTGGAGATTATATCAGAGCAGCCCTTAATATTTAGATTCCGTAGCTTTTGGCAGCTAGTGATTAGGTGCCGTATGGTTTCAACTTCGCCAGAACAGAAGCGACAGAGCCTTTCCTCATATGGTGTCCCAGTCAAGTGACCCACAGCCTCTCAAGTAGGGAGAATATTAAAATGCATATACGTAATACATCTCCTAAATTGGTAGAGGCAGGGCTTAACTAGGTAAGTGCGGAGTGCATTATATTTAAATCCCTGTCTAGAAAATTCAGAGAGAGTTGTCTTAGTATGTAGCCGGCATAGATCCAGATCTGTAGCCCAGACTGCAGTGGGTCTTTTTAGTTTGACAATGCCTGCTGGAGAGTTGATCAAGTCTACGATTTCTATGTTGATCTCTCTCAAAAAATGGTCAGTGGATGCTACCAAGTCCAGTAGTCGCATTAATTTTGTATTATGTTGCATATTTAAAAAAAGAATGCTTATGCAATAAAGCATGTCAAATTGGTTCACTTCATTGAGCATCAAATTCATTGGACTGGTGTTTAACATCATACAGAATATATCTTCCAATTTACATACTTGTCCTGAGGACTTTCCCTTTCTTTTTGTTTAATGTGATTCCCACTGAGCGCGTAGGTTAAAATTGTGATTGTGGGACAACCTCATATGTGTGTGTCAGTATCATTGTCGTATGGGTTTAAGAGACAAGTGCAATATGCTTAACAAGAGACCTTCTAAATGTTTGCAATTTCACACCTTTGCTAGGTCACATGTTTGTCTAAACATTCCCAATGAGAAAGCAGCTGCAGGGGCTGTCATGTGCGAGCCACGTTTTGTCTGTCCCATGTGTGGGAAATGGACCCATAAGAGTCATAAACGTAATGGGTTAATTTGCCTGGTATGTAAAGTGTCTGTTGTCAGCATGGCTCACTTCAAAAGAAAAGCTAGGATTATATTGTGTATTCCATGGAAGCCAGGCAGGAAATATAACTCACCAGGCAAACTACATTTATGCCAGATATCTAACAGGTGATAGTTGTTGAGAGTTTGAGGGGGGGTTCATGTGTGAGTGATTTTGTTTGCAGCTTTGTAACAACTAAATGCACAGCCTACACGATTTTAGCTCATAATGCCAAAGGGTAGACGGCTGCTTCATATTCAAACAATTAGTGAAAAAGCAAATCAGAGTGAAACTTTTGTATCACTCACAGTGCTAAACTCATGTCAATGCTTGTGGTAACATTGAACATATGTTTTGTCAACTCCTTGAACTACCTACACATGAAACTCAATAAACTCCCAAAAGCTTTTAGCTTTCCTGCTTCAAATGTCTTCTTTCTGCATCTTTCAATACAGCGGTAAAACATTACTATGTAGCCCCAAATCTGGCCAATGGGTAATTCATGGAATTAACGTGCGCTGAAAAGGGGAGCGCAACCCTGAAAATCGCAGCACACGCATACTAAAGCCGCGCACTGAGCTGTTTGTCGATTCATGGAATGCGCTGCACGTGTTTTCTATTCGATGTGCGCCAAATCCGTGGGTGGCACACATGGACGCACACGTCACTAAACGTTGTGTGGGACGCGCACAGCGAAAGCGCACAACGTGTAGCCCACACAACAAAAGGGGGCAGAATGGGGAACAACGCATGAAAATGTGGGCATTACGGGGGAAGTACCGCAGCTAAATCCACGCAACGCCCACACGCGTGCTAACAACATGTATTCATGAAATCGAACAGCGGAAACCCGTGGGCCTCAAAAGACGCGCTAATCCGAAAACACGTACACCAGCAGGAAGCAGGCATAAGCGGCCCCGCGCAGCATAAAAGTATGCGCATCGAACAAACAAGCTCATACGCTACGGTGAATATACTCTTCCGCGCAGCGTTGGTCGTGGGACACCGCAGGAGGAGGAGGATAACCAGGTCCTGCATTTTTTTACCCAGGACCAGCCTTTTTGGGATGCCTGATGACCAGGTCTATGGGAGGTACAGGTTTCCACCACAAATAATCCTAGAACGGTTGCTGCGCGGGAGGATGACCTCACATCACCCACCCTGTGCTCCCAAGCACTGAGTCCCTTGGAAAAGGTGCCCAATGCACTGCATTTCTTGGCTACTGCTTCATTTCAGCAGACAAGTGTCATAATTGGGGGTGTCTCACAGGCCACGCAGTCACGCTGCCTACACCAGGTGTTGGCGATCATGACTGCACGCCCCTCAGTCCGCAGGCACATATACATGCCCAGAACACCTGCAGAAAGGCAGGTGGTGGTCCAGGACTTTTAGGGGGTGACACACTTCCCCAAAGTGCTAGGTGCCATTGATTGCACCCATGTAGCTCTACGCCCTCCCAGGGCCACTGAGCACATCTATCGAAACCGCAAGCACTGGCATTCCATCAACGTGCAGGTTGTATGTGATGTCAAGGGAATCATCACCTCAGTATATGCCAACTATCCGGGGTCCAGCCATGATAGTTTCATATTCAGAATGTCACCCCTAAACCGGGACCTGGAAGCTGGGAAGCATGGCGACACATGGCTCATTGGTGAGTACAAATGCCTCTGCACATGCATGCATGTCAGACACTGAGAAATGTGAAAACCCAACTAATGATAACCATTATCAGCTCTCCAGGGGACAGTGCCTACCCTCTGAGCACCTACATGATGACACCAATACGGAACCCCACCACACCACCCGAGGTAAGATACAACACAGCCCATATTGCAACCCGGGGCATAGTGGAGCGCACATTCGGAGTGCTGAAGTCACGTTTTCACTCCCTTCACCGCTCTGGTGGCCAGCTGCTATATGCACCCCCAGTAGTATGCAGGATCATAGTGGCAGCATGTGTCCTGCACAACGTTGCAACTCGGCAAGGCGTGCCAGTGGACATGGTGGTGCCCCCGCATCCCCAACCACATGCACGGCAGCTGCGAATGTGAGGGAAAAGGGCACGTGGTGAGGCAGCCCGTACCCAGCTTGTGGCAAATTTCTTCACCTAAAACCCCACCCCTGCGGAGTGCACACAGGCCTGGCACATACGAGCTGACAATTGATGATGATGATGACAAAAGGGACAGTCAACTGTCACAACCATACCACCCTGAGATTGTTTTCCTGGAAGTGCTACATTGCGTGCATGTTGCATCCTGCTATAAATGTTGGTCCTTGTGGCATAGCGGAAGAACTTGCCGTTCCGCATTTGTGAATACCCCCAGCATGGTGGCGTATCTTTCATGCTATTCGTTGAGTGCCGGCATAGTTGTTTCACGTTCTTCTCCGACGCTGCCTGCGGGTCATGTAACCGGATATAAGGGACCGATTGCTTTGCCTCCGCGCGTCGCTACTCTCTTAGTCCAGATGCTTAGTAAGTGATCGCCTCCTAGGGATCTTTACTCTCTGACTTGTGCCTGATTGCTAACCTTTTTCCTCTTGTGTACTTCAGAATTGAACCTTCCAGATATCAGGGAATCTTTGACTCCACCCGCCGAGACTCCTCGTAGTTTCCCTCCGGACCTCTGTCCGAATCTCGTAGTTGTGCCCGGCTGTTGCTTTCGTTCTATGGTACTTTCTTTCCTGACATTTTCCTCCTCTCATTTCATAGATCCGCCATTCAGATATTTGCTATTATACTACTAACCCTTCTCCTTTCCCGTATATTTAGGAGTGTTCCTCCCATCCTTTCAGCCTTCTGAGTTCCTTGACACACGGAGTGTAATTTATCTGCATTAGAAAATCTGAGGCAAATATAGGTAGGCACAGGGTTTCTGTGGGACTCTTCTGTTCCGTATTCAACCTCTCTCACCTGTCCTATCTCATTTACAGAATATTTCCCGACAGAATTCGTACTTCAGAATCACAGAGTTCCCACAAGATTCTGGGGCGTTGAATCCAGACAAGATCCAGTGTCATCAGTGCCACGCAGGTTTTTTTTTCCCATAGAGGGTTTCCCTGGGGGCGCAGTCCTCTCTTCTCCTGGTTGTGCTATCCGGGTAGGGAGTGATTGGGCTTTTAGGGAAGCTTTCGCAATCGTCAGTACCATTGCCTTCCCAGTTACTGCTGGATGTTCAGGTTAGTGCGTTCAATCTATATATCATAATTTCATGCTTATGAAAAGCTCTTAACATTAACTGAGCTAACAGATAACAGATAGCGACGCCTAAAAACTTTATCTCTTCGGTACATCCGGCAAGTAACCATGGAACTGCAAATGCAACAACTCATGGCTGCCATGCAGTCTATGTCTTTGGAACTGCAAAATGTCAAGCAAGACAATGCGCAGCTCTGTCAACAAATAGCTTGAGTAGTCCCTGAGAACCCCCCGTCCTCTCTGCCTTCTGGCAAATTTGATGGGGATCCTCATAAATTGAAAGAGTTTCTGGACAGTTGCACAGTACAATTTACGTTTAAACCAAGATATTTCCCTACTAATAAGGACAAGGTAGGGTTTTTGATTTCCCACCTTTCCGGCCCTGCGTTAGCATGGGCAACCCCATTAGGGAAATGCGATCCTGGATTCGTATCCAGCCTTTATAAACAGCCTTAAGTCCATGTTTAACAGACAAGAGATATCAGTGGCCTCCCAGGAGAGGCTCCTCGATCTTAGGCAAGGGAACAAGGATCTCCTGTCTTTCATTACCCTGTTTAAACAGTTGTCCTCAGAAACTAATTGGACGGACGACACTCTTCTTACTTTATTCCGAAGAGGACTCACAGAAGAGTTAAAAGATGAAGTGTCCAGAGTTCCCCGTCCAGCCAACCTAACTGACATGATCACCATCACCATGCAGATGGATTATCGTCTCCAAGAGAGATTAGCTGAAAGAAAGAAAGGAAAGGGTTTTCGTTCACGATCCGAGTACTACCCAACCCCCAGCAAAACCCCACAAACAGAAGAGCCCATGCAGATTGGGACAGCCCGAGGTCCACTATCTTTGAATGAAAAGGAACGACGTAAGACTCTAGGTCTATGCATGTATTGCGGTTCCTCCACCCATGTGTTACGAGTTTGCCCAACTGTACCGCCCCGCAGACTAGGATCACAAGCTTCGGGAAACTCTAGATCCCAGTCGTAGGAGGAACCACGGCTGGGAAAAATGAAGGAGGTTCCTCGACCCAGGTAGACGTATCACACGCGTCTCTATCACAGGATCTTACCATGGTGGTTGTGTCTCTAACTCTGATGTTCCAAGACCAAGTAATTCAGAGGGTTCCGGCTTTAGTGGATTGCGGAGCCGCTGGGAATTTCATTGACGATAAACGGGCAGAAAGCAAAGGTATTGCCCGGATTGCTAAGACATGCATAACGCCTGTTCAAGGGGTGGATGGGAGTCCTTTAAGCTCAGGTCCTATCCGGGAGCAAACTAAACCCTTAACATGCTTGATAGCTTCACATAAGGAAACGCTTACATTTGATTTGATTAAGGCAGCACATTTTCCCAGCATACTAGGCTTGCCTTGGTTATGGTTACACAATCCGTTTATAAACTGGTCTGCTGGTACCCTATTCCTGGGATCTGAATACTGTGTGACTCACTGTCTCTCTCATGAATCTGTAGGACTTCATATCTCTCCACAAGAGCCCAGTCACATTCCGATCCCAACGATTTCCCAGTTAGGAAACGTCCCTGTATGTTACCAGAAATATCTATCTGTATTTTCCACTCCGCAGTTTCCTACGTTACCGCTGCATCGGAGAGATGACTTTCATATAGAGTTGATCCCAGATCTGCCTGTTCCATTTGGACGAATGTATGTGTTATCCCAGCGAGAAAAAGATGCTCTCAAGGAGTACCTTCATACCAACTTGCAAAATGGCCTTATTACTGAATCCACCTCCTCAGCCGGGGCCTCTCTATTCTTTATTCCGAAAAAAGACACGGAGGAGCTCCGACCTTGTATCGACTATAGGGGCCTCAATAAGATCACGGTAACAGACAAATATCCAATGCCCTAATTCCAGATATTCTCGAGGCAGTACAAGGGGCCACCATTTACTCAAAATTGGATCTCCGAGGGGCGTATCATCTCATCCGTATCGCTCCCGAAGATGAATGGAAGACAGCCTTCCGAACACCCTTTGGGCACTACGAGTATCAGGTAATGCCCTTTGGCCTCTCAAATGCCCCAGCCATATTTCAAAGATTTATGGACCATTTATTTGCAGATATCTTATTGCACTATGTGATCGTATATTTGGACGACATTTTGGTCTTTTCCGCGAACGAAACGGAACACATCCCTCATGTGACGGTAGTCCTAGATCGACTTCAAGCTAATCATTTGTATTGCAAGGCGGAAAAATGTGAATTCCACAAGACTCAGGTCAATTATCTGGGGTTCGTGCTATCGGCTCAGGGGGTGTCGATGGACCCAAGAAAGGTATTGGCGGTATTGGAATGGCCATCTCCATCAAATATTAAAGAGATACAACGGTTCCTAGGCTTCGCCAATTTTTATCATAAATTCATCCCATGTTTTTCCGACATCATTCTTCCCATCACTAGATTGCTGAAAAAAGATGTACCCTTTTCCTGGGATTCAAAGGCGGAAGAGGCCTTTGATAAAGTAAAAAGATTGTTTTCCTCTGCCCCAATATTGTCTACCCCTGACCAGTCCAAGCAGTTTATTCTAGAGACTGACGCATCTCACTACGCTTTAGGAGCAGTCCTCCTGCAGAGATCAAGTCAGGCTGTAGAGTTACCAGTTGCCTATTTATCCAAGACCTTTAATCCCTCTGAAGTCAACTACTCGGTACTGGAAAAAGAACTACTGGCTATCAAGAGATCATTTGAGGAGTGGAGACATCTGTTATTCGGGTCTCCATTCCCTGTGGAAGTCCGTACAGATCATCAAAACCTGAAAGTACTTCAACAGGCCCAAACTACCAATAGTCGTCAGGCACATTGGGCACACTTCTTCCTTCCCTATCGTATTATATTTACCTTTCTACCGGGAAGCCAAAATCTTAGAGAATATGCTCTATCCCGGAAGGACCATCCTACAGCTAGATTTAGCCCGGAGAGCCTGTTTCCCAGGGCTCGATTCATATCAGTACTAACTGATTTTCTCCAGACAATTAAGCAGGACACGGCTCTACATCTACAGTCCTGTGAAGGTCTTGAATGGAGCTACCAGTTAACGAGGAACCATGGAATTTTCTTTCACAAGGAGCAAGTACTCGTACCTTCCACCACTCTTCGGAAGGAGGTACTATATATGTGCCATGATTCAAAAGCGGCTGGTCATCGTGGATATCAGTCCACGCTAGAACTCATCAAACGTAATTTCTGGTGGCCTGGTCTTCTCTCCGATGTGCGTGACTATGTCTCTGTGTGTGTTACCTGTCTGCAACCCAAATCACCTAGACAGCCTCCGTTGTGTTTACTTACCCGAATGCCTATCCCTGAAAGACCCTGGCAAATGATTTCTACAGATTTCTTAGTAGATCTCCCCCAATCCTCTCATCACACTGTGATAATGGTTACGATAGACTATTTCACAAAGATGTCTCACTTCACCCCTTTGTTTAAACTCCCTAATACAGACCAGATGGCCAGAATCTTCATTTCAGATATCTTCTCTCGTCATGGGGTACCGGACACAATCGTGTCAGACCGGGGTCCCCAGTACATCTCCCTTTTTTGGCAGAAGTTGTGCACCTTTTTGGGAATCAGAAGGGCACTGAGCTCAGGTTATCATCCACAGACTAATGGGCAAACAGAACGCTTAAATCAAACGTTGGAATGCTATTTACGTTGTTTCGTATCGGCTGCACAAGACGATTGGGTTGATCTCTTACCATTGGCGGAGTTCGCCTATAATAACGCCAAGCATTCGGCGTTGAAGACCAGCCCTTTCTATTGCACTTATGGTTACCATCCAGCATACGTTCCGACCATTTCACCATCTCCTTCCCGTTGCACCTGAGTGGACCTGCTTGTTGTGGACATTCAACTGGGTCATCAAGTAGCTCGAAGGGCTCTTCGCTCTGCTCAGGATCGGGCTAAGGAGACTGCGGATCGCCATCGAAGGCCAGCTCCAAAGGTGTCGATTTCTTCCTCGCCATTTGGTTCCTTCTAAGTTGTCTCCCCGGTTTTTTGGTCCCTTCAGTGTGGTGTCCCTGGTGGGCACTGCAGCAATCAGACTCTTACTGCGTTCTTCTTGGTCTCGGATACATCCTGTGTTTCATCTCTCCCAGATTAAGATGGGAGTACCTGATCGTTTTCAAAGCTCCTCTGTTTCTCATCCACCCCCTGTGTCCACTGCTACGGGTCCTGAATTTGAAGTGGCTGCTATTTGTGACTCCCGTTACCACAGGGGTCGTCTTCAGTTCCTGATCGATTGAAAGGGGTTTTCTCCGGCTGACAGGTCCTGGGAACCGGCTTCAGGGGATCATGCCCCTCGTTTGGTTCGCAAGTTCTTCCGGCTGCATCTCGGAAAGCCGGGTTCCCCGCCTTTGCAGAGGGGGCATACTGTTACATCCTGCTATAAACGTTGGTCCTTGTGGCATCGCAGCAGAACTTGCTGTTCCGCATTTGTGAATCCCCCCAGCATGGTGGCGTATCTTTCATGCTATTCGTTGAGTGCCTGTCATGCGATCCCCCGCATGGAGATTGTGGCGGCGGTTCCGATGGAGTGGACATTAGAGAATACACAGGCTTTTTCTCTTTCTCTGGTAACGGTCTAGTCTTTGCACGTTTCTCTACGTTGTGACGTAGCCATTGCCGGAAGACTTACTCCGCGTCTTCCTGGCAAACAACGCGTTGCAACTGTGTGTTTTCTCGCTCTTGGTTGCTATACGCTGTGTTGTGTTTTCTTTCTGATCTCCCTGCTCATTTCGACCCCTGTCGTTTCCCTTTTTCCCTGCCTCCACCATTCCTCCATTTTCCCCTTCCTCGCTCATTTCCTCTCCGCTTGTTTCCCGGCTACGGCGCTCTGGGACCCTTCCGGACTCCGCTGCTTTCCGCGATCCTCCTTCATTGGACCACAAGCTCCCGGTGCTTCCTGGATTACGACTTCACCTCCGCTGCCTACTACTTGGACCAGCAAGAGGGGTTTGTTGTACGCCTTTGGCTTTTTCCCCTACTTTCACCCGCCTGCGGTGACGTGGCCGCAGAGGCCGCTGTTCACTAGCAACCGCTGTGTCTTCCCACCGCGGTGGGGACACCGCCTCCGCCGGCTACCATTATCGTGAGGCTCAGCAATACTCTACAGACTCAAGCTCATCAGGTGAGGAGTCAGAGGATGTTACGCTCACTTGACTCCCACTGAGGCGCAGGCCTGGTTTGGAGTGCTGTTGCCTCTTCTATGGTAAAGCGCAGGACTCGGAAGATGGACAGGACCGGACCCTCAAATCTGGCTTGTCTGGCTCGCAGAAATATCCTTCTCTGTGTGAAAAGGGAGTATTAACAATCTGCGGGATAATGTGTAAGCCTCCCACTCCCTTCTCACCTTCCACGAAACCCTTCTGCGATTCCCCGTGAAGTCTCACCTTAGGGTCTGAAAGGACGAGCTCTCCATCCTGCTTCTGATGCAGAGGCGCGTTGTAATCCAGTTACTTCACTGGATCATGGATTGTAGAGAGTTCAAGTTTGCTTGACCTTCCCAATAAAGTACTGTGAGAATTCTGTTTATAAGTATGAGCCCGAAATAATAATTGTCCGTTGTCTCTATTTCAGGTGCAGAACAAAGATTCCGAGATGAGCAATGGAACCGACGAAGGAAACTCAGGTGAGTTGTTTGATGAGAGGTTCCTTTAGTGTCCTTGCATTAATGCACTAATGCTTGTGTCTTTTTTCCCCATAGGGGCCAGGGTTCGGAAATGCCGGAGATATGGCACCGACCCGAAGTGAGAGGTGCAGTTCCAGTAGATATCAGGTAAGTCTTTAATGAGCGTTCAGGTAATGTCTTAGCATTTGCTCACTAACGCTGATGTCTCTTTTTTCCCCTTACCGACCCGAAATGAAGTGGGAATGACCGAACAGGTAAGTCTTATGATGGCAAATTAAGGTTTTCTTATTCTCTTCCCTAGCTCACCTTTGTTCTTGTCTTTTTCTCCCTAGGCGCTGAAATGTGGCTGCGGAACCAGATGGTCGCTGATGAACATGGAGGCGCCTAGTAAAGGTGAGTGGAATGCGGCGCTGCAGCGATCGATTCGATGTGCTTTTAAAATGAATGTCTTCCTTTTCAGGATCGTCTGCGAAATGTCTCTGGAATGCGGATTTAGCAGGTAAGGACTCTTCTTTCTCCCATTCTCTTCTCTTCTCCCTTTGCAGGTGTTCCAGGATGCTGGCAGGCGTGGCAGAAGTCAGGATGCAGGAGCAGACACGGTGAGCGTCCAGCTGCTAGATGCAGAACAACGCGAAGCGTGAGTTGCTGCTTGGACGTGGCTTAAATAGCCTTCAAAGTAGGTCCAGGTATGTATCCTTCCTCTCAGGTATGTATTCTTCCTCCGGCCACACCCGTGTGGTTAAGTAGTCCCCAAAGATAAAGTAGTCCCATTCAGGCCTCTAGATGGCCTGGATGTTGCAGCATGGTCTGCATCAGGTAAGTTTACACCAAGCACCTTTAAACACAAAGTCATCTTTTATGAGCCTGGCGCCTATGGCGCCAGGACTGTTGTCCAATATGAGCCTGGCGCCAAAGGCGCCAGGACTGAGTCCAAAGGGCCCCTACTTGGGGCTGCTGAGACTTCCCTCGGGGACATGATGTCTGCCTCTGGGGTAGCTGGGCCTGGTCTGGCTCCTTGGAGGTAGGCATCATGACAGTACCCCCTCCCAAGGCCCCTCCCAAGGTTGTTCTCTCCGGGGGTTTTGGCTTGTTTGGGAATTTTCGGTGGAATTTTTGTATTAATCGCGGCGCGTGTACATGGTCGCTTGGTTCCCAAGATCTCGCCTGAGGTCCATACCCCTTCCAATCAACTAGATAGAAGAGTTTTGACTTTAACACCTTGGAATCCAATATGTATTTAACTTCAAATTCTAATTCCCCATCAATCTGAATTGGTTCTGGTGGTTTGATCAGTCTGGTTCCTGGTTGCACCGGTTTCAACAGTGAGGCGTGAAAAACGGGATGAATTTGCATGTTCGCTGATAGATCGAGTTTAAAGGCCACCGGGTTGATTATAGCTTTGATGGGATAGGGTCCTATGTATCTGGGGTTGAAAGTCTGCGGTCCTTTGAGAGGTAAATGTCTAGTTGCTAGCCACACCTGGTCCCCTATTTGGTACGGAGGTGCTTCACTTCGATGTAAATCAGCATTTTCTTTGTACTTTCTCTTGGCTTGCTGAAGATGAGTCGTAGTTTCTTTGAAAGCTCGGGTTATCGTGGAATGCAAATGATCTACCGCAGGCATTTCTAGGTTTTGAGGAGGGTCCAGCTCTGAGGTTCGAGGATGATGACCATACAAGGTGTGAAAAGGGGTTTGTCCTGTTCCAGAATGTACAGAATTGTCATATGCATATTCTGCGATCCAAAGAATGTCTTTCCAATTGCATTCAGATTGGTGCAACATACACCGGAGATATTGTTCAAGGGTTTGGTTAGTTCTCTCGGTTTGGCCATTGGTTTGGGGATGGTGACTGGTGGATAGTCGTACATCAATTTGCGCCAGTTGACAACATTTCCTCCAAAAATGGGAAATAAACTGGCTTCCTCGATCTGAGACTAATATGGATGGAAAACCATGCATACGAACTATGTTCTCCAGAAATTCCTTGGCCAAGATGGAGGCTGAGGGTAACCCTTTTAAAGGGATAAAATGGGCCATTTTGGAGAAGAGATCCACAATCACCAAGATAGTGTTGTATCCATATCAAGGAGGCAGGTCGGTAATAAAGTCCATCGACAAGGTGTGCCAAGGTGCCGGTGGAATATCCAAAGGTTGGTGAAGACCGGCTGGTCTTTTCTTTTGACCTTTATTTTGGGCGCAAACTCCGCAAGACATCACAAAAGATTTTATGTCTTTTCTCCAGGATGGCCACCAGAATTGTTGTTTGATCTTTTCCTCAGTTTTAGCGATACCATGATGTCCTTCCATTAATGTATCATGATAATGGGCAATAACGAGTTCTTGCAGTTCTTTGTTAGGCAGAAATAATCGCCCCTGGAAGTACGGTAAATCGTTATTAACAGAAAAGTGTGACCCCTTTTGGCTCCATTCTTGTAAGGCTGTGGAGTCTAATAGTTGTTTAACTCGAGTTTGAACGTCCTCAATAGTTTGTAAAGAGGTCAAACCCAAAATTCTCTGTTCAGGTATAATCGGTACAGGTTCTAAGCTCGAATGTGTTTCTTCCATCCCAATCCGGGATAAAGCGTCCGCTTTGCCATTCTTGCAACCAGGGCGATATGTGATTACAAAATCAAATTCCGCAAAGAATAAAGCCCATCGGAGTTGACGTGATGATTGGGCTTTGGCCGTCTTTAAATGTTGCAAATTTCTGTGATTTGTAATCACCGTGATGGTGTGTCTTGCGCCGAGGAGGTAATGACGCCAAGCTTTGAAGGCGGACTTAATAGCTAGTAACTCCTTGTCGATGATTGCGTAATTAATTTCAGGAGCCGAGAATTTTCTGGACCAAAAGGCTACAGGGTGTAGTTGGTTAGTTATTGGATCCCTTTGAGACAGGACAGCTCCCATGGCTAAGCTGGATGCGTCGGTTTCAACAATGTAAGGGAGATCTGGGCGTGGATGCTTCAACACAGGTGCGGAGGTGAATTTAGTCTTTAGGTCTTGAAAGGCCTGTTCTGCCTCATGAGTCCATTCGAAGCGTTTATTCTTCCGTAAGAGAGCTGTGATGGGTTGGACCACTCGAGAAAATTCCAGGATGAATCTTTGATAAAAATTGGCAAAACCAAGCATGCTCTGAACCCCCTTCACAGAGCTAGGAGATGGCCATTTGAGGATGGCATCCACCTTTCGCGAGTCCATTCAGACTCCTTTAGGTGTCAGGATGAATCCGAGAAACTCGACTTCTGTGGTATGAAAAACGCATTTTTCGAGTTTTGCAAACAGTTTGTGCTGGCGCAATTTTTCAAGAACTGCCCTGACATGTTTTCTGTGATCGGATTCCGAAGAGGAGTACACCAGGATGGCGTCGATATATACGATGACACAAACATCGATAAGTTCCCGAAGAACATCATTCATAAAGTATTGAAAGGCGGCAGGTGCGTTGCACAAACCGAAGGGCATCACCTGATATTCAAAGAGCCCATATTTGGTGCGGAATGCAGTCTTCCATTTGTCGCCTTCTTTTATATGCACCAGGTGATAAGCTCCCCGGAGATCTAACTTGGTGTACATACAAGCATCTTTTACCTGGTCGAGAAGTTCAGGGATCAGAGGCAGAGGATAACGATTCTTAATCGTTATCTGATTTAGGGCGTGGTAGTCAATACATGTTCTAAGGTCGCCTTCTTTTTTCGGCACGAAGAACAGAGCTGAGGAAACAGGAGACTTTGACGGGCGAATAAAACCATTGGCAAGTTACTGATCTAAAGACTGACGCAAATGAAGGTTCTCAGGTTCAGTAAGAGCATAAATCCTACTACAAGGCGGTTGAGCATTGGGTACCAGATCGATTTGACAATCGTACGACCGGTGGGGAGGTAACGTGTTGGCCTGTTCTTTTTGGAAAACGTCTTGGAATTCTTGGTACTCAGCCGGTAGTTGTATAGTGGCGGAAGTTACTGAGGCCAGGCCCATATTTGGATTTCTTGGATAACAAGTTTGTTCACAATCAGGAAAGGTTATTCTCTTTGCTCGCCAGTCTATTCGGGAATTATGTGTTTCTAACCAAGGAATTCCTAGAATTACTTGAAACTGTGGGGCCTTGATTACGTCAAACACAATAGCTTCCCGATGTCCATCCTGACCCACTAGTGTCACTTCTGTAGTGGAATGAGTTACCGGCCCTGAAGCTATTTCGGTTCCATCAACTGTAGTAATGACATCCTTGTTAGTTTTCGGACGGAGAGGGAGATTAATCCTGGAGGCCAATTCACGATCTACATAGTTTCCAATAGCTCCACTGTCGATGTATGCCTTTATAGCATGCAACCGCCGAAGCTGTTTCGGATCCACGAGGACCATTGGCATGATGAAATGCGAGGTCAAAGAGTTTGTTTTCAAGCTCAGCAAGTGGACCTCTACGCTTGTCGGGCTTGGTCGTTTCCCGAATCAAATCAGGTTCTGTTAAATTGTTGTCAGTGGCTCCAACCACCTTCTTAGGTGGTTTTACCGGACAATCTCGTTGAAAGTGACCAGAAGCACCGCAATAGAGACATAATTGCTTTTGCCGCCTTCTCTCCCGTTCCTTCTGCGTTAACGGTCCTTTAACTCCACCAATTTGCATAGGTTCTGAAACATCGGTACTCTTGGGGTTAGCGTGAGTTTTGATCAACACTCTGGTTTCAAACTTGGATCGATCTGCTTTTCTATTCTGAAGTCTGTGATCAAGTTGGACCACAAGGTCTATGTACTCAGCGCAGACTTGGGGTGGATTTACTATTTGGGCTAGCATGTCTTTAAGTTCTCCGCGCAGACCTTGATGAAATAATGTGATCCTTTTATTCTCTGGCCACCCAGTTTCCACAACCAACCTATTAAAGGTGGCGATGTAAGATAAGAGATCCTGGTTACCTTGTCGAAAGGATAGCAGTTTGTTGTCTAGGGCCTGTCCCTGAGAGTGTCGAGCGAATAATCTTTCCATGCTTGCCTGGAAGCCTTGAAAATCCTGGAGAATTGGGTCATCTTGATTTACCAAAGGAACTGACCAATCGGCAGCACTGCCGCTGAGATAAGATAATACAAAAGCTACCTTGGTCTGGTCATTAGGGAAGGCCCCAGGTCTGCATAGGAAGTGTAAGCGACATTGGTTCATAAAAACGGCATATTTCTTGGGGTCCCCAGCAAAACGTTCAGGCGGGGCCAAAGCCATGTTTCCAGGAAGATTGATTTGTACCAGGTTATTCGAAATCATAGAAGTGGGATTACCCCCGGAACTAGGTAAAGGAGTTTGTCCTGCCTGACCCTGCAACAACCGTTTGGCCAGGACATCAGTTCTTTCCTTAGATAGGATCAGTTCTCTTTTGAGAGCGTTAGTCTCCTGGCGGGCGGAGTGTACTTCTGCCCGTAATTCCCCCAAAAGCTGGGCCAGCTGGTCTGTCTCGGAAGTTTCCATAGCGCCCGGGTGGGAAATTGTAGGTAGGCTTCGCGTTCTGTTACGCTCACCTGACTCCCACGGAGGCGCAGGCCTGGTTTGGAGTGCTTTTGCCTCTTCTATGGTGAAGCGCAGGACTCGGAAGATGGACAGGACCGGACCCTCAAATCTGGCTTGTCTGGCTCGCAGAAATATCCTTCTGTGTATGAAAAGGGAGTATTAACAATCTGCGGGATAATGTGTAAGCCTCCCACTCCCTTCTCACCCTCCACGAAACCCTTCTGCGATTCCCTGTGAAGTCTCACCTTAGGGTCTGAAAGGACGAGCTCTCCATCCTGCTTCTGATGCAGGGGCGCGTTGTAATCCAGTTACTTCACTGGATCATGGATTGTAGAGAGTTCAAGTTTGCTTGACCTTCCCGGTAAAGTACTGTGAGAATTCTGTTTATAAGTATGAGCCTGAAATAATAATTGTCCGTTGTCTCTATTTCAGGTGCAGAACAAAGATTCCGAGATGAGCAATGGAACCGACAAAGGAAACTCAGGTGAGTTGTTTGATGAGAGGTTCCTTTAGTGTCCTTGCATTAATGCACTAATGCTTGTGTCTTTTTTCCCCATAGGGGTCGGGGTTCGGAAATACCGGAGATATGGCACTGACCCGAATTGAGAGGTGCAGTTCCAGTAGATATCAGGTAAGTCTTTAATGAGCGTTCAGGTAATGTCTTAGCATTCGCTCACTAACGCTGATGTCTCTTTTTTCCCCTTAGGGGCCGGGGTCCGGAAATGCCAGGATGCGGCACCGACCCGAAATGAAGTGGGAATGACCCAACAGGTCAGTCTTATGATGGCAAATTAAGGTTTTCTTATTCTCTTCCCTAGCTCACCTTTGTTCTTGTCTTTTTCTCCCTAGGTGCTGAAATGTGGCTGCGGATCCAGATGGTCGCTGATGAACATGGAGGCGCCTAGTAAAGGTGAGTGGAATGTGGCGCTGCAGCGATCGATGCGATGTGCTTTTAAAATTAATGTCTTCCTTTTCAGGATCGTCGGCGGAATGTCTCCGGAATGCGGTTTTTTGCAGGTAAGGACTCTTCTTGCTCCTATTCTCTTCTCTTCTCCCTTTGCAGGTGTTCCAGGATGCTGGCGGGCGTGGCAGAAGTCAGGATGCAGGAGCAGACACGGTGAGCGTCCAGCTGCTAGATGCAGAACAACGTGAAGCGTGAGTTGCTGCTTGGGTGTGGCTTAAATAGCCTTCAAAGTAGTTCCAGGTATGTATCCTTCCTCTCAGGTATGTATTCTTCCTCCGGCCACACCCGTGTGGTTAAGTAGTCCCCAAAGATAAAGTAGTCCCATTCAGGCCTCTAGATGGCCTGGATGTTGCAGCATGGTCTGCATCAGGTAAGTTTACACCAAGCACCTTTAAACACAAAGTCATCTTTTATGAGCCTGGCGCCTATGGCGCCAGGACTGTTGTCCAATATGAGCCTGGCGCCTAAGGCGCCAGGACTGAGTCCAAAGGGCCCCTACTTGGGGCTGCTGAGACTTCCCTCAGGGACATGATGTCTGCCTATGGGGTAGCTGGGCCTGGTCTGGCTCCTTGGAGGTAGGCATCATGACAGAGGAGGGAAGTGGGACTGACAAGTTTGAAATTCAGATTGTTAATACAGAATCTGACAGCTTGCAACGCCCAATGGCTACTCCCGAACAGATCCAGGAACTAGTTGGGGCCATACAAAAGCTTTCTCAAGACGTCCAAACGTTGAAAACAGAGAATCAAGCTCTACAACTTGTCTCTCAAGAAATTCAGAATCTAAAGGCTGAGAACGTAGTGCTCAAACAATTGATGACCACTAGAGAAAATCCACAGATACCCGAATTGCCCACGATGCCTTTATCATCTGGCAAGTTTGACGGGTCCTCAAGGAAGGTCAGTGAATTCCTCGATTCCTGTAAACTGTATTTCACATACAGACCTGTTCTCTTTGCCACAAGCAAGGCTAGAGTAGGGTTCATGGTGTCAAACATGGTGGGTAACGCTTTGTCGTGGGTTACTCCACTAGCCATAAGTGATGCACCCGCTCTTCAGGATTATGAAGATTTCTGCACCCTTATCAAACAGACCTTTGAACGTCCAGAAATCTTGTTTACAGCTTGTGAGGAGATTCTTGATGCACACCAGGGTTCTATGGATGTTTTGACTTACATATCTCATTTCAAGACGTTGGCTGCCTTGGCCGACTGGCCAGAGAAGGCTCAATACGCAATTTTCAGAAGGGGTCTAAAAGAAGAATTCAAAGATGAGCTTGCTCGTATGTCAAGGCCCACAACCCTCTCAGAATTGTTCTCTGCGGTTCTCCAGGTTGAATACCGTTTGTCTGAAAGAAAGAATGAAAGACGAAAATACAAATCTCGGCCATTTCTCGAGGGTATCCAACCCAATGTCCTTCCCTCCTCCTCTACTCACCCCAAAGAGGAGCCGATGCAGATCGGAATCACCCGAGGACCTCTCACCAACGAAGAAAGACGTCGCCGTCGAGAGAGAGGACTATGTACATATTGCGCATCCGACAAACACTTGATTACAAACTGTGAAGAATTAGCAGTACGCAAGTCGGGAAACAAACATCCTCGGAGTTGAGAGGGACCAACTTCCGAGGTTTTCAAACAACCACTCGTCCCTACGTTTCACTTGCAATATCCTCACCTACCCAAGACAAGGCTGAAGAGTCTCGTCTCTTGGTGATAGCCGTTAAACTGCTCATTCAAGGGAGATGGGAGGAAGTTTTGGCTCTACTCGATTGCGGTGCAGCCGGCAATTTTATGGATGTCCATTGGACCACCGACAAAGGGATCACACGCCTGGAGAAGCCTGAAAATCAGAATGTGGAAGGGGTTGATGGTACTCCTTTATCTTCGGGGCTCATTACACACTCTACTGGGGCATTACACCTCCAGATCTTTCAACATACAGAGACAATTACCTTTGACATTATCCGGGCCGCCCATTTTCCGATTATTCTGGGAATAACCTGGCTTTGCCGTCACAACCCCAGAATAGATTGGACCAACAACCATCTTGCTTTTGTGTCAGAGTATTGCCAAAAGCATTGTGGTTTACCTACGGGTACGGTGAATACACAAACTACCAACTCAACCACATCAATGTCCGTTGGGATTCATGCCCTACCAACAGAATATCATCGTTATCAGCAGGTGTTTCAAGAACAACCCACATTGGAACTTCCACCTCATCGACCAGAAGACTGCGCCATTGACCTGGTCCCCGGAGCCCTGGTACCATTTGGGCGCATGTTCTCTCTCTCCAACACTGAAAAGAAAGCACTTCAAGTTTATTTGGAAAATCATCTACAGAATGGTCTCATCCAACCCTCTAAATCCCGTGCAGGGGCACCATTGTTTTTCATTCCCAAAAGGGATTCTACTGATTTAAGACCTTGTATAGACTTTCGTGGTCTCAACAAGGTCACCATACAAGACCGGTATCCAATGCCTCTTATTTCTGACATTTTGGAGGTAGTGCAAGGAGCCAAAATCTTTACCAAACTGGATTTGTGAAGTGCGTATCATCTCCTCAGAGTTCGTGAGGGAGATGAGTGGAAGACCGCATTTCGCACTCCATTCGGTTTGTATGAATACCGGGTCATGCCCTTTGGATTAGTCAACGCACCAGCCATCTTCCAAAGGTTCATGGACCGCTTATTCTCGGACATGATGTTTGTATCAGTGGTAATGTCATGATCTCTGCTTCCAAAAGGTCAGGGTTTTCCCAACTCCCTTGGAAGCAGATCCATAACCCAGGTTCCGAGTGCCAACCAGTCCCAATTGGGACCTTTTGGACCCAGTCCTGGCGCCAGTGGCACCAGGCTCATAAATATGCCCAGTCCCAGCGCTGGAAGCGCCGGGCTCATAATGCTTGGGTGGACTTACCTGCAGCAGACCATGCTGCTTACTTGCCTGCCAGTTGAGCCTCTGATCCTCTTCTGTTTGGAACTACTTTTCCTGTTGGGTGGGGCAGGAGCCACTCCCTAGGTTCAGAACACTGGAACTCTTCTGGAAAGCAGGAACTCTTTTCTTACCTAGGCATGGCTGTGGAAGGAGACACCTAAGCACTACAGGAGGCTATTTAAACCACACCCGATGGATGAATCTTGCTTTGCGTTATTCTGCATCCTCTGCAGCAGAACGCTCATCGTGTCTTCTGCATCTGATCCTGGGCCTAAGGAAAAAGGCTTACCATCCTGAATCCAGTCTTCAGCAACACCTATAAAGACAAGAAAGAACAGGTTAGCATTAAGGTCTTCAGTGACAGCGCTTCACTTACCTGGTCCATCGGCTGTCACCAACGCCTCGCGCTGCATTCCGGCATCTGAAAGACAAAGGCTTACCTACTCTTCGTGCGCTCCGGAGGTCTTCGCACTGCATTCCGGCATCTGAAAGACAAAAGCTTACCAACTCTTCGCATGCTCCGGAGGCCTTCGGCGCTGCATCCCGCATCTGAAAGACAAAACAAGGTGCGTTTAAAGACATTGGGGAACTTTAATACTCACGTGCCATTACTCCTATCCACATCTAACCCAGTGGGTATTCCGGCACCCTGCAGCCGCTCCGAACTTGTATCTGCAAAATAAAAAGACAGTTAGAGCGCATCGTGAAGCAGGCAACAAGCGCTTACTTACGTGCTTCCAGGCGCTTCTATTCATCACACGGGCTCCATCTTCAACTCACTTCAGCCCGTCATCCGCCATCGCCGGAACCCTGCAAAACAAGAGACATCATTACTAAAGACTTTTAAAGACATTAGAATTACTCGAAACTTACCGTTCGTGCAGTAAACGACGGACAGCAGTCCTCTGAAGTCAAGAGGCCTGCTCCCCTTATCCAGTGAAGAAACTGGTTACAGCACCCTGCCCCGAGGCAGATGGAGAGCACGGCGTTCACTTACCTAAGGTGAGAGCGTTAACCTTTGGGGTTCTACAGGAGAAGAGAAAGGGAAGAAGAGAGAGACATTCAATAACCCAGTTCATTAATCCCATATTTTCTATCTGCAGACATCTTACCCTTCGAGTCAGACATACAGTGCACAGAGGTCCAGCCCAAAGAGCCAGCCGTGTGTTACACATCACCTTTGAAGATACGGTATACGCCCAGTCAAGACCGGCGCCTCTACGGGAATCAGGTGAGCGTTACAGAACGCAAAGCCTACCGCAAAACTCCCGTCCAGGCGCTATGGAAACCTCGGATACCGACCAGCTAGCCCAGTTACTTGGGGAACTAAGGGCAGAAGTGCATGCAGCCCGTCAGGACACGAACGCTCTAAGAAGGGAACTGATTATTTCCAAGGAGCGAACAGATGATCTCGCTAGACAATTGCTACAGTCACAAGCCGGACAGACCCCGTTACCCGCATCTGGGGGAAATCTTCCTTCTACATCCTCTATGAATCCAGTGCAGATCAACCTACCTGGGAATGTACCTCTGGCTCCGCCCGAACGATTTTCTGGTGACCCAAAGAGGTTTGCAGTATTTATCAATCAGTGCCGGTTGCATTTCTTATGCCGGCCAGCAGCCTTTCCAACTGATCAAGCTAAAGTAGCTTTCATGCTTTCGTACCTTAGTGGCAATGCGGCAGACTGGTCGATCCCTCTAGTAAATCAAGATGATTCGGTCCTCCATGATTTTCAAGCTTTTCAGCTCAGTATGGAAAAACTGTTCGCAAGACATTCACAGGGGCAGGCCTTGGACAATGAGCTTCTTTCGTTGCGACAAGGTAATCAAGACCTTTTGGCTTATATTGCGTCTTTCAACAGACTGATAGTGGAAACTCAATGGCCTGAGGACAAAAGGATTACGCTGTTTTATAGAGGTCTACGTGGAGAGCTCAAAGATGTGTTAGCCCAAGTAGTGAATCCCCCACAAGATTGTTCTGACTATATAGACTTAGTCGTTCAAATAGATCACAGACTGCAGAACAGGAAGGCCGATCGTTCCAAGTTTGATGCTCGAGTATTTTCCAAACCGCCAACTCCTTCCAAAGGAGTAGACTCCGGGGAACCCATGCAAATAGGGGGCCTGAAAGGTCCTCTAACACAAAAGGAGCGGGAAAGGAGAAAACAGTTGCAATTATGCCTCTATTGCGGAAACTCAGGGCACTTTCTTCGAGACTGTCTGGTGAAACCTGCCAAGAAGGCAGTAGGAGCTGCAGTTACCAAAGTTACAAACTCTGAGCAGGGAAACGACCTCGCCCGACAAGAATAGAGGTCCTCTTGCCGAGCGTGAAAACCAGTTCCGTGACCTCGCATTTCGTGATACCTATGGTCCTCATTAGCCCTGATAATCCGGATCGATTACATGCAATTGAAGCTTACGTCGACAGCGGTGCCATCGGCAATTATGTGGATCATGAAATGGTTTTGAGGATGAATCTAACTCTTTGTCCCAAGGCTGTAAAGGACGTCATTACTACGGTGGATGGAACGGAGATAGCCTCCGGACCAGTAACGCATACCACTCAAGAAGTGACGCTAGTAAGTCAAGATGGACACCATGAGAAGATCGTGTTCGATGTGATCAAGGCTTCTCAGTTTCAGATTATTCTAGGAATACCTTGGTTAGAGAAACACAATCCTCTGATCGATTGGCGAGCAAGAACGGTCCAGTTTCCAGAATGTGTCTCTACTTGTCACCCTCCACCTGGTGTTGCACTGGCAGCAATTTCTTCAGAAACTCCCCAGTTACCTCCCGAATACCTAGAATACCAAGATGTTTTCCGGAAGGATCAGGCTAACTCTCTACCTCCTCATAGGTCTTATGACTGCCAGATAGACTTGATACCTGGATCTACTCCTCCTTGTAGTAGAATTTATGCCCTCACCGAGCCTGAGAACCTTCACCTTCGACAATACCTGGATCAATACCTGGCAAATGGGTTTATTCGTCCTTCCAAGTCCCCTGCTTCTTCAGCTTTGTTCTTCGTTCCAAAAAAGGAAGGAGACCTTAGAACTTGTATAGATTATCGCTCCCTGAACCAGATCACCGTCAAGAATAGATATCCGTTACCTTTGATCCCTGAACTCCTGGACCAAGTCAGAAAAGCATGCATATATACAAAGCTGGATCTTAGAGGAGCCTACCACTTGGTACGAGTAAAAGAGGGCGATGAATGGAAGACGGCCTTCCGCACCAAATATGGGCTATTTGAATATCAGGTCATGCCCTTCGGACTTTGCAATGCCCCGGCCGCCTTTCAATATTTTATGAACGATGTCCTCAGAGAGCTCATAGATGTGTGTGTTGTTGTTTACATTGACGACATCCTCGTTTATTCTTCATCGGAATCTGAACATCGGAAACACGTGAAAATGGTCCTCGAAAGATTGCGTCAACACAAACTTTTCGCTAAGTTGGAAAAATGTGTTTTCAACGTGACTGAAGTTGAATTCTTGGGATTCATATTATCACCTAGCGGAGTGCGTATGGATTCAAAGAAGGTCGATGCAGTTCTCAAATGGCCATCACCATCCTCCGTAAAAGGTGTGCAAAGCATGTTAGGCTTCGCTAACTTTTACCGCAGGTTTATCCCCGAATTTTCTCGAATAGTCCAGCCCATCACTGCCTTGTTAAAGAAAAACAAACGTTTTGAATGGTCTACCGAGGCGGAACAAGCTTTCCAGGATTTGAAGACTAAATTTATCTCTGCACCAATCTTAAAACACCCTCGCCCCGAACTCCCCTACATCGTGGAAACTGATGCTTCAAGCCTTGCCATGGGGGCAGTTCTATCACAAAAGGACCCGGTAACCAATCAGTTGCATCCCGTGGCATTTTGGTCCCGCAAATTCTCGCCTCCTGAAATCAATTACACGATTACTGACAAGGAACTTCTGGCTATCAAGTCTGCCTTTAAGGCTTGGCGGCATTATCTGCTGGGGGCCCGACACACCGTTACTGTGATTACGGATCACCGAAACCTGCAATATTTGAAAACCGCAAAAGCCCAATCCTCTAGACAACTCCGTTGGGCATTATTATTTGCCGAGTTTGACTTCATAATTACCTATCGACCTGGTACAAAAAACGGTAAAGCTGATGCCCTTTCTCGGATGGGAGTGGAAGAACACTTGATCAACCCTAAACCTGTACCAATCATTCCCGAACAAAGAATTCTGGGTGTAATCGCCACACAATCCATAGAGGAAGTTAAGGATAAAGCCAGGCAACTTGTAACTCCAGCAGACATACAGAATTGGCATCTGCAGGGAAAGGACTTTGCAGTAAAGGACAACTTATTGTATTTCCAAGAACGATTATACCTGCCCAGCACAGATTTACAGAAAAAAGTAATCTCTTGTTATCACGATTCTTTAATGGAAGGACATCCCGGTATGGCCAAGACCTCAGAAAAGATCAAGCGCTACTTCTGGTGGCCGTCTTGGAAAAAAGATATCAGAGACTTTATAATGTCCTGTGGAGTATGCGCCCAAAACAAGAGTCAAAAGGAAAGACCAGCAGGCCTCTTACGCCCTATTGGCATCCCACCTCGCCCTTGGCATACGCTTTCTATGGACTTCATCACCGATCTACCTCCATGCTCCGGATACAATACGATTCTAGTAATCGTGGACTTATTCTCCAAGATGGCGCATTTCATTCCGCTCAAAGGCTTGCCAACAGCAGCAACTCTGGCCCGAGAATTTCTCGAAAACATCGTCCGACTGCACGGTTTTCCTTCGGTTCTAATTTCGGATAGAGGTAGTCAATTTATTTCTCATTTTTGGCGAAGTTGCTGTCGGTCGGCTCAAATTGATGTGAGACTATCGACCAGTCACCACACTCAGACCGACGGACAAACCGAGAGGACCAATCAAACTCTGGAACAGTATTTACGCTGCATGCTGCAACAAACTGAAAAAACTTGGAAAGACATCCTTTGGATAGCCGAATATGCCTACAATAACTCTGTCCATTCGGGAACTGGGAAAACCCAGTTTTTTCTTTTATACGGCAGTCACCCTCGAACCTCGGAGTTGGATCCCCTCCAAGATCTTGAAACACCAGCAGTAGACTACCTGCATTCTACAATCACCCAAGCCTTTAAGGAAGCTGTTTCTCACCTTCAAAGGGCTAAAGAACAATACAAGAAAGGAGCAGATCAACATCGGAAGGAAGCCCCTCAATATCAAGTAGGGGATCAAGTCTGGTTATCCACCAAATATCTACCTCTAAAAGGGCCACGCACATTCAACCCAAGATACCTTGGTCCCTATTCCATCACTACCATAGTAAACCCAGTAGCGGTCAAGTTGGACTTGCCCCCGCACATGAAGATACATCCGGTCTTCCACTTCTCTCTATTAAAACCCGTGCAACCTCAAACCCGACTAACTAAATCTCCAAAACCCATCCTAGTTGATGGAGAACTCGAGTTTGAAGTCAAAAGCATTTTGGACTCCAAGATCTCCAAATCTAAACTATTTTACCTAATTGACTGGAAAGGCTACGGCCCCCAAGAGAGATCCTGGGAACCTGCTGAATATGTCCATGCTCCTCGCCTAATCAAAAGATTTCACCGAACATTTCCTGACAAGCCAAAACCCCCGGAGAAGCCCGGTTTGGGAGGGGCCTTGAGGGGGGGTACTGTCATGATCTCTGCTTCCAAAAGGTCAGGGTTTTCCCAACTCCCTTGGAAGCAGATCCATAACCCAGGTTCCGAGTGCCAACCAGTCCCAATTGGGACCTTTTGGACCCAGTCCTGGCGCCAGTGGCACCAGGCTCATAAATATGCCCAGTCCCAGCGCTGGAAGCGCCGGGCTCATAATGCTTGGGTGGACTTACCTGCAGCAGACCATGCTGCTTACTTGCCTGCCAGTTGAGCCTCTGATCCTCTTCTGTTTGGAACTACTTTTCCTGTTGGGTGGGGCAGGAGCCACTCCCTAGGTTCAGAACACTGGAACTCTTCTGGAAAGCAGGAACTCTTTTCTTACCTAGGCGTGGCTGTGGAAGGAGACACCTAAGCACTACAGGAGGCTATTTAAACCACACCCGATGGATGAATCTTGCTTTGCGTTATTCTGCATCCTCTGCAGCAGAACGCTCATTGTGTCTTCTGCATCTGATCCTGGGCCTAAGGAAAAAGGCTTACCATCCTGAATCCAGTCTTCAGCAACACCTATAAAGACAAGAAAGAACAGGTTAGCATTAAGGTCTTCAGTGACAGCGCTTCACTTACCTGGTCCATCGGCTGTCACCAACGCCTCGCGCTGCATTCCGGCATCTGAAAGACAAAGGCTTACCTACTCTTCGTGCGCTCCGGAGGTCTTCGCACTGCATTCCGGCATCTGAAAGACAAAAGCTTACCAACTCTTCGCACGCTCCGGAGGCCTTCGGGCAGCATCCCGCATCTGAAAGACAAAACAAGGTGCGTTTAAAGACATTGGGGAACTTTAATACTCACGTGCCATTACTCCTATCCACATCTAACCCAGTGGGTATTCCGGCACCCTGCAGCCGCTCCGAACTTGTATCTGCAAAATAAAAAGACAGTTAGAGCGCATCGTGAAGCAGGCAACAAGCGCTTACTTACGTGCTTCCAGGCGCTTCTATTCATCACACGGGCTCCATCTTCAACTCACTTCAGCCCGTCATCCGCCATCGCCGGAACCCTGCAAAACAAGAGGCATCATTACTAAAGACTTTTAAAGACATTAGAATTACTCGAAACTTACCGTTGGTGCAGTAAACGACGGACAGCAGTCCTCTGAAGTCAAGAGGCCTGCTCCCCTTATCCAGTGAAGAAACTGGTTACAGCACCCTGCCCCGAGGCAGATGGAGAGCACGGCGTTCACTTACCTAAGGTGAGAGCGTTAACCTTTGGGGTTCTACAGGAGAAGAGAAAGGGAAGAAGAGAGAGACATTCAATAACCCAGTTCATTAATCCCATATTTTCTATCTGTAGACATCTTACCCTTCGAGTCAGACATACAGTGCACAGAGGTCCAGCCCAAAGAGTCAGCCGTGTGTTACACATCACCTTTGAAGATACGGTATACGCCCAGTCAAGACCGGCGCCTCTACGGGAATCAGGTGAGCGTTACAGGTAATATATTTGGATGATATCCTTATCTTCTCCAAAGATCCTGATCAACACATTACCCATGTCTCTGATGTGTTGAGCCGTTTGCAAGAACATCATCTAAAGGCAAAGCTGGAAAAATGCGTTTTTGGAGTGAACACCATACCCTATTTAGGATATATCCTCTCCAGTGAAAGGGTAGCTATTGATGACCGGAAAGTAACCGCAATCCTGAAATGGCCATCACCGAACTCCGTGAAAGAATTCCAAAGATTCTTAGGATTGGTAAATTACTACTGTCGCTTTATTCAGAACTTCTCCGAAGTGGTACTTCCCTTTACTTCACTCCTAAAGAAGAGCTCATCTCCATTTCTATGGTCGGCTACGGCAGAAGACAGTTTCACATTTCTAAAGACTCTCTTCTGTTCGGCTCCCATTCTTCGTCATCCTCTCCAATCACAATCCTTCATTATCGAAACAGACACCTCGGCAGCAGCAATTGGAGCAATTCTTCTTCAAACTTTCGAAGGCGTAGAACATCCCATAGCCTATCTTTCTAAAACCTTAACGACAAGCCAGAGAAACCACTCGGTTTTAGAAAAGGAACTATTGGCAATGAAACAAGCTTGTGAGGTCTGGAGACATCTTCTCCAAGGAGGTAGTCACCCGTTTACTATTCGCACGGACCACAAAAATCTAAAGGTCCTAGAATCAATGGAGTGCGTAAATTCCAGACAAGCTCGGTGGGCACATTACTTTGCTCAGTTTGACTTCCACATTACCTATGCACCGGGTAGTCAGAACATTCTGGCGAATGCTTTGTCTAGAAGGGAGGAAGACACGTCCCCATTTTCACATTCTGAACGTATGTTCCCCGATCGTGTCCATATAGCCACGATTAACACTTTCCTACAACAAGTCCGACAAGCTACCGCTATGGAACAAACAGTTATTCCCAAGGGTTTCCAGTTAAAGGATGGACTCTGGTTTTGGGGACACCAACTCTACCTGCCTTCCAACGACCTCCGAAAGAAGATAATCACTCTTTGTCATGATACTCATACGGCTGGACACAGAGGAGTGTCAGGAACGTTAGTCCTCGTTCAACGGTCCTGTTTTTGGTCTCAAATGTGTAAGGATGTAACAGGGTATGTTCAGATGTGTCCTATTTGTGCTCAAGCCAAATATCATAACGGCAAACCCATAGGACTTCTGGAACAATCCACAGCACCGGTGCGACCCTGGAGTGTTGTCACCACAGATTTTATAGTTGATCTCCCTCCATCTGACGATTGCACCTGTATCCTGGTGACAGTTGATACTTTCTCCAAGATGGCGCATTTTTCTCCACTATCCAAGATCCCTTCCGCAGAGGGGATGGCCCAGGTATTTCTGCGAGACGTTTTTCGCTTGCATGGGCTGCCTGACAACATTGTGTCAGACAGGGGGCCCCAGTACGTCTCAAAATTCTGGAAGGCCATATGCCAACACTTGGGTATTGAAAGAGCTCTCTCGTCGGGGTTTCATCCTCAAACAAATGGCCAGACTGAGAGGACAAATGCCACCCTAGAACAATACCTAAGATGTTTCTGTAACCAACAACAAGACAACTGGGTAGAGCTTATACCCACTGCAGAATGTGTTTATAATATTGACAAACACTCTGCCATTAAGATGTCTCCATTCTATTGCAATTATGGTTTACACCCACAAAGCATACTTCCAGTAACTCCCATTCAGTCACATCTTCCAGCCATAGAAACCATTCTTTCTGCCATTCAAGAAGCTCATACCACAGCTTGTTCCAGTCTGCAGGATACGGCCAGAGCTAATAAAAAACAAGCAGATGCTCATCGCCAGCAGAGCCCAGATTGGAAGGCCGGAGAAAGAGTTTGGTTATCCACCAAATACCTCCCTCGTTGGGCACATCCCTCTAAGCTTTCTCCCATATATCTGGGACCATTTACTATTCTTGCCAAAATTAACCCTGTCTCCTACAAGTTTCAACTCCCACACAATCTTAGACGTATCCACCCAGTGTTTCACTCTTCACTACTCAAACCATTTATTTCATCTCATGGACTCTCCATATCGAACCACGCCCATTTGCAGGATATCTCAGAAGCCACTTCTGAAGACGGAGAATATGAGGTTTCCAACATCTTTGACTCTAGATGCCATAGAGGGCGGCTAGAATATTTAATTGGATGGAAAGGTTACCCTAGGTCGGAAGACTCATGAGAACCGGTGGCTCATGTGCATGCCCCTAGACTTCTCCGCAGATTTCACACCTCTCACCCGGGAAAACTGGGGGGAGTCTCTTTCAGACGGGGACATACTGTCATGCGATCCCCCGCATGGAGATTGGGGCGGCGGTTCCGATGGAGTGGACATTAGAGAATACACAGGCTTTTTATCTTTCTCTGGTAACGGTCTAGTCTTTGCACGTTTCTCTACGTTGTGACGTAGCCATTGCCGGAAGGCTTACTCCGTGTCTTCCTGGCAAACGGCGCGTTGCAACTGTGTGTTTTCTCGTTCTTGGTTGCTGTACGCTGTGTTGTGTTTTCTTTCTGATCTCCCTGCTCATTTCGACCCCTGTTGTTTCCCTTTTTCCCTGCCTCCACCATTCCTCCATTTTCCCCTTCCTCGCTCATTTCCTCTCCGCTTGTTTCCCGGCTACGGCGCTCTGGGTCCCTTACAGACTCCGCTGCTTTCCGCGATCCTCCTTCATTGGACCACAAGCTCCCGGCGCTTCCTGGATTACGACTTCACCTCCGATGCCTACTACTTGGACCATCAAGAGAGTTTTTTTGTACGCCTTTGGCTTTTTCCCCTACTTTCACCTGCCTGCGGTGACGGGGCCGCAGAGGCCGCTGAACAGCGACCGCTGTGGATTCCCACCACGGTTGGGATAGCGCCTCCGCCGGCTACCATTATCGTGAGGCTCAGCAATACTCTACAGACTCAAGCTCATCAGGTGAGGAGTCAGAGGAGGGAAGTGGGACTGACGAGTTTGAAATTCAGATTGTTAATACGGAATCTGACAGTGCCGGCATAGTTGTTTCACGTTCTTCTCCGACGCTGCCTGCGGGTCATGTGACCGGATATAAGGGACCGATTGCTTTGCCTCCGCGCGTAACTACTCTCTTAGTCCAGATGCTTCGTAAGTGATTGCCTCCTGGGGATCTTTACTCTCTGACTTGTGCCTTATTGCTAACCTTTTTCCTCTTGTGTACTTCAGAATTGAACCTTCCAGATATCAGGGAATCTTTGACTCCACCCGCCGAGACTCCTCGTAGTTTCCCTTCGGACCTCTGTCCGAATCTCGTAGTTGTGCCCGGCTATTGCTTTCGTTCTATGGTACTTACTTTCCTGACATTTCCCTCCTCTCATTTCATAGATCCGCCATTCAGATATTTGCTATTATACTACTAACCCTTCTCCTTTCCCGTATATTTAGGAGTGTTCCTTCCATACTTTCAGTCATCCGAGTTCCTTGATACACAGAGCGTAATTTATCTGCATTAGAAAATCTGAGGCAGATATAGGTAGGCGCAGGGTTTCTGTGGAACTCTTCTGTTCCGTATTCAACCTCTCTCACCTGTCCTATCTCATTTACAGAATACTTCCCGACAGAATTCGTACTTCAGAATCACAGAGTTCCGGCAAGATTCTGGGGCGTTGAATCCAGACAAGATCCAGTGTCATCAGTGCTGCGCAGGGTTTTTTTCCCATTGAGGGTTTCCCTGGGGGCGCAGTCCTCTCTTCTCGTGGTTGTTCTATCCGGGTATGGAGTGATTGGGCTTTTACGGAAGCTTTCGCAATCGTCAGTACCATTGCCTTCCCGGTTACTGCTGGATGTTCAGGTTAGTGCGGTCAATCTATATATCATCATTTTATGCTTATGAAAAGCTCTTAACATTAACTGAGCTAACAGATAACAGTGCATCCCTAGCTACTTAAACAGACCCAATGCTGTGTGAGTAAAAGGCACACATTCATGCAGCATGAAGGACTAACCCCTTGCAAAATAGTACACCCAAATAGTTTCATGTCACCCATCCCCTCCATAACCCCATCTCAGCTACCCAACACACCATGGTATGGCATGCTATGTGAAAGCAACCAAATGAATGCACAACACATGACACAAGTGTCACAAAGTGCACCGTCCCAAATGGAAAGAGGCCAGCGACAATTCCCTCTCACTAATGAAAAAGAAACAGCACACATGAACAAATAATTACCAGCAAGGCAATACATTAGTACATGACCCAACAGTGGCAAAGTATGACAGTAAAAAATGAAAGTAGTGCAAGTGTCACAACCTGACAAAGGCAGCACATCGACCCCTTCCATCTCCAGTGTGTTGCTGGTAGGCAAATGTGGCAGTGTACTGCATACAACATGAACTGCATCTGCAATGGAGACTGGCTCGTTAAGAGATGAAGAAGCTACATGCATATATGCAAAATGTCCTGTATGTAATACAATATACAAATGAACCATGCAGTGGAGAAATCATCACCAATCCCCACTAGGGGTGTATATACAGTTTGGACAACAGACTGCCCACACAACTCATGGGAGCCCAATGCCTCTGTGTAAGTCACTGTCACTTGGTCACACCCTTGCGAGCCCATGGAAAAGGGAGGCAGGGGTGGCATATGTGTCAGGAACCCAAGTTTCAAACCTAAACACAGAACAAGCCTGCATGTGCCCAGCTGGAACACACAGTGGATGCCTACGGGAGCCACACAAAGCAACACACTGTACCATGAATTTACAATCTGAAAGAAAATAGTTATAAACAAAAAAAGAAATGCACATTTTAAAAAATGAAATTAAAAATGAGAAAAAAATGAACATGAAAAGTAAACAATATAAATCAAATAAAAAATTAAAAATAAAAATAATTAAATTAAAAAAGAAAAAACAAAAGAAAAATGAAAATGAAAAAATCAAAGGAAACATGAAATGAAAATGAAAATAATAAACTGAGAAAATAAAAATAAAAATAAAAAATCGATTCGTAATCAAATTTGAAAAACCAAAAAGAAAAAGAAAATTAAAAATCAAAAATGTTGTCAAAAAGAAAAATCAAAAAGAAAAATCAAAAATGGACATGTCGACCAGGGGGGGGCACCCAGGAGGGAGGAGACACAGGGTGCACCCCAACACCCACATGCATGGATTTTGAGAAAAAAAAAACCTCCATGGGTTCATGGCCTGCACGGCTACCCTATAGTGGGAGAACTGCCGTCGCTGTCATCACCCTCTGGTGGTACATTAGAAGGTGCGTGTGGTATGGGAGGCAGACCACACAAAGCCCTGGCATGGTCCTCCATGGCAGCAAGCATGCAGGTCTGAAAGGTTTGGTTCTGCAGGATGATGGTACGGAGATCCCCATGCAGCACCTCACGGGTAGCACAGATTTCTGCCTGCAAGGCCTCGCGTGATGCCCGGATCTCCTCACGGGTTGCCTGGAGCTCAGCTAAGATTGTGCGTGTTAGCTGCTCCCGCTGCTGTTCTGACCTTGTACTCTGGGACACCTCAAGTGCACCAAGAGTATCTCTGAGGGACCTGTGTTCTAACCTCAGGGCATCCCTGTGGGCCTGTGACTATGCAGATATGGTTGTGCGCAGAGTCTCCAGTCCAGCCCATCAGTCCCTGTAGCACGCCAACATGTCCTCCCTGTGTGAGCAGCACATGGACTCTGTTGCCTGCTGCTGGAGCTCCACCTGCCTTTCAGGGGGGAGAATGGAAGTGGCCACCCTATCCAGCTCAGCTCAGCTGAGATTGTGCGTGTTAGCTGCTCCAGCTGCTGTTCTGACCTTGTACTCTGGGACACCTCAAGTGCACCCAGAGTATCTCTGAGGGACCTGTGTTCTAACCTCAGGGCATCCCTGTGGGCCTTTGGCTCTGCAGATATGGCTGTGCGCAGCGTCTCCAGTCCAGCCCGTCAGTCCCTGTTGGGCGCCAACATGTCCTCCCTGTGTGAGCGGCACATGGACTCTGTTGCCTGCTGCTGGTGCTCCACCTGCCTTTCAGGGGGGAGAATGGAAGTGGCCATCCTATCCACGGCCTGAGCCATCATCTCACACGATGCCCCATGTAGTGCTGCAATAGTATACATGGAGTTCTCCCACACAGTATTGCCTGGTGGCGCACGGCCACCGCGTTGGCGGGCACCACACCTGTTTGGGGAAAGGTGATGTGCACCTTGCTGTGCTGGCACTGCCTGAGGCGGCAAGACTGCATTCCTCCTTTGATCTGCTGGCCCAGGAACAGGAGCAAATATAGTGGAGTGTGACCCTGCATCCGTAACTGCCACAGGCGGACATTCCAACACTGAATGCCCCATAGAGGGGTCTACCCCCAGTGCAGGTGGGTTGGACAGAACAGCATTCCTGCCAGAAACACGACGGGACATTTGTCTCAATGTCAGATTCAGCACCTGAGGCATAGAGGTCTTTGGAGGTGTACCCAGAGACACTCGTGGACAGGATGGTCTGTAGGACTAATGGATTTTCACCCACCACCACCCCACGTCCTCCACTGGTGCCTAGTTGGGGCTGTGAGTTCTCCTGTCCCTGCGCCATCTCCTCCTCCTCAACAGCATCTAGTGCCTCATCACCTGCACAAACATAAAAGAAAAGTAATGAAGACAGGCATGACAGCATAGCCGACACACATAGGCATCACAATGTACACATCGAATGCATAAATGACACATGCTACACATTACACTAACTCTGGCATGCATGCACTGGAAATGAAGTGGAAAGGGACCCTAAAAGCAGACACTGAGGACTCCAAGATGGAAAAGCAACACATGTGCTGTGAATGGCATGGACAATCCACATACATGACACATGCCAGCACACAGATGGCACGTAGCATAGCCATGGCAGATTTGACAAGGACACCCATATGGTAGGAAATCAGTACTCTTCCCATCCATGTGAGATGGACATCATGAAATAGAACATGCATAAGAATGTGACAAAACACGCATGTGTGACACGCTGCAACAAAGCCAGTGATTACTAATACAGTGATGGCAGGCACAAGGATACATCAATGGTTGGTCACTTGGACATGACAGAAGTCAATTGTCATGTTGATCATTCAAACAGGGCCCCGAAGTGATCGTATGCAGAGCATGTGTACATGCACAAAAGTCAATCAGCCTGATGGATGAAATCATTTCCATGATAAGTAAAGAAATGTGGGGCATTGTGGGGTTAAATCTATGTCTGAAGTATGGTGAATTTGGGGCAGAACGGCACAAAAATGTGTGTTTATCATGCAAATGATTCCATCAATCAGGCAGAATGAACAGGAAAATAGTATCAACAATGTTGTTGCATTATGGCAGTTGAAGGGCAAGTGCAGTAATCAGGTGCAAAGTGAAAACTGCGGTCAGAAGGGATACTGTGAAACCCAAACCCAAGGGCGGGGGGTGGTTTTGAGGCACCACATGGGTGACCTATAGCAGTCATGACTACACAGCCTCACCTGGCACTCAATCAGAACACATCACCCACGCAACATACACATGGTTTGCACACACATGCATGAGCACTCACCGGACATTGCCTCAAGATCCAGTATGTCTCCACCGTCTTGGATCTGATCCTCTGTGATGAAGCCTCCAGTGATTGACTCACTTCCTCCTCTGGTGGGGACCCACTGCCAGTCACCAGAGTAGAGGCATGTTTGGAAGCCAGCTTGTTTTTTGCTCTGCGTTTGAGGTAATTCCACCGCTTTGAGCAATCATTAGCTGTGCGCCTCACAAATCCAAGGGAACTAATCTGGTCCGCAATGCACTGCCAGTGGGCCCTTAATTGAGCAGTCGTAGTCTTGCACCCTGCAGTCACCAGCATTTCGTGGCCATGGGCTGACACGTAGCCCACAAGTGCGTCTAATTCCACATCATTGAAACTCATGCTTCCTTGACGTGCCGGAGGGGTGAGCCGTGTCTGGGGTCCCAGCCTGTTCTGCAAGAGCACGCTTCTTCCTCTTGAGAGGTGGTGCAGATCCTGAGTGGCTTATGCCGCTCTGGTCGGTAGGGGCTGAAGCGCAGGTGGACTGGGCACTGGAAGTAGGCAAAGGCACGATGATCAAAGGTCTCACTGCAGGCATTGGCTGCTGGGTGCTGTTGGCAGGACCAACCTTGGTGTGATGGTCTGGACCAACACTGTCCCGGCTGGGTGACTCAGAGCTGGGGTGGATTGAGCTGCAGCTGCCCCTGCAGCCTCTTCGCCCAGGCTACTTGGGGCAGCAGATGACATTGCTGCCCCAGATCCACGTGGCTTGGTGGTGACACCAACTTTCACCGCCACACGTGGCTTTGACTTCGTGACACGGAAGTCAGCCTGTGAGTCATCCCGTGGCAGTTCGGTGAACAATATGGGCCGGTTTAACAGGGCCTGAGCTGGGATGGTGTCAGCTGAATCTCCCCCACCCATTGGGGGGGCATAGGTGGCCCTGTTTGGTCCTCCACACACTGGCCTCTTGGGCCACCCTGCACATCCTGGCCACTTCCCCTACCGCGGACACCTCTTGGAGGTCGGCCACCTTTGCCTCCCTTACCACTTGGTCATCTCCCAAACATGGCACTGATGTTCTTGTGCGAATGGGAGGTGCAGTAAACAATTGTCCTGGGCAATTGGGGTGAAGGGGGCAGGGTACTAGATGGAATACGTACCCCCGTGCTGTAGCAAGGCTGTCTGTGACCCCTGGGGGAAGATGACAGGTCACGCAATGCTCAGACACCCCAATACCAAAATTTAATGTGCACGCGACCCCTGGTAGCCCACGTACGTGGAATAAAGGACCCGCACTACGCTGTGGCACCCAGAGACACAAATAAGCGTACACGTGGTACACACAGGCTACAATGACCTCTGAATGGGTACGCAACACACGGGGCAACCACAGTTGACAAAATACATGCGCAACTTGCCGTCTGCCTGGAAAAAGAATGTGAAAAAGACGTGCGTGGGCGCGTTCGCAACACCCCCGCCAAAAGAAGAATTGAACGCTGTCTGAGTAAACAAGGAGTATGAACTGAAACTGTTGTGAAGTAATCATGTGTGAACCGACAAGAAGTACAAGAATCATCCGCTCGCTCTCCACAAAAAAGCACGTACAAGAAAATGGCATCCTACGTGTACCTTTTAACCCTGCCCACACGTGCCATGTCACTTATGCGCTTACATGCTAAGGGCCTTTCCTCCAATTACACGCAGGGACACCCGGACGTGCAGTTTTTGCACGTGTGGAATCACTATGCACCCGTGTGGAGGGAAACGCCTGTGCGCGTTATGTCACAGACACGCTTACACGCTAAGGGCCTTTTTTCCAATTACACAGTGACGTGCTGTTTTTTCACATGCCAATTCACTCCAAATCAAGCTGGCCACGCGACAACACATGGAAGACCACGCTCTTGCCCAGAAGGCCATTTTCTTGCCCTCCACTGCCCCGTGCCGGCTCCCACCAACCATCTGCTGCTGCCTGCCCGCCTGCTGGCCACGTGCCCTGCTATTTGGTTCCTGCACGTGAGCCTTCTGCAGGGGTCCAGTTGCTGTGACCACCCCTGCTGGAACAGAAGACTCCTGACTGAAGTTCCATCGCTCCACAGCCCAGCACCAGGACCCAGTTGCCCACCCACACCTTCCTCGGGGGTTGCCATGTCGGGGGAAACAACATCAGAGACCACTGGCAACCTCCAGCCAGAGAGGCAGAGGGCTACCAGCTTCAGTGCTGCAGAAGTTGGTATCCTGGTGGGGCAAGTCCTGGTGCATTATGATGCCCTCTTCGGAAGACCACGCGCCGACAATGAAGGATGGAAGAGGATCTGGAAGGACATCGTGGCTGCCATCAACGTGGAGGGGTTGGCAGCCCGCGACATAGCACACGTCCGGAAGTGCTGGGAGGACTTCAGGTCCAGGACCCTCAGCAAGGCCCAGCACCTCTTGGAGGCAGCGCATGTAGAGGGGTGCCGGGCCCGCCTTACCGACAACCAGATGAGGGTCCTGGAACGTATATGCCCATCGCTCCACCTCCAGGACTTTCAGAGGAAGAGCCGTCTGGAGTCGAGCAGTAAGTGTCCATGTGTACTGATTGGACGCAGTGCATGTTGAGGTGTGCCAGGAGTGTGCATGTATGGATGTGTATGTACAGGGACATGAGCCTGCCGCATGTGAGTCCAGTCATGTGTGAGGCACATCAATGGTGTATGTGTTCAAATCATTGATGGCCAAATGGATATGGGGATGCACACATGTTAGCATTTCTGTGTATATACTATGGCATGGTTGGGGTGTGACACATTGATGCTGGTTCGACCTTCATGTACATGCACGGTGTACATGTGCATGTGTGTGTATTTGACATGTGTGCAACTGTGATACACCATGGATGCATGTGACACCGACATGTAGGAGTCTGATTGGCACATGTTACATAGTTGCCAATGATTACACTGTGACAGGTGGTGGAGATGTACAGATGCATGTATGTCTGGTGGCCTGTGTGCATGGGTTTGGCACGCCCCATGTTGCATGTGACATCAGGCTAACCTTCGGATGTCCATGATGTTGTATGTGTATGGATGCTGCTGCCTGCTGCAACATTCCTGTTAATTTGCGCATGTGTGTGTGTGTTCAAATGATATGTGTGTTGGGGAGTGTGATGACATCTGTGAAGTTTGACACTGCCACTCATGTGCAAATGTCATGTGTGTATCAGACCATTGTACAGTGCCCTGATGCCTGTGTTCTGTCTCTCTCTGTCTGCAGCATCAACTGATGAAGAGGGCGGAGACAGTGCTGTGGAGCACATTGGCAGGGATCCCACCGCCAGCTGGAGACGCAAGGCCCAGCTCCCCTCCCGGGTTGTCATCTCTTTGGGGAGTGAGGAGTCTGGTGCTGCGTCTGCGGCCGCAGCTGCTGAGGGAAGGTCCAAGAGGTGGAGGTCGGAGGTGGACTCCTCGGCAGCAGAAGGGGCAGCTGAGCCCCCACAGGGGGCTATGGAGGTAGATGGCACAGAGTCATCCAGGTTGGTGGGCGGTTCGGTTGAGGAGGAGGCCATGGAAGGCCCACGCACGGGGCCTGGAGGGGGGATTCCACTGCTGCTAGTGGTGCAGTCCAGGGGCAGGGACAGGAGGCAGCACAGGCTGCCGCAGAGGTGCCTGTGTCTAATCCTGTCCCCGATCCTGTGACTGCATCATCCCGCACCAGCAGGGATGCCTTCATCCAGACGCGTTCTCAGGGAGGGGATGCGCGAACAACAACTGGCCTTCCTCTCCCTGCAGACGCGGCAATCCATGACCGGGTTGAGCCTGTCCTAGCTGGGATGGCGTTGCGTCAACGTGGTATTCGGGATGACGTGCAGACTTCTCGTGAGGAGAATGCATGTCATTTCGAATATCTCATTGACCGCGTCGACCTACTAGGACGGGTCACCGGCACTGGGTTCCTCCGTGTGTTGGATTTTCTACCGACCCCCTCCTCAACTGCACCCCCTATGCGCCAGTAATCCTCTGTGCCATCTACCTGCCCAAGAATCACCTGGGCACCCTGTGGAGCTGCCCCTGATCCAGCGGCCAGGCTAGTGGAGGACATATCCCTGCCAGAGTCGGGAGTCGGAGGTCCAGCAGGAGTGGCCACCCCAACAACTGGACCCCAGCAGGAGGTGGACGTGCAAGCATCGACAGGCAGGGCGCATGCACGGCAGCAGCAGGCTCAAGGTGAGAGCGATGATGGCTCAGGGCCATCAACATCACAGGGGCAGGAATCAGCCAGAGGGCAGGAGGACCCTGGATTGGAGTGTCTTTCGCGTGGCAGCGGTTGGGCCAGCGGATAGATGCGGAGCGGCGGCAGGTGGAGGAGGCACGGCTCACTATGGTCAGGGCAGAGAACTCCATGCGCAGGGAGTTGAGGCGGGCTGAGTGCCTTGAGGCAACTCGCAGGGAGTTGGAGGCCGCCATGACTGCATCCCTGCGAGACCTCGAGGCCAGGGAAGAGGCCCGCCTCTGGGACGTTGAAAAGGAGTTTGATGATGCCCTGGCTTGGAACATCAAAGAGTGAGCCGTAGGACTTGCCCGCCGCCTTTGTACATAGTTCTTTAGTGTTAGGTTTCCTTTGTTTTTTCTTTTGTTTTGGAGTTAATGGACTTTGCTACACTTCATGTATATAGTTTTTTTCCCTAGGACTTTTTGGTAGGTTTCATTTATTTTTGGGATCATGGACCCTTTGGACTTCGTTTGTATATAGTTGAAGACTTGTACATACTTTCTTTAGGGACAATTCCCATGGATCAATGGTTTCATTTTTTTTAAAATTATTTTATTCTTGTTGACATTGCTGATGGACCACTTTTCTTTTTTCATGCTGTGGATTTTTGTTTTTCATTGGATTTTCATTACTTTTTGTTAATATCTGTCATTGTTTATTGATTTTCACGTTTGATTTTCTTTCTGTAATTCCATTGGGTTTTTGAATACATTCATTCTGAGTTCATGATTGGTGTTGTGTACTATCATTGCTTTTGTGCATGTCTCAAGTAACATTGCCTCAGTCATGTGTTGCCACTGTGTGGCTCGGATGTGCAGGTGCCCGTCAATGGGGAGGGGTGGGAGGGGCATGAGTCAGGGCCTGCTGGCAGGTGCCCCTCAATGGGGTGGGTGGAGGGTGGGTGGATATTAGTCGGGGCCTGCTGACAGGTGCCCGTCAATGAGGTTGGGTGGGGTGTGTGGGGAACATGAATTGGGCCTCCCATGTGCATGGTGCCATGTGGCCTGCCTGCAGGGCATGGGCAGGGGTGATGGGCTGCCTGCGGGGCATGCCCAGGGGTGATGGGCTGCCTGCAGGGCATGGACTGGGGTGTGGCCTGGTCCCCTGTGGTGTGGGCTGCCAGTGGGGCATGGGGAGGGGGGGCAAAGCCGGGAGGGCACACACTGTCAGATCGCGTGTGAAACTCCCTGCGCACCCCCGAAATACATGTAGCCCGCTCGCACCAGGCCTATCGCGTATGAAACTCCACGGGCACCCCCGAAATACACGTACCCCGCTCGCGCCAGGCCTATCACGTGTGAAACTCCAGGCGCACCCCCGAAATACACGTACCCTGCTTGTGCCAGCCCTCTCCCGTGTGAAACTCCACGCACACCCCCGAAATACACGTACCCCGCTCGCGCTAGGCCTATCGCGTGTAAAACTCCCCACGTACCCCCGGAATACGCGCAGGCAGCCCGTCCACCCTGGCCATGCCCCACAGGCAGCCCATCCACCCTGGGCATGCCCCACAGGCAGCCCACTCCACAGGGGGGATTTTTTCCACGCAATTTACCTGGCGCGAGCAGGGTACGTGTATTCCAGGGGTGCGTCTGGAGTTTTACATGCGATTTTGCTATCGCGAACGGGGTACTTGTATTCTGGGGATGCACAGGGAGTTTTACACACGATTTCGCTGCCCGAGCGGGGTACCCGTATTCCGAGGGGGTGCGCGAGTACATTTTCACACGTTTTGGCTGCAGGGAGCGGGGTAACGCGTAGTATTTTCACACAATTACAGTGTAGTGGGCCTGTGAGCTGGTCCAGGGTTAGGGTGGCACTTTGTGCCGTATTGGGGATTCCGATGGCTTTTCTTTGTGCAAGGGGCAATCTTGGGGGCGTAACTGGCACTGCGGGATGTTTGCTGCACCAGGGCTCAAAATGGCTTGGGAAATCCATGAATACGCGGTGCGCCAGAATGCTGTTTAGCGCACACGCCTGGCGCTCGCTGGTGCACGCTCCCTCTCTGCGCTGCTCGAGTGCGCTGCCTCTGCGCTGAAATCTATGAATTACCCCCCATGGTGTTCAGTACATGATGCCTAGCGAGAAAGACCAATTTATGATGTGGTATAATGCAAATGAGTACTGTATATTTGACTTTCACAAGGATTTAAGGGCTTACTGTAAAGAAGATGTCAACATTTTAAGACAGGCTTGTAATTTGTCCAGGGACGGGATTATTCAAACAACCCACCAGGAAACAACAACAGAGGGTGTCATGTCATACATCAATCCTTTTAAAAGCGTCACACTGGCTAGTTGCTGTCTGCAGATCTACAGACATTTTTACCTAATGCCTGAAACTATCGTGCTGCTGCCCCAGGTTTTATACCACAGGCGCCAAAACCGTTTTTCACAGTGGCTATTCAATGGCTCTTACATATCACAGAGACTGAAAACATTGCCATGCAACACGCCCCGACAGGTAGCGTTGAGAAACGGTACAGTAAATACTGGCTGATGGTGTAGAAACAGCCTGTGAATTCAACAGTTGTTTTTACCACGGGTGTCAGGAGTTTCAACACTCTGACAGGTACCACTTACGAGCAGTTATATAGAAACACCCTGTTGAAACAAACATTCCTATCCAGTCAAGGAGTTACTGTTGTCAGTATTTGGGAACATGAGTGGCATGCAATGGTACAAAACAACCCGAAAGTGGGTAGTTTTCTTAAAGAGAACTGCCGGACCACATACGACACTGAGATACATTGTATGGAAGTCGTATGAATGCTTTAAAGTTACACCATTGCATCTCAGAGGGTGCGCAAATACACTATTTAGATTTCACCAGTCTATATCCAGCTCTGAACAATGAAAAACCATATCCTCGAGCACACCCAGGGATCATCTGTTAACATTTTGGAGATATAGACCCATATTTTAGTTTGATCAGGTGTGAGGTCTATCCACCCAGAGGCCTTTACTTACCTTACTATCGGTCTCCATTATAGAGATACAATACTTACAAAGTCTATTATTGGGGGTCCCCAGGTGTTCAATTTGAGTTGAAAACCAAACACAGTAAATATTGACAGTGTTTGCTACAGCTTGGGTCTCTTCATTGCCGTCCATTTTATCAGCTACTAGTTGGAGTACCCGGCGATGCCCGTGTCCTGATCGAGTGGTGTCTCATGTGCCCTGTAGGATGTTGCTTTTGTCCTCTTGTCTGCAAGTCTTGCTTCAGTTTGCTCTGGCATCTTATTTGCCCTGGAGAAAGTTGCTCTTGTCCTCTGGTCGGCAAGTCATGCTGCTGTTTTTTGTTGTGTTTCAAAAGCTCTTCATATTGATTTTCGCTTTGCCTCAGATGGAGCTTTTCCAAGTGATGTTTGTTTTTTGTGCGCCATGTTTCAGTCACTCAATGGCTTCGGCACATTTGAGAAAATGTACAAGAAAGATTGATTGATTGTGCTCTCTTCTTGTCTTCTTGTGAATGAACTGAAGTAAACTGTAACCTTGCCATTCCCCATATTTGGAGTGGTGTGATTAAAAAATAAATGTTTTTTTTTTATTCCCTTTTATAATGCTTTAATAAACACTTTCCAACTGCATACAATCGTAATACATTTCAAAGGAATAACCAACACAAACATTTTGCTTCAGACACTTTTCAAAATATTGCCTCCTTCTACTATCTACTGTAGTGAATCAGGGTGAGCATCAGTAAATGAGGTTGTCTACGGAGTGAATTTTTTCCATCCAAACATTGGGGGTCATTACGAGTTTGGAGGCAGCCATGGCGCTATTAGCGCCATGTCTGCCTCCAAACCCGGGTCCGGGTCCGGGTCCGGGTCCGGGTCCGTCCTGACTGAATGGGGACTTACCGGGTCATTCCGACCTTGGAGGACCCGGTAAATCCCCATTCAGTAAACCATTCCCCATTCCCATTGAGCCCCAACAGGGCTCAATGGGAATGGGAATGGGGAAGGCTCTAATAATGGGCCTGCAAATTGCGGGCCCGTTATTAGTTCCAAGGTCCCTTAACGGGACCCGCAGAGAACGGCTGGTCAGACCAGCCGTTCCCACTGGGACCCGATAATGGACCTCAGAATAGGGCAGTAAGGGTTTCCCGGCACCGGCATCCTTACCGGTGCCAGTAAACCCTTACCGCCCAACTCGGAATGACCCCCATAGACTTCCAGCTAGCCCCAGATAAATGAGGAATTCATGAAAAATTTGGTAGCAGTGGGTTCAACGGTGTGCATTTGTATAGTCGGACTAACATATAGACACACATCCACCATTTAAGATTTTTGCATCCAAACATAGACAATGATCTTTCCCCAGACCAAAGAGGAATTCATGCAATATTTGGTAGACGTGGATTCAATGGTGTGGATTTGTACAGCTGGACAAAGATACACACATACATGCATTCCGCTTTATATATAAAGATAGGCTGTAGACAAAAACAGAATGGTTTGAATGCCAAGTTAAGTGTCACCCTCCAAAATAATTACAAAAGTTCAGTTTAAAAATATACCCACCGGTTGGCGCAACGTCCGATATGGACACCCCATGTCCTTCTGTATTCTCCAGATTTTGATGGGCTATGGGCCACTCACTCCATCCTCAACTCCATCATTCTGCATGATCAGAGACTTGTATCAATTGTTTTCAGGCTCCATTTCAGCATGTTACATATCTAAAAATAATAGCATGGACTCTCCCCATCGTAACTGTAGCTGGTCATAGTTTCAGTTTCCCTGACACCACACTTGATAGCCCAAGCAGTCTGAAGAGCGCACGTGTTTTCAAGGCCTACAATAACAGCTATATATTTTTATTGTTATGTTATGTTATGTTATGCTATGTTATGTTATGTTATGTTATGTACACTTGAAAAGTGCACCGTCACCCGAGGGCATCATGGCGCTGGAGGGAAGGAGTGCATACTCGGGGCCAACAGTCCAAAAAAGAAACGTTTTGACAGCTTTTCTAAAAGATAGATGATTAGAAATGTTCTTGATGGTCAGAGGGAGTTTATTCCACAACTCTGCAGCTGCCACCGAAAAAGTTTGCCCTCCGATTCGAGCATGTTTATATGAGGGCACTATGAGCATGTCGGCGGAGGCAGAGCGCAGAGATCGCCGGGGAACATAGGGCATAAATTTAGCCTGCAGATATTCTGCCCCTTGGCCGTGTCCAGCCCGATGAACAATACACAATGCCTTAAAATCAATCCGTTGTGCCACCAGAAGCCAGTGCAGGGAACGGAGAACAGGGGATATACGAGCTCCATAAGAGGAGCCAGTGGCCACACGAGCGGCCAGGTTCTGGAGGCGTTGCAGCCGGTGAGTCACTCCCTTAGGTTGTGCCAAGTAAAGGAAGTTACAGTAGTCGACCCGCGAGATCACCATGGCTGCCACTACCGGGGGACGTAAGGGAGCAGGGATCATCGGGAACACCTTCTTTAATGTTTTCAGTTGGAAATGACCACCCTGGCATACAGCAGTAACTTGCTTCTCCATGGACAAGGAGGCAGATAGCACTACCCCAGATTTTTTACCTTGTCCACCGCAGTGGGGAGAGGGCGCAGCGAAGAAGGCCAAAAAGAAGACACCCAAAGTGTTGGATTTGGGGGACAGCCTACCACCAAACCTCCGTCTTATCGCTGCTCAGTTTGAGCCAATTATGGTCCATCCACTCTCCTACGGCGCTAGGCACTGCCGCAGGCACAACAACACCTCGGCCTGATCCATATCTAAACGAATCAGGATCTGAGTGTCGTCTGCGTATGAGTAGCACCTGTTGTGAGATCACACCCCTAACGTCATTATAGTAGCCTCAGTGTCGCCCATAGACACATGACTATTTAGCACATAGAACAAATCAAACTGTATGGTGTGCTCTCGATGTTGTAATTTTTATATTAAATTCAATGGAATTCTCATCAAATTTAAATCAAATGTATATAAAAATAGCTCATATACCCTGAATTACCCAGGCTTGTATTCCCTCATAGGTACAGTAAACTGTGCACAATTTGGGGCAGATTGGTGAAACGGTGTGGAATTGTAAAAGGAACAACACTTCACCAAGCTACACACCCACAAACCCACAAACACATTTTCACTTTTGCTGAAATCCAGGGAAAGTGGGGTGTCCAAATGGCATGTTGCCAGTAATGTCCTATAGGGCCTGACAGGTGACTGTGAAGAATTTGGTGCAGACTGGTGAAACGATGTGGAAATGTATTTCCCCGATGTGGGAACATACGTAAAGCCACAAACTCACAAACCCAGAGACTTTTCCTGAAATCCGGGGGAAAGGGGTGGAATGTCCAAATGTCATTTAGCTAGTAATGTCCAGAGGGTACTAACAGTTGACTGTGCAAAATGTGGTACAGATTGGTGAAACAGTGTGCAATTGTATAGGGAACATACGCGAAGACACAAACCCACATCCACATTTTCACTTTTTCTGAAATCCAGGGAAAGGGGTCAGGTGTCCAGATGGCATGTAGCCAGTAATGCCCGGAGGGTCCTAACAGGTGACTGTGGATAATTTGGTGCAGATTGGTTAAACGGTGTGGGACGTTATAGGGAACATACGCAAAGCCACAAACCCAGAGACTTTTGCTGAAATCTGGGGAAAGTGGTCAGCAGTCCGAATTTCATGTAGCCAGTAATGTTAGGAGGGTCCTAACAGGTGACTGTGCAAAATCTGGTGCCGATTGGGGAAACAGTGTGGAATTGTATAGGGAACATACGCAAAGCCACAAACTCACAACCACCTTTTCACTTTTGCTGAAATCCGGGGAAAGGTGTAGGGTTTCCAGATGTAATATAGGCAGTAATGTCTGCATGGTCCTAACAGGCGACTGCATAATTTGGTGCAGGTTGGTGAAACAGGGTGGAATTGTATAGGGAACATATGCGAAGCCACAAACCCAAAATGTTTCATTTTATAGATAGATAGATAGATAGATAGATAGATAGATAGATAGATAGATAGATAGATAGATAGATAGATAGATAGATATAAATTGTATTAGGAGTCATCAAATGGATTGGGCTTCAATTAACTTGCTAGGGATGCAGTTAAATCTATACCAAATGTTTATATCAAATTCATTGGAATTCTTATCAAATTTATAACAAATTCCTATAAAATGTATTTAAAATGTATTGGGGGTCATCACATTTATTGGGGTTCAATTAAATGTATAGGGGTTCTTTTAAATGTATATCAAATGTTATATATACTACAGTGGGTTTTTTATCAAGTTTATATCAAATGTATATAACATTTTGAGGGGGCCATTACATTTGTTGGGATTCAATCAAATTTATAGGGGTTCAGGGGCATGATAAAGGGGAGTGGCCACCTATCACTGTAGCGCTTGATGAAAGGTACTCTACTACTATCGTACACTTATCTTATATATAAATAAAAATGTGAATGTTTGTTTGTTCCAAATCTTAAATCTCTGAATGTTCTTCACTGTTTGCTATGACATTTTGACACAACATTGCATTCGAACAGACGAGTGTTATTATATACCTACTATACATAGATGTCACACATGTGACAGGTAAAAACATGTTTTTTCTGAAAAACAGCCCCATCTGTTGGACATAAAAGCAACACACGTTATACTAAACATTTTACTGCAAACTGCGCCATCTGTTGGACGTAAAAGCAACACACGCTGGCTCAAATACGTGCCGAGGAAGCAGCAGAGCGATGTGCAGCCAGACTTTAGGATGCACGGTTGCGAGCAGGGGGCGATCGCGTTCTGCAGCTTCAGATCTGCTTCGAACATGACAGGCTAAGAGTGGCTGAAAGACATCAACGAGAAACAGCAGATCAGCGTCAAACACGGCTCTGTGCTCAGCAATCACGCGATTACAATCGCCTTGCATTCTGGTACAACCCAGCTGATGATTATAGTTTGAGCCGGCATGTTCTCATCGGCACCATGACGGAAGTGTGTCCTTATTGGAAGGCTCTGAAATTTAATGGAGAAACGAAAGGAATGTGTTGCGCCGCCGAGAAAATTAAACTGCCTCAACTTGAACCACCAGAGCCATTAAAAACTACCCACAAGCATTGTGAGGGACAGCTAGTTATATATAGATAGCACCACACAATTGTTAACTAATATTCAACTAGCTGGAGAAGTGGCACTCAAAAGAGGCACTAGGGCCTGGTGGCACCTTTGTTCACTCTTAATATTGAGCTTCTTAGGAATATTATAAGGCACGCAGCATAGCTCAGAGGATGCTGTGGGCCTTTCAACTGCTTTATGTTGATGATGTTACTCTGTGGGCCTCATTACGAGTTTGGCGATGTGGCCAAAAGTGGTGGTAATGCAGTAGTTATGGAGTTATCACTGCATTATTGCACCGCCCAGCTAAGGGTTTGGAGGTAAGGCGGAGGAAAAACCACCAGCAGAATGTGGAGGTAATTCCTCCTCCTTACCACCAAAAAACTGCCAATTCAGCAGAATTACCAGTGACAGAATAACCATTGGTGGTAATTCCGCCAAATTCCCTATGGAGTGGACTCCAATAAACGGTGATTAACACTGCCTACCACCACTTTAATTCAGCTGTAATTCTGCCAGACCAAGTGGAGGTAACAGTAAATCCGTTTGGTGATATTTCAGAAGATTTCCTGCCGAAATACCACCAAACTTGTAATGAGGCCACTACCTGATTCCTGATGCTGTAAATAAATAAAAAAACATTTGCCCTTTTCTAAAAAATGGAGGGATTTTCATGGGTTTTGTACAGCCGTATAAATACTGTCAACCCAGAAGTCTTTTTAGTAAATGCACCAAAACTGAATTGCCAGACAGTGCAACATATACATATTGAGGCCACTATCTGCCTATTAGGTATAGCCAAAATGTTGAGTCTCTTTACCTGTTGAACTATAGACCTTTGCTAGTCAGGTTGTAGGCCTATTTCTCTACTATAAGACCATGAATTTGTTAAAAATGATTGTGCTGCATCCATTTTTATTTCAAGCAATTTCATATCTACTGATACATTTTTTTTAAAAAAATATCCGTATAATGCTATCTATGCTTTTCTATGGGCGGGAACACCTAGTAGAAATATTCCAAGGAAACTTTGCAGATCTTTAATCCAATGGGACTGGGTCACTTGTAAACATTACGCATACTAGTGGGTGTCCATATTCCAAACTTTTAGACATCTAACCAGGTCAATTATATGGTCCTCAGTTTAAGGTCACTGCCCTTTTCCTGGGATAGTATCTCCTTGCACATGCATTTTATTTTCAATTTCAACATCCACAAATAAAATAAACTGGTTTAAGACTATAGTTGTGCATTCACACTTTGAATGCAAATAAGTAGTGAATTCAAAATCACAGCTACCTACGCATACACACCTATTGGGGTAACCCAGAACTCCTGATCTGCCTGTCCTGTGAGAGCAATACAGATTGGAAGGGTTGTGAGATATCTTGATTCAGACAGTTACAACTAACTGGGGTAGATTTAAAAAAAATCAACTTCTATAGGACAAGTGTCCTTAGCTTGGGCCTACCGTGGCTCGGGCTGGCAGGCCGCTACCGGCCATGTCTGCCCCCCAGCAAGGGTGTGCCATAGTGTTTATCATTCAGCTTTCACATTCCAGCATATCTCCACCCTCCAGCTATTTCTTGACCCTACAAAAAACGATGCCTCCCAAAGTTTGAATTACATGTGCTAGACTGCCAGCTATTAACAGGTACTCAACACGGTGGGTATTCTCAATCGGACATCATGTACAGTCAAACAAAGCACGCTACAGCTACTCACTCATTCAGACAATCCCAGAACCTCCTTTCTATGATTACTTGTTGTTTTCTTGTGTGTTGTCCACCTAATTAGTGGTGAATATTGCTTTCAGGACCTCATGCCCCATTTAATTTTGTGTGGCCCTTACAATCCTTAAGAAGTATGACCACTTCTGGGCACCCAGGTACTAACAATAGCTTTTTACGCAAAATGAGCAAATGAAAACGCAGATGACTTTGGAATGAAGAAACAGTAAGGCATAAATGTGTCCTCTGTGCCTTGTAGGGCAGCAGTAGCTATGTCCTCACCATAGATGTAAGCACTTCTTCCCACCAATAATTTACTGGGTGAAGGGATCCCTCATCCTAATGCATACTCTAAGTATTAAATAATGTTTTCATCTAAATATGTTACTCGTTACTTCTCCCAGCTTAGAATATTACAATAATAGCTCAACAAAATCTTTTAATGTATGATAAAAGTGAATGCCTTGCCTACTTCTGTCCAATAAATTCGAAGTGTTTTTATAGGTTTAAACCATGAAATGAAGAGCGGCAGTATTGTTTTTTTGTGAGGTTGCCTGAAATCACTACAGTCTTTTTTTTAGTTTATTTTTTATTTTTTATTGTGTGGCTCATCCAGGGAACCTGCGCCAGTTTGTATCTGCACAGGCAAAGCTGTGCTAGAAATCCTTGGCTCGTTTTGTACATTGTTGGTATCTTCTTTCCCATAAAGGTAGCAGAGCTGCATTGCTCTTGGTTCAGATTCCTGATCCTCAGTGGCGAACTCTCTTGTCACAATTGGATCTATTTGAACCTAGTACAATTATTCACAAGTCCCCTGGAAGAATGTTAAGAATGTTAAAGCTGCCATTGAATAATAACTAACCCAAAAAACGATTCTCGTTACTCTTCAAAAGGAGTGGGAATTTATCTGCAGGCATCTGGTCCCTTCCTGGCAAGACATCCTAAGATAAAGGTACCGGGAGAAGGATCTTGTACTGCTTCAGACTTCGATGCCTGCATTTGCTGCACAATAAGACCCACACAAAATGTGCTTCCTTAATATTTATGCAACATGTCTGATTGCACTTGGCGCTTTAGCACTTGACAGGATTTGACCATCCTGCACAGAGCAAAGGAATGGCCTTATGGCAGGACATCAATCAGGCAATTGGAACGAGCTACTACCTTAAATATGTGCAACCTTTGCAGTAGAGACGTGTGATAATGTCATGCTGCACACTGCAGACACCCTCCCCCTGGGGTTGCTTAGAATTAAACTTTAAATTGGGCTAAACAAGATTTATAAACACATTTTGAAGCACATCCCCAGTATCAAAAGGCAAGCAAGGGGCGTTGCACAGATTCTCTAAGGGTTTAGACCCTGCAGTGCAAGAAAAGGTTCCTGCATTGATGCCTGCACTTGGGAAGAGCCAGCTTGGGTTTTTCGCAGATAAGAAATTACAACGTAATCAGTAATTTTGGAAAGAAAAAAATCAACCAGGGAAGAACAATAATTTTCACTTCAATGATTCTACTAATACTTGGAAGGGATAAGTCAGCCCAGGGCTTTAAGATATGTTTCTCGTGTTGAGAATAATATATCCTAGACTAGCCCAAGTCATGTGGAAAGCTGCAAATGTCACAGCGCCACTACTTGGCCTGCACTTCAGGTCACGAAGCATAAGGCAGACTATTGCAAAGACATTCCATGCAATGATAATGATAGCCAATCAAGGACACGTGTCGCAGTGACCTATTCATTATATAACCTGAGAATGATGAAAAGTGATACAGGTTTCCATGGCGGTTCTCTTTTAAACAGGGATTTACCAAATAAAATATTTCATATTCAGCTAACTATTGAATAGTTTGTCAGGTATTGCCCTGAATCCAAAGCTCAGATATTGTAAAGTATTAATGAAAGCACTCTTTTAAATGTTTCTTATAATTCTCTTCATTTTCATCACTCCATCGTCTTTTTTTATTTAAAGCATAGAAGGCGGAAAACTATAAAAATGTAATGGGCAGGATATTTATGCACAAAACCAGCACCACTCAAAGTGGCAGGCCTTGCAAATGCATAATCCCAGCCATGTCACAAAGGCTTTGCAATTTGCAAATCTTACTGCGAGTCAAAATGTGGAAACTCGTGACACTTGCTTTGTAGATGAAGAGGAAAGTGGATGCTCCTCAGTGGATAACAATCCACATGGACACGTATCAAACGGTTCTGTTGGCTCATGGGGGTCGCAAAGCATTGGATGATTATTGTACCCCCATAGCAAGCATTAGCCATTTGCATGGTACAAGGTGGGCCACGTGCACCATGCAAGAAGGCTGACATTAGGTGTGTAGAGAGCAGACCCCTGAGGCTGCTGCCTACAGCTGTGACGTCCTCTTCACAGTGTAGCACATGCACATTGACCCATATCTCTTTAAGGGAAAGGGGTAGTAAATGCAGTAATCAAGGTCCAGCTCTTGGGCTCCCCTCCCCGGGGACCTTTCCCGTCTGTTGGCCCGACCATTTAAGTCCGCCCCAATCCACAGTGGAGCGGATGATGAATTTGGGGGTTGCCTTTGTCCCCTGATAAGTATTGATCACTGTATCCTCCTATATCAGGTTGTTGTAAAGTCCCATTTGCAAGACTGTGCAGCAGTGTGTCTGGGCAGTTGCATAAAACTACTGGTTAAATTGTAGCCACCCATGTTTCTTCTGCTCAGCCGTCCATGGGCTGGCCCACTGTAGAAGAGCACATTTGAAAACGAGTGCTGACTCAGTTATGAAAGATGCTTAACTGAGCCGCTCAGAAGTACCTACCCAGTCTGGGTGAATGGTACTGGCCCGGTCACCCTCTGTGCTCTGATAGGGAAGTTACAGTAACACAGAGCTTGCAAAGGATGTATGAAGGTAACTCATTCAAAGTCAAAGGAGGTTCCTTGTTGAAACTTCTTTGGTTGTCTATTAGAATCTGCACCTGTTTATTAGGACCTGAAGGACCACACACGGGTGGTGGGTTTGATGATCAGCGAGGTGTAGGTAGAGGTGGTTTTGACCGGTGTGGCTTTAGAGGCAGAGGTAGAGACTGAGGTGGATTTCGAGGGAGAGTGGCGATCGCGGTGGTGACCGATTTGGACCAAACAAAATGGATTCCAATGGGAGATCACAGACAAGACCGTAGAGAACGCCCTTACTGAATTTGACGATTGTACTTTTTTGTTTAGTATGTCTGATTTCTGGTGCTGCATCGTCAAACTTTCTCCCTTTGTATAAACTGTATTTTCAAGATTTTTATTTGCCTGTATTTGTATGCCTGAACATTAAAAAAAAAGTTTATTAAAAAACAAAAAAAAACAAAAAAAGAATCTGCACCTCTTTAGTACATTTAGAAAAAGATTGGAACCCCACTTTTTTCAGATGACTTAAAATTTGACATGCCTACGAGGCCGGACTTTTTCTTTCTTAACCACTGCTAGGAATGCTTTTTAGGCACAATTTCTATTTTATGTTTTACTCTTTATTAACTGTTTGATGGCACCTTGGAACTGGTTTGTTTTCTGGTAAAAGGTTGTGCCTATTACACTTCTTGTACTACTACTGCTACATTTTACAGTCACCTGTGTTTGTAGTTGGCATTTGTATTGTGTTTTACAAAGCACACTTTCACCTCAAAGGCATCATAGAGTTGCTAAAAGCAGGTGAACAAACAGCAGCAGGTAGACAGGTATAATTAGCTCTTCCCAAGAATACTAGGACTTCATATTTTAAGAACACGCAGAATGCCTGGCCTCCCTCTCAGCTGGAGTAGCAGAGAGTTCAGCTTTCTCTTCTTCTGTCGAATGTATTCTTTAATTGCCCTGTCTGAAGAACTCTACTGTTAAGAAAATGGCACATTGTATCTCACCGAAAGTTCTTGGTTGGGACTTTTTGTATTCATGGTTTTATTTCAAAGGTTTGGGAAGCTTTTTGTACGAACACGGTAGTCGAAAGTGTTCTTTCTTCTGATTATCAGCGTCAAAACAATGGCCTGTCACAAAAGGTGATTCACACTCAGCAACTGCATTCTCTTTGTGAATTCATTCACACTCATTGGTAGATTGTGTTACCGGCAGCGTTTTTTAATACGCTATTTCTGTGCATTTTACTACTCAAGCATCTCCTTTGCTTGCCTCCGCCTAATTAAGAGTTTGATTGCATCTCAGGTGCAATATCACTGAGATACCACCAAACGGTATTACTGTTACTCCCACTTGGTCTGGCGGTATTACCACTATCGGTATTGTCACTGGATTACAAGTGCTGGTAGGCGTTGTTTGTCCCCATGAATTGGAGTCCATAGCACTCCATGGGGATTTTGGTGGTGTTACCGCCGGCTGTAATGGCGCTGATTTGGCCATTTTTGGGCATTCTGCTGGAGGTGTTTACTCTGCCTTATCTCCAAACCTGTAGGTCGGTGTTGTGGTAATGTGGAAATAATGCAGTTTTACCTCCGTTACCACTGCATAATCAACGTTTATTACCGCACAGCCAAACTCGTAATGAGATCCATTAACTAGCAGTCGGTGCCTACTTTGGATGAAACGTTTGCAAGTGTTGTAGACTACTTGTGATATGATCATAGACATCCTTAAGGTGTTTATGAAATGTAGGAAACTTTGCATTGATGCCTCCAGAAGACATGTCCTTCCTTAGTCTTTGGTTTTAAATGTCTGCACCTTTTTTCGTGCCCCTTGTTTTGACAGTGAAGCCATTTGCTGCATTGTATGGCTTTGTTTTGGTCTTTCTGTGACTCCCTAAGGCTTCGAAGATTCATTCAGTGTTTCCTATTCCTCAACTAAAACCAGGTAAACGTGAACTTTTTGATCGTTCTCTCACATCACCAGTTCCTGAGTGTGTGTGGGAGTTGTGGTGTTGTGGGGGTCACACGGGCCTTCTGTGGCCCACACACGCGCTCACACATGCACTCACGCACACATGCATGCAAGGAGACACGGGACGCGCTGTTGCTGCTTGCGCGTCCCGGCAGCAACTGCCGTCGTACGCAGTTTATTAAACCTGCGCATGCGCGGGCCCGAAACGAGGCTTGTGCATGCGCGAACAAACTACCTGGGACGTCACATCCCTTTTTTTCTTTAACGAGTAACAGTATAACACTGGGGTGCCTGGGCTCCCCAAAACAGGTAAACATGAACACCTTTTCTCACCACTCGGGAGCGGCCTCTCTTGCTGCCGGCTCAGTCCCCTGAATCCAAGACGTAGTCCTTGAGGTGAACGGGTGGCTTGCGATCCCGTCGGACCGGATACCGGGGTGGGACCGTCGGCAGGGGTCGGTCACCCTCTCCAGCGGGAGTGCTCTTGCTCTCTGGCACGTCCTCGTGCACTTGGGGATTCCTTTCGGGGCCTCCAGTCTCACCCGGGGTCTGTGCTCCCTCCGGCATGTCCACTTTCTTAAAGAAAGACCGGTTGCGGGTGACGGTGCCCCGCTCACATGCTGCCGTCACCATGGTCCCTTTTACATGCATTACTTTCCAGGGGCGAGGTTCAAAGGGTAGAGACAACTTGCCTTCCGGGTGCCGATTACGAACCAGCACCGAATCACCAACTTGCATTTCCATTTCTTGCAGACCCCTCCTCTCGCTTTCCTTCTGGTTGCGCACCTCTCGTTCCTCCTGCACCTTCACGTCGTCGATGACCCCGGGTCCTCTGCCCTCCATTTCTGGCAGCATTCCCCTCGGGCACCGCCCAAACAACGCCTATGCGGGAGCAACCCCCGTGGATTGGTGGGGTGTTGCTCGATACTCCCTCAAAAATTCCACGAGCTTCGTCCGCAGATTTTCACCCCCACTGGCTGAAATCCTCAGCACCTTGTTGAGTGTCCGCATCATTCTTTCAGCCTCTCCATTCGCTCGTGGCCATAGTGGAGACACGCGGCGGTGATGTATCCCCCTTTCTCTGAGAAATTGAGCAAACTGGCTCCCAGTAAATGGGGGTCCATTATCAGAACACAGTATGTCCGGGAAGCTGTGCGTCGCAAACATTTTGTCCAACGCTCTGGTGGTGAATTCCGTGGCCGTCGACTCCACCACCTCGACCTCAGGGTACCTCGACCACTGGTCTACGGCCACCAGAAAGTACATGCCACGACCCGTTGAGCCAAAGTCCACAAGCACCGTCCCCCAAGGCTTCGTGCTGCGCTCCATGGAGCATATTGGCGGGGCCTTGTCTCCCGGGGTTGCCGCCTGGCAGGCCAGGCATCTTCTCACAAACTGTTCCACCTCACCGTCCAGCTCTGGAAACCAGACCTTGGGCCTCAACCTCGCCTTGGTTTTGACGACTCCCTGATGACCAATGTGCGCCAGTTCCAACACCCTTTTCCTTAGCGCCTGTGGTATGACAATTTGTTGCCCTCTGAGGAGAGCCCATCATCACAGATAGATAGCTCGTCTCTCACTCGCCAGAGCGCTTGTAGGTCCCTCCGGGCCTCCTCGTGGCGCCGTGAGTTGTTGCACAGCACTTCCCTCCAATCTCCGCTCCTCACCGTGGCTTTGATGATGGCGAAGACCTCGTCCTTGGAGGATTCCGTCGCTATGGCCAATCTCGAGAGAGCCATTGGCAGTGCCCCCTCCACCACCTGACAGAGCAAACCTTGGCAATCCTCTTCACCGCTCTCTGCTTCCGTATTCTCCTTGTTGGGATGTCGCGACAAATAGTCCGCCTGGTTGTTGGTTCCCGGTCTGTATATCAGCCGTACCCCATATTCCATGAAGGCCAACATCCACCTCTCTATTCTCGGCGGTGGTTTTGATGAAACTCCCGCCAATATAGGCAATAGCGGTTTGTGGTCTGTCACTACCACGACGGGCTTGCCCAAAATGTAGAGGCGGAAATGCCGGCAGCCCCACAGGATGGTCAGGGCCTCCCTCTCAATCTGCGAGTACCTCATCTTGGTACTGGAAAGGTCCTTACTCGCGTATGCAATTGGTCGCATGTCCCCTCGCTCATCAGGCTGTAGCAAAACCGCCCCCACACCAACAGGGCTGGCATCCACCACAATCTCGTATTCCACCAATGGATTGAAGTATGCCATCGTATCTTCATCGGATAGGGCATTTTTGAGGGCTTGAAATGCCTCCTGTTCACGAGCTTCCCACTTCCATACTATATCATTCCGCGTCAGAGCCTTGAGCGGTTCCGCCAGCGAGGCCAAGCTCTTAATAAAACGCCCGCAGTACGTCACCATACCCAGGAAGCTCCTCACCTCCCTGGGAGACTGTGGCGCGGCCGCTTCTCGAATATCTCTGATCTTCGCCGGGTCAGGCGACACGCCGGCGGCGTGAAAGATGAATCCGAAAAACCCAATTCGGTCTTTAAGAATTCGCACTTCTGACGGTGTAGAGTGAGACCCAGATCGTGCAGTCTTTTAAGTGTGTCCTCTAGCCTTTTCATGTGTTCAGCTTCAGAGCTGGCGAACAGCAAAATATCGTCACTCATATTCAACACACCTTTTAGGCCTGCCAAAGCTCCCCGGATGGTGTTTTGGAACACCTCGGCGGCCGATGAGATGCCAAAACTCAGGCGTTTGAACTGGTAGAGACCCTTGTGCGTCGTAAAAGTGGTGATGAACCTCGAGTCTGGATGGAGCTCAAGCTTGTGGTAACCAGCCCGCAGATCCAACTTAGAGAACACTTTTGCCACCTGCAACGCCCCTACAATGTCATCCAGGGTGGGCGTCAAATGCCTCTCCCTTTTGATTGCGGCGTTAGGGAGTCGCATATCTACACATATCCTCACCGCTCCGGGCTGTTTCGGCTTGGGTGCAACCACTATAGGTGACACCCAGGGCGTAGGCCCCTCCACCCTCTCGATGATGTCCATATTGACGAGCGACCACAGCTCTTCCTCCACCTTCTCCCTTAGATGGAAAGGGATCCACCTATGCTTCAGGGCTGTTGGCCGGATTGACTCGTCAATGTGCAGACGCACAGGGGGAGCCTTCAACTTTCCGACCCCTTCGAAAATGCCCCCAAACTTGACAAGCAGTGAGTCAATGTCCGTCAAATACACTTCGTATGCAAAATGTACCAGGTCCAGTGCTTCGGATGCTGCACAGCTGAGTAGAGAATGGGGACTCACGTCCGTGACAAAAAATCTTGCCCTGATAGTTTTTTCCCCTTTGGATACCGGAGTTACGAACACGCCCTTGATTGGCAGCAGAGTTTCCCCGCCGAACGTGAATATTTTCGCCGTCGACCTGTCCAGTGCAGGAGGGCCTGGAATTTTCTGATAGTGCTCCTCCACCAGTACGCAGACCGATGCTCCGGTATCAATTAGCACTTGTGTCGGCACTCCTTGAATGTCCACTACACACTTGGGCTGCCTCTTTCTCTTAGTTCCAGAGGCAATGTTTGAAATGAAGGACACTTCGTCCTCCTCTTCCTCTTCCTCTTTGGCCCACTGTAGTCTCTGCATCTCCTGCTCCAGGGCCGCGATGCTCCGTTGTCGTCTTGACCCACTCCCCCGAGCTCTAGCCGGGCCTCTCTGCACCGGGACGGGAGCAGGGGCCCGACACATTCTCGCATAGGTCCCGGTCCATTGCACCTGCCACACGATCTTGATTTAGCTGGACACTCCTCCGTATGAGGCAAATCATACCCACAGTCTTCACAAATCACGTTAGACCCATATGGTGTTTGGGTCCCTTCCCTTCTCGCACCCCATTTGTCTTTCGATCCAGCCCGCTTGCTGATGGCAAAGGCATCCTCAGATGCGCCCAGTCGCACTGCAGCATCCATCCTGGCACCTCTCGCTTCCGCGAGCTCATACGTTCTGCCGCTGTCAAGAATTTGTTGTAAGGTCCATCCTGGCTCTCTCAGAATTTGTCTCCGTAATTTCACGGATCGACACCCTTGGATGACCTGATTACGTATCATCAAATCCTCATTGCCCCATCGGCACGTGGTGGCCAACAGCTGCAATCTGGCACAAAATCGATCTAGGGATTCCTCTTCCTTCTGTTTTTCCCCGCAGAATAGGAATCTCTCGAAATCAACATTGGAAAGTGGTATGAAGTGATTCTCCAATGCTGCTTTGACGGCATCATATGTGGTAACTTGCAGGTTGAGAGATTCATATATGCGAATTACGTCCATACCTGCGGAATACAACAGAGTCGCCCTTTTTGCGTCGTCATCAGTTATCCCCGTTGCCGTGAAATACATGTCAAGTTTCTTAATCCATAGCAACCACTTTGGACCTAACTTTGACGGGGGACCTGACGCATCAAATTCTTGCATTGGTAGCAATGATCCTTGTTGTGCTCTCGTCGCTACTGCCGCAGTTCCTCCTTCATCCTCGCTTTCTGCCATGGTCACAGGTCGCACAGGCACCTCTTAATGTCTCAGAGGCTGCAATCCTGACTGGAGTTGATTTCGCACGTGCCTCAGATTGCTGCTGGCCAATCCACCGCCTTGTCGTGTCTTGCAGCACTCCTTGACGGGGTGTCTGTGTTGAGAAGATCGTCCTCAGGGCTCTGGGGCGACCAAAAGTTCCAAAAATTGTTCGGTGGCACTTAAACAGCAGCGCACGAGCACCCTTTCAGGCCGCTACTGCTGTGTGCTTGCCCTTTGTACTTGCCGGAATGTCCGCGCCGGGTCCGTGCTTCCCTCCGACATGGCGTCGCCAGCTTTCACCTCCGTGAATGTGAGGCCAGCACTAAGGCGGTCTCCCGCCTCGTCGCCAGTTGTGGTGTTGTGGGGGTCACACGGGCCTCCTGTGGCCCACACACGCGCTCACACATGCACTCACGCACACATTCATGCAAGGAGACACGGGACGCGCTGTTGCTGCTTGCGCGTCCCGGCGGCAACTGCCGTCGTACGCAGTTTATTAAACCTGCGCATGAGCGGGCCCGAAACGAGGCTCGCGCATGCGCGAACAAACTACCAGGGACGTCACAGGAGTGATACCGCTTTTTGAGTTTTCTGAATTATGCGATTGCCGGATGTCTTGTAGTCGCTTCCAGAGTCTCAGATGCATTTGAAAGTTAATCTGTAAACAATAAATAATAGGAACCTGCTGCCTCTCTAGTCTGTTTTTGATGCAACATTTTGCTAGGCAGGATCTTGAAAACCCCAAAGCACAAAGTAGGGAGCACACTTGTCTGCTTGCTATCATCATTTCATCCTGAGGCCGTGTGGGCTGACAGAAGGAGATGTGTGCTCATTTCCCAGCCTTGCACTGAGATGGCAGTTGATTAGTACTTTCCCAGACCTGTCTAAGATGTCTAAAAGCATACTTACTGTTTGTTTGTCCTCCAGTGTATGGCTCGGGAGTTTCCAAACAAGCATGCTGGCCATGTGCTTTCTTTCTGAGGCATGGCAGCCCAGGCATAGCATGTAAAGGCACCCACTGTAAAGTATAGATGCATCACAACTCTTGCTGTTCCTCTCAGTTCACCGAGTGCCACCCATACCGTTGCCACCTGGCCAATGTCAGTCTGGTGCCCCTGAACCTAAATCAACCTGAAGACAAGTACCATACGGGCTCCCCTGAATGGAGACTCATCCTTGGGTCAATTTACATACCTCTGGGTTCAAGAGGGAGGTGGCCCAGGGGTGTAATAAACACCCTGCAACCCTTGCTTTGTGTATTTCCCCAACCATTCAAGGACGCAGAAATTGGCCTAATGTCTGTCTATGGAGCTCAGTGGTGGAAACAGCATTGGCCCCTATCCTCATTTCGCAGGGAGCCCGACTTATTTTGTGTAATGCCACTGGCATAACGTAGTGGCATCGGGGAAGTGCAGAGCACTCAGGGGACTCGAATCCGATACAGAGCACCCACTTTTAAAGTTAACACTGTCGGTTCACATGTAACCAGTATAAAGTCCTATATAATTTTGATCACATTGTAATCTACTTAACAGGTTAACGACGAGCCACCCATTTAGGCCAGCATAGCAGTATAGCCTTGAAGACTTGACCCACAACAATGTTTCACGTTGCTTTGGAATGATAAGGAAGATATTTTTGGGTCAAAAAGGAAGGCAGTGTAATAAAATTCGCAATAAATTGCTCGTTTATTTCAATTTAAAAAAACACAGATATAAACAGACACAAATCCCCTCTTATGGGAAACGAGGAGGAAAGGCTACCTCCAGAGAGTGAGTAATCAAGTCTGTTAGAGGCAGACGAAGAGCAATCTGTCATTGAAGTCACACCTGAACATGTAAATAATCTGGTGCATGAGGTGGAAGCGGCCCTGCAAATAAAAGATCAAACAACATCAGTTGGTAGCCAAGGTGCCAGATACCAACAAGATAACCAGGTACCACTGGAAAATCTGGTGAGACCTGAAGAGCAATTGGCTGCTATTGATAAGGACTTTTACCGCCCGAGACGCAGGCGATGTCGGCGACACAAAAAGTCCAAAACAGACCCCTTTGGTAAAATCAAACTGAGTGGACATACCCAATTAAGAAGGAGTGCTTGCGCGCTGGCGGAGGTGGACACCTCACGATACATCTGCATCAATAATGAGAAATGCATCGAATTAAGCACATGTGGGAGCGGTATTCTACCATACGAGTGCGACTATGGTGTTACCATACATACTATGTTGAAGCAGTGTATTTTTGAAGTTCCGCCTGGGACAGGGATGCATAGGCATCCTCAAACGCTGAGTGTTTGCGAACGTTAGAGCCATAGATCTAGACGTTCCACCAAGCATTACAAATAAGCTGTTTCTACCCCTTATGAAGATTTGAATATCTGCCATTTAGACGTTTCTCGAAACTGGTTCTGATTCAAAGAGTTGAGACCCGAGCATCATTCGAGACATACCACGCTAGTTGGGTTGAAAATTGAGCACACTGTTGTGTGTTATGATCATGCACCATTATTCACAGTCGAAATAGAGACCAGTGAGGCACAGAGAACGCTAAGATGATAGATACATGCCGTGCAGGCAGTGAATGATAGTGCACACACACATGTCTGTGTTAAGGACTTGTGGATTCTAGCCCAATATAGAAATGCACCACTTGGGAGCATAGGTGTGCGTCACAGTATATTCTGTGATGTTTTTCAGCTGATATATGTTATGTATGAACGTTTGAGTGTGAATATAAGTGGTTCTGACAGTATATGATTTGTGTGATTTTACTGTTTATTGTTTTCAGTTTGAGTTTTGTCATTAGAAGTGTGCTTCATATAGTGCTTTATTGTGTATGCATAAGTTGTTCTATTAAAGATGTTTGAACCACAGACCAAAACTTTCTGAGCTTCAGTTGGTAGGATTGAATCCAATATTACAGTTTCATAAATTCTTCTCATGTGTTACACACCCTGTTTCTTTGTTGATTACACAAAACAACTTTTCGGAGGAATGAGGAAGAGTGCTTAATAGAAGTAGTGAAGGACTCTCTGGATGTGGATGAGGAAGGAGTAATGGGGAGTAAAGGTTTGGAGGAATGGATGAACTCAGAGCCTGAAAGATCTAAGTGCAAAAGGCAGCAGAAGGAAGATAATCAGGTACAAGAATAACGATCTCCCCAGCTCTGAGAAACGGGGAAATAAAAAATCACAATTACTGACATATTTGCAACCCTGACACTTAACAAACATGTTCCCAAATTTAGGGAACTTGCGTTCACTGCACACTTTCTATGGCTCAGAAAAATCCAAACCTTTCCAGGAAAACAAAGCTAGCCCCACTAGTGGGTAGCTTTTGTACCTTTAGCTCAGATTCAATTGTTTAAAATAACATTTCATTTTTATATTTAGAGAATAAACAGTAATTCTAATAACCACAAGTTCATTTCTTCATTTCAGGCTTTTTATTCTTCCTGCCCAGTGCGTTATGAGATGTATTCTCTTCGTCAAGGACTTTCTATGTTAAAAAAAAGTCTACAGAAATCAAATAGTACAATCTTAGTTACATTATTTCGCTTCAGTCAAATCGTTTCAAAACTGCTTCTATTACAACACAAAATCATAATTCTGTTTTGTACTTTCTACATATCTTTTAGTTGCAATCGGATACCTTGTTTGATATATCATCTTTTTCTATCTGTAATAGACTATTCTCCAATATGTTGATAATAGGTCATTAGCATTTTCAATATTTAGACCATTTATACTCCAATTTGTCAACTCACAATAGTCTTAAATACTTGATCAGTTCCCCTTGTCTCTATGGCTGTGACACATCCATAAGTATCAATGTGATCAGTTATAAACTTATTAGGTAATTGGCATCCATCCATGTAGGGGATATAGATTAACAAGATCATGTGCATTTGAATATTCTTCAATTAGCGTTTTAAACACAGTGTTAACCTTCATTCGTACGTTTTTTTAAATTAATCCAAAAACATTTTTGATCTTCCAAAAAAGATAATTAGTGGTCATAAAAAGATTTTTACCTCTAAAAATAAAAGTGGCTGACCTGGGAAGGATAGCTACAAAGCTATTGCCTCTTCTATGTTAATTTCACCCCCTGGTTCTGCTACATCACCCTTTGTGTACAGAAACTCCTGGTCTATGATAATGAAAATGTATTTTGAGTAAATATTGTCCTTATATTGTAATTCAGATTAAATGATTAGGCTTGAAAAGAAAACTTAGCAAATGAAGAAACAAGAGCTCACCCTATTTCTTCCTAGTCGTGTACACGTTCACGTGTCAGGAGAGACTTCTTGAGGTATCTTATCAGAGTGGGGAAGGAAAATACATATGTAAACTCAGTTCCGACTCCATAAATTTAAGATGTAAGTGATAGGTCTATGGGTCTAGACAGTGTCTACCTCTGCTCAAATGTATATATTTACCTGAGCTGTCCACAATGTTCTTTCAACAGCGGTAGCGGTTATCCTAGGTGTGGATACACTGTGTTTAAAATGGCCGCTATTTATAGCATCGTCATCACGTTTATGTGTTGTCATCACGTTTTGCGTGAACAACGTCATACATGTCAACAAAAGAACGTCATTGTTTTGCCGTTCAAATGTCCCTGATTGACAATATTTAAGTAATTTGCTGCATTTTTGTTTGATTCTCTTTTGAAATCTGAAATGCATGTCAATTTATCATTCTTGAAATTAAGTCTGGGTAAAATATTGACCTTATGGGTTCTCTAAAAGCGACTGGAGGCAAATAGTTTCCTCTGATCTAACTATCAGGGTAATGTAAAATTTTCACAATTCATCTCTGTCGAGATATCACCTGATATCGTCGTCATCACCTTTAAATGACGTTCTCACGTTTTATGATAGATGCGTCATATATGTCAACAAAGGAACGCCATTGTCTTGACGGTACAGCGTCACATAGCTGATTCCCAATATTAATGTATTTTGTAGCATTTCAATTTGGTTCTTATTAATACAATTATACTTGAATCTGGAAAACATGGTTATTTGTGGGAATTTAAACTTACAAATATGAGGAACATCTATGGGTTTTTCCGTGGCACCTTTATATGCCAACATCTTTATGTGTCATTTCTAAAAAACATAATGTACTTGACAATCAACAATGGGCACCGAAACTTACATTTTGGAGAATATATATTCACAATGTCTTAGACATCTGGGAAGGAACCAAAGAAGAACTTGGGCAATTTTTTACCTATCTGAACACATGTAATGAACAGATTCAGTTCACTTTAGAGATATGGGCACCACACATCCCTTTTTTTGATGTTTCTCTCCATTACACAGGGACAGAACTTTTGACTACAATTTACAGAAAACCTACAGACGTAAACAACAGTTTACATTACAACAGATTTCATCCAAAACATCTTGAGGAAAATGTACTTTTCAGTCAATTTTGAACGCTCAAAAGGATAATATCAGACACAGAAAATGTACACAAAGAATATGAAAATATGAAGACCAGAGGCTTTCCTGAAGACATCTTGGAAAAAGCAAAAACAAGAGTATTGCCTCTGAAAAGAGATGATCTCATCAAAAGCCATAAAAAGAAAGAAAACGCCAGATTGGTCCATTCTTGGAAATTCTCGTCTCAGAGTTTTAAGATAAAAAAAATCATACAGAAAAACTGGGACTTAAATAAGTCAGATGCCACCTTACATCGTCTCTTTCCTGAGCCTCCGATGGTAGCTTAAAATAGGGAAAGAAACCTAAAAGATAGTGTGATGAGAGCAGAAAAATTGAAAAATCAAAACAATCACTGCTGAGAAAACGAAAGAGGGGAACCTTTGCTTATTTAAACTGTCAGCACTGCTCAAACTTAATAAAAGGGGAATACATCAGACACCCAAACACGGACAAGAAAATACCCTTGAAGGACTATGCCAACTGTGACAGTCAAAACGTAATATATGCTCTAAAATGTCCCTGTGGAAAATATTACGTGGGAAAAACAATGTGCATAGCAAAAGAACGCTAGACAGAGCACAAGTCGAATATCAGGACCAAGAATATTAAATCTGTAGAGATATCACCTGATATCATCGTCATCACCTTTAAGTGACATCCTCAAGTTTTGCGTGAGTGACATCATACATGTCAACAAAGGAAAGTCATTGGGCCTCATTACAAGTAGGGCGCAAAGGGATACCGGGCACCGGTAATGACACCGGTGCCAGTAATCCCTTTGCACCCTACTACAAGTTCCCTTTGTGGGTCCTTCCTTAATGCCTGCTTTTAGCAGGCGTTATGGATGGGACCCGCAAAGGGACACTGGGGTCAATAACGGTACCGTAATTTACGGTACCGTTATTGCCACCTTCCCATTGAGCCCTATGGGGGCTCAAATGGGAATGGGGAATGGCCCTGGTGACTGGGGAATTACCGGTCCCGCCGACCTCGGAATGGACCGGTAATTACTCCATTCACCAGGCCGGAGTCAGAACGATTTTGGAGACAACCATGCCGCAAATAGCGGCGTGGTTACCTCCAAACTCGGAATGAGGGCCATTGTCTTGACGTTACAGTGTCACATAGCTGGTTCCCAATATTAATGTATATTGTAGCATTTCAATTTGGTTCTTATTAATACAATTATACTTGAATCTGGAATACATGGTTATTCGTGGGAATTTAAACTTACAAATAGGAGGAAAATCTATGGGTTTTTCCGTGGCACTTTCATATGCCAACATCTTTATGTATCATTTCGAAAAAACATCATGTACTTAACAATCAACAATGGGCACCAAACTTACATTTTGGAGAAGATATATTGACAATGTCTTCGGCATCTGTGAAGGAACCAAAGAAGAACTTGGGCAATTTTTTACCTATCTGAACACATGTAATGAACAGATTCTGTACACTTTAGAGATATGGGCACCACACATCAATTTATTTGATGTTTCTCTCCATTACACAGGGACAGACATTTTGACTACAATTTACAGAAAACCTACGGACGTAAACAACAGTTTACATTACAACAGATTTCATCCAAAACATCTTGAGGAAAATGTACTTTTCAGTCAATTTTGAACGCTCAAAAGGATAATATCAGACACAGAAAATGTACACAAAGAATATGAAAATATGAAGACCAGAGGCTTTCCTGAAGACATCTTGGAAAAAGCAAAAACAAGAGTATTGCCTCTGAAAAGAGATGATCTCATCAAAAGCCATAAAAAGAAAGAAAACACCAGATTAGTTCATTCGTTGAAATTCTCGTCTCAGAGTTTTAAGATAAAAAAAAAGAAAAACTGAGGAGATGAGGACATCTATCCAGGATACTATCACAAAGAGAGCTCTACTGGATTCACAAACTAGACTCAATGGGCCTCATTACATGGATGGCGGTAAGGACTTACCGGTACCGGTATTTTACCGGTACCGGTAAATCTTTACCGCCTTACTACGAGGTCCCTTTGCGGGTTGGGGAATTTAACACCTGCTTTTTGCAGGTGTTAAAAACCAACCCACAAAGGGACCAGGGAGCTAATTACGGTACTGCAATTTGCGGTACCGTAATTAGCACCTTCCCCATTCCCATAGACCCCAATGGGGCAAAAATGGGAATGGGGAAGGGCAATGAGGGAAGGGGGAATTACCGCCCCGCCAACCTTGGAACAGGGCGGTAATTCCCCTTTCCACCAAGGCGGTGCCGGTATTTTACCGGCATGAGCCATGGCGCTAATAGCGCCATGGTTCACCGCCATCCGTGTAATGAGGCCCGATGGCTCCATTGGGTCTCAATGAAGAATATTATGTGAGCCCATTTCTCTAATCAAGAGCCCCTAATTCTCCAAACTAGTTTCCAAGTTTGAGAACATATACGAGACAGGATAGACACAACATCCATAAATATCATTGGACTTCCCAGAATGTCGGTTACATGTGATAGCATCAATCTCTAAAAGCTAAGAAAAAAAAATATTAAAAGTAATTGCAAAGTATGAGATAGCTTTAGTATGTTGCACTCAAATGGAAGTAGTCAAGACACACAATACAGGGAATAATAGTACCATTATCAAAACACACGCTGAGACAATGATGATCAGGAAGACTACTAAGCCCAAATGGAGGTCTATCGACCTATAGTACATTTTTATTAAAAAAACAAGGAAATAATATGTTTTTGAGATCAATTCAGAACATTTATGAGACAGCTTTACTGCATGAATGGACACATTTATAATAATTTTTTTAAAGGCTTAACATCTAACTACAGACATCAAAATAAGAGTAGCATGAAAAAGGATGATGAGAAGCCTATCCTAGTCCATAAGGCATAGATGATGCATTCAAAAGAGACAGCCTTAAAACACAAAAAACCTGGGAGTTGGTCTCTCTATATATAGTGTGAGACCATTACATAATAAATGTATGGTGAAGATTGTGCACTCTTTAGAGACCGGCTCACTGAACAAATATACATACTTTGTTTTATGGTACTGGAAAAGTTGTTCCATAGGATCTAATGACCAACATCTAATTACAGACATGGGAATAGTAGCAGTAGGAAAGGGATGATAAACACCCATCACAGTGTTTAAGAGTTAAGAGTATACACTCACAAAAGACAGCCTCAACACATAAAAACAAGGTATGAGGTTTCCATACAAATTCTCCCCATAAACTTTCTTCAATATCTCACAAAGTGATGAGAAACTATTTGTATGGCCGAATGTATAGCAACTAACTCCACAAAGGAGAGTTGCAGTAGCATTAAATGAAATGAAACACAGAATAAATCACGAATAACCATGTATTCCAGATTCAAATATAATTGTATTAATGAGAGCCAAATTAAAATGCTACAAAATACATTGATATTGGGAATAAGCTACGTAACACTGTAACATCAAGACAATGACGTTCCTTTGTTGACATGTATGACGTCACTCACGTAAAACGGGAGGACGTCACTTAAACGTGATGACCAAGATATCAGGCGAGATCTCTACAGAGATAATTCGTGAAAATATAATATTACCCTGATAGTTAGATCAGAGTAAACAATTTGCCTGCAGTTGCTCTTAGACAACCCGTAGGGTAAATATTTTACCCAGACTTCATTTCAAGTACCATAGGAATAGAATGATAAATTGACATGAATTTCAGATTTCAAAAGAGAGTCGATCAAAAATGCTTCAAATTACTTAAATATTGGCAATCAGGGACATTTGAACGGCAATACAATGATGTTCTTTTGTTGACATGTATGATGTCACTCACACAAAACGTGATGACGCCATGTAAACATGATGCGATGCTATAAATAGCGGCCATTTTAACCAACACAGTGTCTCCACACCTAGGATAACGCTACCACCTATGAAAGAACATTGTGGACAGCTCAGGTAAATATATACATTTGAGCAGCGGTAGACACTATTTAGACCCATAAACCTATCACTTAAACCTTAAACCTATGGAGTCAGGTCTGAATGTACATATGTATTTTCCTTCTCCTCTCAGATAAGATACCTCAAGAAATCTCTCCTGACACATCAATGTGTACAAGACTAGTGAGAAGTAGGGTGAGCTCTTGATTTCTTCATTTCCTAAATTTTCTTTTCAAGCCAAATCATCTAATCTGAATTTCAATTTAAGGACAATATTTGCTCAAAATACGTTTTCATTATCATAGACCAAGGGTTTCTGTACACAAACGGTGACATACCAGAACCCAGGGGTGAAATTAAAATAGAAGAGACAATAGCTTTGCAATATCCATACCAGATCAGCCACTTTTATATTCAGAGGTAAAAAAGCTGTTCATGACCACTAATTGTCTTCTGATTATTTTGGAAAATCCAACATTTTTTTGGATCAATTTAAAAAAACGTAGGAAAGAAGTTTAGCACTGCGTTTTAAAACGGTAATTAAAGAATATTCAAATGCACATGATCTTATGAATCTATATCCTCTACATGGATGGATGCCAATTACCTAAATAGTTTATCACTGATCACAATTATACTGATGGATGAGTCACAGCCAAAGAGACAAGGGGAATTGATCAAGTATTTAAGACTATTGTGAGTTGACAAATTGGAGTATAAATGGTCTAAATATTGAAAATGCTAATTACCTATTATCATCATATTGGAGAATAGTCTATCACAGATTGAAAAAGATAATATATCAAACAAGGTATCCAATTTCAACTACAAGATATGTATAAAGTACAAAATAGAATTATGATTTTGTGTTGTAATAGAAGCAGTTATGAAATGTTTTCACTGAAGCGAAATAATTTAACTAAGATTGCACCATTTGATTTTTTGTAGACATTTTATTTAACATAGAAAGCCAATGAAGAAGAGAATAAATCTCTTGGGCAAAAACAATAAAAATCCTGAAATGAAGAAATTAACTTGTGGTTATTAAAGTTACTGTTTAGTCTCAAAATATAAAACTGAAATGTTGCTTTAAACAATTGAATCTGAGCTGAAAGTACAAAAGATACCCACTAGCAGGGCTAGCTTTGTGTTCCAGTAAAAGTTTGGCTTTTTCGGAGCCACAGGGGAAGCAAGTTCTCTAAATTTGTGAACTACTTTGTTAAGTGTCTCTTAGTTACAACCTTATGCCAGGGTTGTTGTTTTCTCCTCTGCACCTGAAACACAATTTAAAATATACTTAGGAATCTAGTAAAAATCTAAAAACTACAACTAAATTGAGCAAATATCTAATAGGAGTGAAGGGTATAGTAGAGATACATATTTGCCACCCTGGACACCCACTTCTTAAACAGACAAGAAAGTCATAAATGACTGCCCATATTCCCCCACTTAAGAGTTCTCTCCAGCAAAGATTTGACCCAGCTGGAACTCCCTGAATCGGATCAAGAATAAAACTGGGCATGTTTACATTTGCATAACAGACTGACAGTGGAATTTGTCATGTTGTTTGCCCCTAACCTCTTGAAAATGGGTTACCTATTTTAGTTAGGCAGGGTGCATACGATTGGGGTTAACTGCAGCAAGATATCTGTTCAGTGGGAGAAGGCGAGCAAAATCCCCCAAGGCTTCTGAGGACCCTATAGAGATAATTGTGAGCCTAACGAGCCTCCTCGAGAGGAATGGGTCTGGATGCCAAGAACTGTTGACACAGCACCGGGAAATTAAATCCTGGTGCCACAAGAAAAAGTGTATTGCTCCCTTATGAGTTAGAATACCAGAGGCCATGCCCACTGATGAAACCATTTTTCCAAGATCCCTTTCAGACCTTACAAAGGCTATGGTTAGGTCAGATAACTCCAGGAATAATAATTCATTAGTAAACTGACCATCTAAGGCTGTTTCCCTGAAAATCAGAGGTTGGGGTAATAGTGCACATAACTGCCAGTGGCTGGTTTTTAATATTCATATGTCACCCCAATACACTGTGGTCACTCATTCTATTGTGAGTGATAGTGGCATTACTAAGACACTGATTCAGGGGTGAATCACTTAACACATAATCAATGTGGGATTTAAAAATACCATTGGACCTGGTATAAAGGTCCTTCTTGCCATTGACAAGAGGTGGGACCACACATTTTAAATCAAAGGAGTCAACTATTTCAAGCCAGGGAAGAGAGCCCCGATGTGCAGATACATCTTCTAGATTTAAATCCCTTTTGTTAAAATTCCCTGCAAGCACAACATGCCCTATTGGTGACAGCTCCCGCCACTGAAGTATAGAGTCATACACAGTATTTTGTATGGCTTTTGTTAACAGGCCACCCGGTGGGTCATAGATATTACTGATAAAAATGTCGACATCTGAATGAAAGGAGGACCGCAGAATACCAATAATCATGTTAGAGGATTTTCCCAGTAGTGAGAAGAGAGTCAAATTTAAGTGTACTTTAACACCAATTGCCTATCCGCCATTGACATGCCCTTTCTTAGAGGGAATAGCATTTAAAGAGAGAATTTGAAAACCATCTAAGGTTTTTGTACACCAAGTCTCTTGGATCATAAATACATCTGAGGGTTCCAATAACTTGTGTCCCTCTGTGTGTTCAAGAAAGGATCAGAAGCCCCTTGTGTTCTATGATAAACATTGTAGGTCAGTTGTGAGTGGCTCTGGTCCATTGACCCCACTATGTGAGCATCCAGAAATCCTTTTGAAGTGTGTTATCTCTTGCCCTGGTACTTTCAGATTGCAGAGCTCAAAGGGCCTCTCGCGAATTGCACGGGCTGTTCCTGAGAAGAGCTTATCTGTCTTGTAATCTTCCTGCAGGCAATTAAAGTATATCCTAGGTCATAGAGTAGGTCCACATGCGTTTGAAATAATGCTAACATCAATGGTGAGACAAACTCCACCAGTGCACAATTAGTGGTACTGTTCCAAAAAGGTAGCACAGTTTTAGACATATCCATGGACTGAATAACCTCCAGATAACGAATTTGCTTGAAAATAGAAAGAAGAGTTGTTCTATTTAAAAACGGACTATATGCCGTGGGAAGAATTTCCTCGAGAATTATCCAAGTGCTCATGATTTCAGTGCTGCTGGATGTATAAACGGAATCGGGGTTTGTAGCTCCACACCTGATTGTTCTGGTTTAGAGATCTGTTTGGATATTAATGTATTTGTCGCATCTCCAATGCCTACTGTGCCATGTTCTGTTAAATTCTTATCTTCATCTTCACTGGGCCGCTCTTTATTATGTAAGGGGTGAGCAAGGGGCTCATCCATGAATCATTTTTTCCGCAGTGAAAGAGACACAATCAATCCCATAAGCAAGACGGATTTGGAGATGTACATGGGGTAGCTATATGGCACTCAGACTACAAGATCCAGCCCAAACCTGTTTGATGGGGGAAAATAGAATTTTTAGCAGAAGATATACATGTGGCTATCAAGAAATTGAAAAGACTCAAAAGCCAAAGGCCCTGATGTGCTCTCAATTATGGTGATCCGGAAGCCTCCAGACTTATGGACGCATATATTGTATAACTTGTTTGAGAAGATTGGCAGGGATGGTATTATACCCAGCTCATGGAAAAAGTTGTTAGACTCAGTAGCTGAGGTAAAATTGCTCTCATTACAACAGACAGGGTTCAGGAAGATAGTTAGCACTTATCACAACATATGGGCAATTCAATTCTTGATACGCCGGACACTCCAGCAAAGAAAAAGAAAAGGAGTCTGTATATCACTTACATCGACTTCTCCAAGGCCTTTGACAGTGTCAATAGGAATAGACTCTGGGGAAAGTTGTTGAGATGGGGTACAGATCCTGATCAGTTACACATGATATGACTCTTCTATTCCAATACATAATCAGCAGTGCATATAAATCAGGAGGGGTGCATAACTGACCACATAAGCACAGGCAATTGACTGAAGCCAGACTGTGTACTCACGCCTATATATTTTTACTTGTTTGTGGCAAAACTATGTACCAGCTTCGATTCTTGCAACTCACCTTTCCCCAAAATAGGATTGTGGCCCGTAGACGGCCTTGTGTATGCAGATGACACAATCCTTTTAGATAGAACGCCAGTTGGGCTTCAAAGGGCTCACCCGGCGCTGCAGGCATTTTCTAAAGAAACATGGAAAATTGAGGGCCACCAATAGAGAAAGTAAACATGTGCGTTTATTTAGGAGCATTAATTAGTGCTGCATGCTCTTCTTCCGCCTTGATAGAATGCATCTCATTAAGGGCATTGTGTACATTTGGGATGATCCACAAACCCACAACGACTGAGGGGATTGCTCCATTGAGGGCATGATCTATCGTGCAATCATGCAAGCCTAACACCAAGAATTTTATATGGCCTTGAGATGCATATGGATAATTAATTAAAGTGGCTTAAGACACTGTAAGGAAACAGGGGTTGCCAGTGCAAACGATACGATTAGAATTGGGTCTTGCCTCACACACCACTTTGATCAGAATTAAGAGGAGTATCCTCCTGTACAAGATAATGAATGATTCAGGTGAAACTCAATACGGTTGGTATAGACACAATGGTAATGTACTGCTAAGGGACTCCCTGCCAATGAGAGAGTGGATGGCTATAAGCAATGAACTCCATAAAGTGATTGGGATGTGCATGGATTTTGGGGAGAACTTTACATTAGTTAAAACCTCCTAATAAAGAAGGTCTATGATTGGGATCGCATTGCCAATATAGAATATTTGACTGGGAAAAAACATTAAAATACTTTGCTGAACAAAGATTTCTCTATCGATTGCCATTCCCCTATCTGGTATCATGGGAGAACTCTGTAACAAGATATTTTGGAATGCGATTGTGTTTTAACTTGCTACCCTCCCTTATGGTAACGAGGGCCAGAACGCAACTCCCACATGATGAAAAAAGGTGTAGACTCTGTAGGCTAGAATTGGAAACCACTGACCACATTGTTTCTTTTGTTTGTTTGTTTATTTGTTTATTAAGTTGTAGGGCACACCAAACCCTTAGGTAACTGGGCGCAACAGAGTACAAAAGGATACTTATAGTTTTGTTACAAAGTAGAGATAGATAGAGATAAGGTACATACATGTAATAAATGCATAGTCAGAATAAAGTACAATAAATAGCCGAGTACAGGGATACAGGCGGATGCAGATTCCTAGGTTAGTACAGATCTGTTAGTCATAATGGTTGTTGGATCGTAACCAGTTAAGGGTGTTGCATCAGAAGCTGTAGTTGGACTGTTCAAATCTGAGTTCAAGTGGGAGAGCATTCAGTACTGGGCGGCTTTTACTGGAAAGCTGTTTCCGCCTGTTTTTTTAGTCTAAATTTAGGTATTAGTAGACAGTGGGAGTTGACCACTCTAGAAGGGCAGGTTGATGTTCTTCTAAGTATTCTTTCCATGAGATAAGGTGGGGCTGCGTTATTTAGACATTTGTAAGTTAACAACACTGTTTTGAGGAGGATCCTATCACTGATTTTAAGCTACTGATGGTCTCTTCTCATATTAGATAGAGGATCTCTAGTCGGGAGGTTCAAGGCCGCTCTAAGGGCAATGTTTTGTAGTGTCTGGATTTCATTAATGATGTATTAGTTAGGTCCTAGATAGAGGGTGTTGCAGTAATCAAGTTTGGATAATATTAGGGCATTAGCTAGATAATGCAACTGGCATGTGTAAGGAATGGCCTGCATGATCTAATAAGTTTACATGTATAGGCGGTTGAAGAAGCCAGCGAATGTACCTGTTATTTCAAAGTTAGGGTTGAGTCCAGGTAGAAGCCTAGCGTCTTCACTGCTTTGGCTACTGTGATTATGTTACCATCAATGTTGAAGGCTGAGTAATTAGTGTCAAGTGTTTTTAGATTAGTGGCAGAGCTGAGAATTAAGATCTCTGTTTTATCGTCATTCAGTCAGAGGCCATGAGTTGCCATCCATGCTTGAATGAAGAAGTATATTTCATTTACCAAGGCTGTATCCGAGGAGAAATTGCCCGAAAGGGGAATGAGGATCTGGGTGTCGTCAGCGTAGTTCGTGTAGGTGACACCCAGTCTGTCCGATTTGTAAAATAAGGGCTTGGTAAAAATATTATACATAGTTGACGAGACACAAGAACTGTATGGAATGCCAAATGTTGTTTGAATTGGGTCTGCCAATCCTGATGTGGAGAAGACTTGCATAGTCCTGTTGTCTAGGAATGACTGGACCCAAGCTATGGCCTCACTTGAGAAGTGGGCAACCGATGCTAGGTGTTTACATAAAACTGTGTGGTCCACCAAGTCAAAGGCTGCCGACAGATCAAGGAGGAGCAGAATGGCAGTGTTTCCTTTATCATTGAGCTCGTCAATTTGTGCCTTGAGGTCAATTAAGGCTGTCTCTGTGCCGTGTTGAGGTCTGAATCCGGATTGGCGGGAGCCCAAGAGCTGGTTAGTCTCCAGATAGTTCTGAATTTGAAGATGGGCTACTCTATCTATTATCATGAGGAGGAAGGGGACTGTGGTGATGGGCCTATAGTTAGTAGGGATGGATGGGTCTACCGTTTGTTTCTTGAGAAGAGGTAAAAACCAGGACACTTTTAAGTTGCTTGGGACAATATTGGAAGGGAAGGAAGCATTAATTAATTTAGCGATGAAAGGGGCTAAATCTCTTGCAGCATCCATAATTATTTAGGCAGGACATTTGTCCCCTTTACAATTGGAAGGTTTTAGGAAAGCAATGATTTTTTCTGATACTTTGGTGAATTTTATTGGGACTAAGCTAGGGTTGTCTTTAGTCAGGATAGTAGTAGAGGTCTCAGTAGAGGGCAAGGAGGCTTTTTTATGGCAATTATGGCTTGCAGTGTAGTTATTTTATTAGCCAGGACATTCTTACCAAATGCCCCACACTAAATGAATCTTACATAAAAATGTATGGAGTATGGGGACGAACAGGGGGATGTGGATCAAAAGATCTCTTATGGAAATCTATTTTCAATATGTCGTCTTGGTCACTTACCCAAGCTGTTTACAAGGTCTGGACACATTCAATAGCTATGATTGCAGAGGAAACAGCTGGTTAGGAATGTACATGAATAAGCATTTGCCTCGCTTGTCTGGACGATCGGATATACCCACTGCATCGTGGATGAAGCATACTGTAGTATTACATGGAATTGCTGATGACTGCAAGTGGAACAATTTTAAAACTTTACAACTTAATGAGCTTTGCCACACTAAGATGACAGAAAAAGATGTAATAAATGCAAAGACTCTATAATGGTTTTACAGCTAAATATATGTATGGATTTTACTAATAATTTTGTACATTTTGAAATGTATGCTTTATTATCAAGTTTTATACAAATGTACTTGACTATTCATGTAATGTGAAAAGGTTTATTTTAACCATATCCACTAATACACGTTTTAAAAAAAAAAGATATAAATAGTCAATTGCTTCATGTTTCTCTTTAAACAAAAAAGGGAGTATACATAAATGAGTATCCTAAGAGCCAAGAAGAGAGCACACCAAATACATTCTTCTGTCTAAAACTTCAATCATCAATGAATCAATTATTAAGTAATAACCAGACCTTTTCAAATCTAATATAACTCAATGTACAGCGCTTCCATTAATATATGCAAAACGTCTTCATTTGATGTAACCTTATTCAAATTAAACTATTTTGATTACTTAAAAACATACACTCCATACTGAATGCTGAGAGCTTAGAGGACAAGAAAGAGTTTCAGAGGCATTTTTACCTGGCAAGCAATTCTCATGCTGGGGATGCAATCTTGCTGTTTCCGTTATGCTCAGTGAAACAAAGTGTTCTAAAAGCATCCAAGTGTATTTACAACCTTTAAAGGCCCTGGTGGAAACGGTGAATGGGTCAGAATAGAACATGTAGCATCTGGCAGGGGAAGGTGAGAATGATTGAGACCCACATGGTCAATTATAGACTTGGCCGAATCCGTTGTGCCCAAAGCAGCCTCAGGTGCCAATAGCAGCCAATCGTAGCCCTTGCCACATTGCAAGCCAAAGATGCAAACCCTCACTAGAAGACCCACACAAGGAGAGGAGAAACCACACTATAAATCTTCCAGACCCAGTTTCTCAGTGTGGGCTGTAGGAGCAGGGGGCATGGCTTTGGAGAACGCTGGAGTCTGGAAGATGTGCTGGCTGGAGAGACAAAAGAAACTGGAGTGGTGGCAGTAGTGGAGAGCAGGAAGAGGTGGCAAGAGCTACAAGGGTCAATGAGGAGCTGGTTACATCAGATGGGGGAGTGGATTGGAGGAAGTGATAGCTAAGAGGGAGTTGATAATATTAGAGGGGGATAGATGAAAGTAGGAGGTGATTGAAACTGAAGGAGTGGCGGGATGTGGTAACCTCAAAAGGAGAATGGTTGTACAAGAAGAACCGTTCATCAGGACAGGAAAGTAAAGACAACAGGAGGTGGTAGGACTCAGGATACAGGAAGAGCTGGTGGGACACAAGGAGAAGGGGGAGGTGGCAACATCAGAGAGTGCAAGTGACATGGAGATTACAAAGGGAAAGGAACTGATACTGAAGTGAAAAAAGAACACCACAAGGAGTAGGTGACTAGGAAGGTGGTAGCAAGGGTGGTATGAGATTGGCGATTAAACATCAAGTGAAGAAGACAATATTCTGGAGTAAGTAGCACCAAGAGAAGAAAGTATTTCAGATGTACAAGTAGTGGGCGCTGGGACCAGAGAAAATCGGTGGTAATATCCTGAGATCAAAATGTCAGTGGGGAGAAGACCCCAGAAGAGAGAAAAGACAAATAAGGTGAAGAGAAGACCCCAGAAGAGAGAAAGGACAAGTAATTAGTTAGCCAGTAAGGGTTCTGGTAGGCATAGCCAGTGATCCTGGGCAAAACCACATGGTGGGAGAGGAACGAGCGTGGCCTGTGAGATTACCGCAAATTGATGCTGGTGGGAAAAGAGACACCCAGAGGCAGCCCAGGCTGTCAGCAGGAACCCCTCTCTAGTTCTACATACTGGATACCACAACTGAGGCACCCATTCACAAGACTTTATAATAGAGTAAATTGTGGGCTATTGGACCCTGGAACGCCTGGATCCTGTTCAGACCAAGAAGAAGGGTATGCATCGCCCTTAAGCCAGCAAGATAGAAAGAGATGTGGTGACCACTTTTGAACTGTACTGGTTCAGGCATTAGCTCATGTGGCCGGGAAGGCCTATGCACCCACATGGGTTCCATGGAAGAGACATTAGGCAAGGGGAGGGCCTCTAAAGCGAAAGGTACCTGATCCCCCTTTGGAGAGACCTGTCCTTGTAATTGTTTAGATTAAGAAGACCTCATTTCATTTGTGTTGCCCCTTCTTGTAATCATTGTTCCAATAAAACTAGTGAACAGCAACATTTGATCTTGGCATCCTTGGTCCCAGTTGGAACACTCTGGCATAGCATGGCAGAGGCATTGACAATGGAATTGCTCCTACATCTACTAATTTAACCACCACTGTCAGCAATGTAAATTCATGTATAATGCCTGATGAAAGGCATGGACAACCAGGTATAAAAGATGGCAGACAAGATAAATACCTTAAAGACCCAAGTCAATGATTTGAGAACTGTGCAAAATGACCTTCAAGACAGAAACATATGTTATAACCTTAGCTACTTTGGCTTTTCAGAGAACGTTGAAGGAGAAAACATAAGAACCATTTTAGAACAATGGATACCTGATACCCTGAAAAAGAAGCTTGCACAGCCTTTACAGATGAAAAGGGCACGTAGAGTAAGATATAGTGAGGCCAACTCCAATGATAACCTTATACCAATCATTGCCTGCTTCCAATGTCATCAGCACATAAGACGGATCATAGAAATAGTCAAAAAGAAAGATGTCATCTTCTGAAATGGTCACAAGATTTACATATCGTCTTACTTTTCCAATGAGACTATTGGCCTCATTGTGACTGTGCCAGTTCGGAAACACCGGTGCCGGTAAGCCTACAAGCACCAGTGTTTCCAGACTGGCACAGTATGACTCTGTGGTTGTGTGCCATCCAGCCCGCAAAGTTTCTCAGAAGCACTGGCACTGTTAACGGTGCCTGTGCTTCCGTAGTCCCCATTCCAATGGAGACCTATGGGACTCAATGGGAATGGGGACTTATAAAATTACCAGTGCCTGATTTCCTGGCCAACGGGGTCGGAATACACTGGTGTTACCAGGTAGTCAGATGCCGGTAATTCATTACGGGTCCGGCGGCAACCTGCGGGTTTTACCGGCACGGTTACCGCCAGACCTGTAATGAGGCCCTATGACTATTAGAAGAGATTCCTACCAAAGAGACCAATACTGCATAAACGTAATCTATGATATGGCTTGCTGGAGCCTTCTCTGATGTTGATCATTAAGATCAAGAAATCTAAGCAATTTACAGACCCTGAAGAATTTTAAGAGGACAAAGTGGCGGCTGATGTATCACAAAAAATGCCTGCAAGACAATGACATAGTCTGGATTCTAATTCTACTTCTAGGCAAAGCTGGAAGAGAGTGCTTTGCCAAGACAACTCAAAACCACAAGGACTCTTCACTCTGAAGCTGGAGCTAGCATTGAGCATCACAGAGCAAAGTTGAGATCTCCACTGAAAAGAAATCATAAGAACATCCTATCCGCAACCTGTGCAGGCAGCATTGCAAAATCCATAATGAACTATTCTCTTACGCCAGGCATCTTTCCCAAAGCTTTCAAAACCTCCCATGTCAAGCCCCTTCTTAAAAGAAAACACCCTCAACCCCCAGCTTCCCTCCAACTACTTCCCTATCTCAAACACTTGCTTAGTTTCCAAACTCTCTCTCACACGCAACTCTGACTCTACAAAGAATTCAACTGCCTTCTGGACTCTGCCTAATCTGGATTCAGACACTACAAAGGAACAGAATCCTTCCTCGTCTCCACTTGGGATGACATGAAAAGAACTGCAGACTGTGAAGGAATCATGAAGCAGACACAGACAACAGGTTCAAGTTTGGTTTACAAAGTTTTATTAACTCTAAATGCAGGATGAAGTTAGGCCTAACTTGCACTATGTTACAGTGGGATTTCCCTCCCTAAAGAAAACTAAGGAAAGTCTGTGGGCCTCATTACGACTTCGGCGGTAGCCATGCCACAATTGGCAGCATGGCTGCCGCCGAAATCGGGTCTGGGTTCAGGATCCCAGAATGGGGAATTACCGGGCCATTCCGAGTTTGAGGGGCCAGTAATTCCTCCCTCCAGGAACCCGGGCCCGGACCTTCCCCATTCCCATCTGAGCCCCCATAGGGCTCAATGGGAATGGGAGAGGGTACAAACAACGGGCCGATTACGATCGGCCCGTTGTTTGCTCCCTCTTCCCCTCGCGGGACCCGGTAAGCACGCGGGGGGAGCTTCTAATGAGGCGGAACGGGTTTAACAGGTCCGCCTCCTTTAGCGGAGCCCGTTAACCCATTCCGCCTCACTCGTAATGAGGCCATGTGTCAGGAAGTCAAAAGCAAATGTCTGTCTGTGCCCAAAACCTATACTTCACGTCTAACTGTATACAATGTGTAGGGATGTCAGCATAAAAATAAATAGTGTTGAAAGTAATGTTCATAGATTCTTCTAGCTCTTGGCTTGTAATCAGCTTCCCCTTCCCCAAGTTCCCCAAGTTCAAAATAGTTCCAAAGACACAGGGGTTTCCTTCCCTAAGAGTTAAAATCTTCTGGCTTTTCAAAACAACACAATTCCTTTGGAAAGTTCCCAACTCTTAAGATATGGTTACCTTTCACCAGTTCACATAAGCAGTTCAGTTCCTTGACTTCAAAAAACCTATAAGAGGTGGTTGCAATTTTGGGCAATAAACAGACAGTGGGCCTCATTACAATAGTGGCGGTAAAGCAACAACAGCGCCGGTAGTGCTACCAGCGCCGCTGTTACCATGCCGCCACATTACAAGTTCTGCTCGTGGGTGCCGCTCTGCATGCCTAGTCAGACCAGGCGTGCAGAGCGGCACCCGCGAGCAGAACATGATGATAGCAACGGTACCGTTATGAACGGTACCACTGCTACCATCCTCCCCATTCCCATTGATCCCTATGGGGGCTCAAATGGGAATGGGGACGTACCGGCTCTGGGTCCCGCGCAAGGGGAATTCCTGGGCCCGCTGAGGTCGGAATGGCCCGGTAATTCCCCTTTTGCGGGACCCTGAGCCGGACCCGAGTTTGGGGGTAGCCATGCTAGTATGAACGGCATGGCTACCTCCAACCTCGTAATGAGGCCCAGTGTTTTTCTCAATTACTCTAATTTAAACAAAGGTGGTTTATACCATGTAAATCTCTACTCTGTTATATATATATTTATAAACACTTAGTCAACCAAATGAAATTCTCCCTGCCTACATGAATCTTACTACTGGTTCTCACACAAGCATTCCTCTCCAGGATTAATTCTAGGTATATATTATACTCTAAAAATACTAGGCCTTCTGAATATACTCCTTCTATGATTTCCTCTGCCTATGCAACACAGTTTACTTAAAGGATAACATTGCTTCTTTTTTGGCCATCGCATGCATTTATTGATATATTAGCAGGTATACCCAAGCGTTGCATGGTAATTCCTACTTCAGTCCTAGTTTGAAGTTTATTTAATGAAGTAAACCAATGCTTCTTTGTAGACAATATTGCTAGCCTTTCCTGTAGGAGATAGTGTGAACAAAATGAATTTGTTTCTAACTCTGGAGCAAGCCACATAAACCTGATCATGAGAAAAGCATGAATCCCATAAATCGGTTCCAGCTACTTTGCGTTGGAGCATAGAGATTGCGAAGTAGCATTATTTGGTGTCCCAATCTACAGCAGAGGCAGCAGCAACTTCAACATAAGTGCTGTAGGTGTAGGGCTGAAGCTGGTAAGCTGTGTACTGTTGAGATGGCATACATTCATCATCTTGCATGGGAAATGAAGTTTCTGGAATTATCATGGGAGATTTGCCACGATCTGACAGACCATGTAACTGCGGACACTATTGATGAGACATGCACTGTTTCCTGTCACCCTCATTACTACAAAAGCACCGTATTGTGTCACACGCATTGGCTTCAAACATGAGTGCTGCTAATGTCAGCTAGAATGCTGATAGTGTGTAAAGTTTAGGAACAATGAACTGCTGACGTTTTCATGAACTGCTGAACTTTAGTAACAATGAACATAGAACAACAGCAGACGTACGGTGCAAAAAGCTATATGGAAGGGGTAAGCATTGCAGAGTGCTTTTAAAAAAAACAGAAAAGGGGGTATTTTATTTTTATTACTTTGTCTACACACCATGAAACCTACCCACATGCCAAATGTCAGGTTTGTGGCATGTTGGGGAGTATGCAGAATATTTAGAACAGACACACACATATCCAAGCATTGCAGACTGCCTAAAAAAAGACTGCTTAGAAAAAACAAAAGAAACATTTGTATTTTATACTTTTTACATTGTCTACACCAAGGAACCTACCCAAGTGCCAAATATCAGGTTTGTAGCATGTTAGGAAGTATGCTGAGCATTTCGAGCATACACACACACACATATCCACAAATGTCCCTTTTATATATTGTGAAGGAATCATGAAGCAAGACACAGACAACATATTCAAAGTTCAAACAAAAAGTACTTTATTAACTCAAATGTCAGAATGGTGTAAGGCCTATCTTGCCCTATACTAAGGTGTGATTTTCCCACCTAAATAAACAGACGACAGTTAGAGTCAGTCATTTCAACTTAAAAGTCTGTCTGCGTCCAGAACCTATACTTGCTCTCACAACTAAAGCTAAACAATGTGAAGGGGATTTCAGCAACCAAAGTAACAGTGTTCAAACTAAAGTTCTAAGCTTCTTCCAGATCCAGGCTTGCACTTGCACAGCTGTCACCCACACCATGCCCCTTGAGCGCCCTGGCCTGAGCGAACCTTCCCTGTCACTCACCGATGTGTGGCCGGTCCTCCGGGAGCACTGGTTTCCTTCACGATTTCTCGTTCGCTCCTCTTGCTTTCCTGAGGAGCTGCAGCAAGCAGCGCTCGCATTTTCTGGTTTCTCCTGCAGGGTCAGCGGCTCCCCTGTTTTCCCCACCCCTAACAGGGAACACACAGCAATGACCTTCATTCAGGTTCAGACCCTCTCGTGGCCGTAATGGCCACAGTGTCTTCCTGGCTTTCCTTCTCTCAGCGTCCTTTTCACCGGCCCATATGTTGCCTGCTCCACCTAGGATGGCCGCGCTCTTCGGCCCAGCTGCCTCCCTGCTCTGCTGCTTCTCGCTCTTCTTATACACCTGCAACCATTTAACAAGTTGCATGTGTGAACACTCAGTTTCACTTGCCTGACCATAGTAATTGGGACATGCCTGACCCTCACAGTACTCCTCTGGCCTCTAAAGGAAGTGAGAGGGTGAAGATGGTTCTCACTACAAAAGGGGGGATAGCATGACTAACCTTGCATCTCCAACCCCAGGGTCAGGATCCAAAATCAATGGCCTTTCGTTGGCCACCTGAGCAGGGGACACAAGGGGAGTAGGTGTGAGGATACCCTCAAGTGCCTCACCATATATAGAGATAACTACCTCAAGAACATAGATATCAAGAACAGAAAGGTTCCACTGGGCCATGTCAGCATTAGGCAGGATAAGACAGTTGGAGGAGCAACGAGATGATGACAGGGAGCTTACGGCCAGCTCTGAAATGTGAAGGGGAAGAGGTCTAAGGGAGGAACAGTACAGTTCCAAGGATATCTCTTTCCCTGCTTAACACGACTTCAGACCCATCTGCATGAAAGACGTTGCACCAGAGTAGTAGATGGGTGGTGTGCGGGGCCACAAAAGCCCACAATTAATTAGAGAAAAGAAGATTGTTCAGGTCACCTGTAAGTCGACAATCTCTTTTAAGGGGGGTAAAGCAAAGCCTTCTGCCTGGAACTACAAAGACTTGGACATTAGCCCAGTGGCTTAAAGGCGCAACCACCCACCCTAGGTGAGGGCAGTAAGGACATTTCTTTGGGAAGACTAGTGTTGTTTCTTCTGGAGTGGTCATCCCATTTTTGCATTTGAGTTGGCCCTACTCGTATATATTCCCCAAATAAATATACTGAACACACACTCTTCGGTATTGACGTCTTCCTTGATCACAGGTGTCTGATGTGACAGAGGTTATGGATTGGAATAAACACATACTGGGGAAATGATTCTGGAGAATTGAATAGGGTATCAAAGTCCATAGGGATCAACTTAGAGTGAATGTCTGGTGGAGGTTTTAAATGTGAGTTGCACAACTTTATAAGTGGATCTTCAAATTTGCATTTGTAGTTGAACATGAATCAACACCCAAACCCAAGTGGTACCTGATGCTATGCAAACCTACTATACAATAGAATGCAAATTGCTAAAATACTGTACATGCAACAGAGTTAAATAGAAAATAACAGATGGCTTAGTCAAACAAGAAATTGGTTGAGAGAAAGGAAATACACATACAATAATGGAATAAACTTCAGAAAAAGAAAAATACAAAATCCTAGATTTCTCAATAAAGTAACATTAATGGGGGGAAAACAGAGAAAGAGCAACTCAAAATGTTATGTTTTTAGTGTATTCAAAAAATATTCAAATGATTGTTACTTAGTAAGCAATCCAACAAAAGGAGATTCAGCAACTGTAGTCGTACGAATGGGCCACCGGTGAACATTTTATTGAGAGGAATTCTGAAAACAATAATCTTGAGACATTTTGCCTTTGAGTAGCACAGCAACCCCTACAGTTCTGGAACCTCTCTGACAAGTAAACAGACTTTTTCAAAGCAAGTGGCTTAGCTGGAGCGCTTTATAATTATATTGCATGAGTTTAAGGTGCGAGAGTTTGTATTCTTGGAGTAGGATGTTGTTTATATGGGGTGCTCTTTTATTTTTCTTTTTATTCACAGGTTTGCTACGTAGAAAGAAAAATAAAGCATGATTTGCAAGTAGAATATATTGGTTTCCCTGCTCAGAGAAGCTGAAAGGTCAAGGACCAACCGCAGACACCCCTGTCATTGTTGATATTACAATTAATTGGTAATCACCAACTATTCTTCTCCCCAGAATTGCTCCTCTTTGCAGGGGTCAACTGCTATTTTTATTACAAATAATATTAAATGGAACATCCTCAACAGAGGCAAGAGTTTTCCATACATAAATAAACACTCTTTGTAAATTGAAGTCACACATCTACAGTAGACATTGTGGTAAGTTGTCCAAAATTCACATCCTTATTTGTGGGGGGAAGTGAGCTGGGCGGGTCCAGCCACTACCTGATGTGACTTCCCAAGGGTGGCAGAGAGGTGATCCCTTTGGTTCATGTCCCAGCATAGACATGGCATGTCTCCTCCCAAGGCAATCCTCTATGACTCTCATTCATGGGGCATCAATGCAAGAAGTCAGAACAGTTTTCGGACTGGAGATAAAAAGATGTTACAATCAGAGGACTGCTAGAAGCGAATGTGCAGTGTTTTCAGTCCCTAGAGAAATAGCTCTCCTTACTTACCACAAGCCAAGCAGGATCCCCAGTCTTGTGCTCCAGTGTGTACAATTTCAAATGCCTTACTTCCCCAGAGAGCTTGCAGAACGCAGCGGATCCATAGGTTGGTTGGTTTGTTTATTCATTTGTATTGCGCTCCAGATCCGAGGGTATCAGGGCGCATAGGTTACAAGGAAATTCTCAGTTTAGGTTGTATGAACAATGACTTCAAGATGGCGTTGAAGCGGGTGTATGCCTTTAAAGCCTCACATACATTTATTAGCCTAGAGGAAAGTCCAAGCACCAGCTAATGAGCCCAATTAAGGCCAAATGCGAGAATAACCAATCCCCAAGAAGCATGCATACAATTATGGGGAATAACGTGTCCGACAACCTAGAAAACACTCCCCCGCTCTGTGAGGATATAAGTGGCTTCAGCAGCGCAGCAAGGAGGAGAATCACAGAGGAAGCAGATGTGCCAACTCGTGCTCTCTTGACACAAGTGAAGATTGCTGGAAGCAGAAAACTAGAAAGGGGAGCTTCCTGGCAAGGCTGCAGTGATATGGAAGAGCGTTGAAAGCCCCAGGCTGCAAGCTACCCAGGTTTGGAGACCCTGGGGAGAACAAAATGACCAGACTACTAGTACAACACCTGCCTTAACTTTAGGCACATGGAAAGCTAAGTGTTATGGCTTTCCATCAGCAACATTAAGGAACTTATTTGAAGGATTTGAACGGTGGAAGGAGGGTTACACAAATTAATGTGTCTGACAATGACCCTAATAATGGTGGTGACATAAATGAGTCTATTTTTGCAGTTAAATCCATCATTTGATCAGCAAGGCGTATACAGAATCCTAACCTGGGTTGTCAGGATTAAGTAACGCATATACGTGCTGTCGGGTATACATTTTACATTAATGAATTTGCAAGGCCAATTTTTAACAGTAGGGTTCATATACTTAGCAGGTCCATCACACCTAGAAGTATTTAGAGCCATGGAGCATTATGCTTTCACTGCGTGCACATACACACACGCTTTACACTTTAAGAGGCAGGGAATATGCAAGAGTACAATGCAAACATACCCTACATACCCTAACCACAGCACTTAGAATCTGATTGAATATCATATTCATATTCCATATATTAGAAATAGACACACATGCATTGGATTTATGATTTAGCCATCATCATTCTACAGTGAAAGTCTTGTGCTTGGATTACTTTGCATGTATTGTTATTGTATTCAGGAAAGTCCCTTTTATAATATATTCTTCAGCTCACAGCTCAGTAGCTATGAGAACGATGTCACAGAAAGAGTAAACAATTTTAGCAAGTTGGAGGTTGAGATAAGTCAATTTAACTACAGAGACATTTTGCAATACGTAAGCAAATTGTAATGAGCTAATACAGGCCACGACAGAAAGCAACTTCCTGTACAATACACTAGAATAAGGTCATGACCAATTCCTCTTATAAACCTTGGTGAATCTTGCCATTAAGTTTAATAAACAAACTGCAGTAGGTTGTCCACTGATAAGATAAACACCCACTTGAGGTGTATGTAAATCAATGGGAAATCCTATTGACAGTGGAGCTCAGAAACAAACACAATCATATTAAATGTTGGTAGATGAGAAGAAATGTGCAGAGAATGGGAGCAGGGTGGTGAATATAAGCCAATAAAATATGGACGCAAAGAACTGCGTGTTAGGGAGAATTCTCAGAAATGTGCTAATTCCCTCCACCTTAAAGACCCCCGGCAACGTTGCTGGTTTTTGAGGACTTGATTTCTTTTAACCTGGAGAGACTGAGACCCTTTTTCCCACTCTCACATGTATTTTAATGTGATTTCTGAGCTTTGTGTTTGTTTTTGGTTCAAACTCCATAGGCATCATCTTTTACATTGTGTCACACAGCACCTTCAGTGCAGTGGCACAGGGAAGTCTGTCAGATTCCCCAAGTTTTAAATACCTTCTCTGGGATAAACTACTGTTTCCCAGAGCAGTAAAGTGAAATTGACTTTACTTACATGTGTAACTTTCTAGACCCAGCACACACTATCTTACAGTAGGGTGCTGGAGAGGTTACCTAGTATCCCCTTTGTATAGCTTCTCATGTAACAATTTTATGTTACCCTTTTCTCACTGAATGGCTGGTAGCAGTGGTTTCGTTTTAACTACCATGGTGTACATTTACAGCAGGCTGCGTTCGCAGCTGAAGTAAAGAACCCAAGGGTGCCATTTTGGTCAAAATGGCCCCGGTCTTCTTTTTTCGCCATTTCTTTGTGGGAAGATCCTTTCCTGAGATGTACTCTGCGCGGCAAACCAGGTTTGGTCCCACTGTTTGCTTTGCCTTTGGCGGGATTCACGGATGAAGCCCGCCTCTGGCTCCAGGGTGTCTGGAGTAGGCAGGAAGTGAGGGAGATGCCCGAAACTCCCTGTGCTTAGTCTCCTAGAAGACCCAAATGCACTCTGTAGTGATTGGCCGGCTGACTGTCCGGCAAGGACACCCACCCTGCTGGGTGATTGACAGCTAGGCTGGAATTAATGGGAGAGAACTGAATAAAAGGCGAGGCTTTTGGCTTCAAAGGTATAGTTGACCACTGGAAGAAGGAACCGAAGAACTTGAAGAGGACGCCTGCTGCAACTCCTGGACCATTGGTTTGCCCAGTGAAGCCCTGCCGCCAAAATCAGGTCCGGGTCCCGTAATGGGGAATTACTGGGCCATTCCGAGTTCGGAGGGCCCTGTAATTCCTCCCTCCAGGAACCCGGGCCCAGACCTTCCACATTCCCATTTCAGTCCCCATAGGGCTGAATGGGAATGGGGGAGGGAGCTAACAACGTGCTGATTACGGCCAGCCCGTTGTTAGCTCCCTCTTCCCCTCACGGGACCCGCTCTGCACGTCTGGTAAAACCGGGTCCCGCGATGGGACCTCGTAATGTGGCGGAATGGTGTTAACGGGTCCGCATCCTTTTGCGGCAACTGTTAACCCATTCCGCCACTCTTGTAATGAGGCCCATTGAGTGTAAGTATTTATTTGGATACTTGTCACTGTGAATCTCTGTGTAACTCCCCTACAGCTCACATTGACCCCTCTTGAGATAAGCCTGGCGGCTCAACGCTGTTGTGTTGGCAGGGGTGTGCCAGGAGGCCCCAGCCGTCATTCACACGTGCGCTCACACATTCGCACAATGAGCCATGCCGGAGACATGTGACTTGCTCGGGTCCCCGGCGGCAACTGCCAGTGGGCAGTCTTTATTATCAACTGCGCATGCACGAGCCTCGATCCCGCCCACGCATGCGTACATTGGCGTATTCACTACGCAACAAACGCTACCAAAACTGTGCAGTACAAGCTTATACCAAAGATTGGGTTTCCTATACCTGTAGTCAGAGTTGTTTGTAGTGTTCCCAGAGAGTACTGCATACAAACATTGCCTAACACTGCGTACCAGCCAGAGGATGGGTGCCAGCCAAAGTGGAATGTATAGGAAAAGCTATTATTTAGAGCACCAAAGTGCTAAGTAATAACTTTTATATTTTTCCAAGAGACAATGAAATGGCCTATATGTTTTATTAATTGTCCTGTAAGCAGAATTGGAGAAAAGATGCAAAGAAAGGGACCTGCATTTTTATATTGATTCTCCTGTAAACTGGATTAGAGAAAAGAGACACAGAAAACGGCTTGTCATTGTATTTGATTATCCTTTAAACTGAATTAGAGCAGATAATTACTTTCAGGAGTTGTTAGAATTATGGATTCATGTTTAATCCCATGAGTTGAATTGGAAGAATTGCTTGCACAACAAGGGACAGATTGGAAGATTACAGGACATTGTGCACACGTTGTGTTAGGAACACATCAGGCCTCATTACGAGGTTGGCGGTAACCCGCAGGTGCCACCAGTGGGTTTCCGGCAATCGTGTAACACGGAATCCGGCACCTGACTTCCCAGTGCCACCGGCACATTACAAGTCTTGGTGGCACAGGAAATCAGGCCCCGGTCGCATAGGACTCCATGGGATTGGGGACTCGATTGCACCAGCACCATTGCTGACGGTGCCGGTACTTCCATGACAAGTCTGCCTATCTGGGCCGCTCTGCCCTGCAGGAGCAGATCTATCAGGTGCAGCGCAGCGGCCCCGGCAGGCAGACTCATAGTGTGGCGGTCCCGAAACAAGGGTGCCGGTAAGCTTACCGACATCCTTGATTCCCGACCGCCACACTTATAACGTGGCCCATTTTCTTGAAGCAGTGATTTCTTTAGGATACAGGCCATTTAAAAGAATCAAGGATTTAACATCATAGCACAGACAATTCTGCACCCTTAATCAAATTATATACAACAAGCAGAAATATTTTCAAATGAATTGACATAGTTAGACATGCAATTGCCAACAGTGGGATTGTTATTCGAAATGTCTGAAACTTAATGTTTGTTTAATTTTTAGTAAAGAATGCTTTTTAGTAAAGAATGCTTTTAAACGGTTTAGACATATCATTCTGGATGCATTGTTTTTGTGATGACTGAAGAGCAAATGCGAAAATATTTTAATAAACACTTAAAGTTTACACCAATTTGTGATTCTTACAAGCTTTAAAAAACATTGGCTGATAAAAGGACTGTAAATGAATATTCTCTTTAGTTACCAATAAATTTGCATTTGGAAAATGTTTTCATGAATGTACTATTTTAAAACACACTTCACATTTTCAAAGACGGAAGTGACTATATGCATGGCATGACTAAGAGAAAGGAAGAAGATAATCACTGACTCCATTTTTCTTTTTTGACAAATGGATTAATAATATTTCATGTTTAACCCTTCATGGTCCTTTCTCAGAGCAAAGCAGTGTCAGATAGGGCAATTGATAAAATAGAAGGCTCCTGGTAAATAAATGTTTGCAATCCTTGTTCTGTATAAAGTTCCTTTCTTTCGGACAAGAGCTCCAAAGGTCACCAGGGTTAAAATACATGTCAGTGGAGAAATGCCCATTAGTTCAGTTGTTAATTATGAGAAACCGATATTCAAGTGGGACTTGTAAATCCTAAAGAAGACAAGGGGCCTCATTACGAGGTTGGAGGTAGCCTTGCCGGTTTTATCGGCAAGGCTACCCCAAACTCGCATCCACCTCCAGCACCAACAAAAGGGGAATCACTGGACCATTCCGACCTTGGCGGACCCAGTAATTCCCATTGCGCGGGTGCCAGGGCTTGTACGTCCCCATTACCATTTGATCCACCATAGGGCTGAATGGGAATGGGGAGGATGGTAGCAGCGGTACCGTTTATAACGGTACCGTTGCTACCATCATCTTCTGCTCGCCGGTGCACCTGCGACCTGAAGTCCTAGTATGGTGGTCCGGTAGCAACGGTGCCGTTAGCGATACCGGCACCGTTGTTGCCTTATCCCCATACGCCTAATGAGACCCACGGTCTAGAAGAGACCTGTTTTGACTTTTGAAGAAGAATCCTGATAATGCAGAGGTCCAGAAAGGACCTGTTGCCAATGCTGTAAAATCTAAGATCTGGGAGAAATGTTTTGTGAATTATGAGAAGCCCACAGACCAGAAGGGACTTGCGAACCCTAAGAAACACAAAAGTCAGACTAGGCCTGTTGTGAAACATGAGAAACCCAAGGTTCAGGAGAGACCTGTTGTGAATGGCCAGGAACCAAGCTCCAGGTGGGTCCAGCAGAAACCCGAGAGAGACCTTAACAGTAAAGTGAAAGCATAAAGGCTTGCAGAAAGAAGCAGACAGTACGTAAATGTTTCAAGACACTCTCCAGAAAAATCCTTCTGTTTTGTTGTTTGGAACAGGATTGAACTTTTGAATATTTGGTTTGGGGAATATGAGCTATATCTTTGAAACCTTTGAGTTACTAGTTTAAGGTAGGTGGAGTCTAAATGTCTTCATAAGAATATCGATTAAAATGTTGTTTTGGCCATCCATTATGAAAACTTTGTCTTGTAGGTTAGGGTATCTCAAGAAGAGACAAAGATTGGCAAGAACAGGTTATGAAATGTATGTGTTGCAAACCCAACAATTGAAGATGTAAAAATGCCTACAAGGAAATCACTTTCGACCTTATTATGAGTTTGGCGGTATATGGCAAATGTCGTGGTAATGGAATTACTGCCACTTTTACCATAACGCCGAATTAGTAGTCAGTGCTAATTTCGCAGGTGGTATGAGCCCAGGTGGAGTTAGCACCAACATATAAAGTAATTAGCCCCAGTGTTAATTCCACTGGCAGAATTACCGGTGGGATTCAAAACGGTATTTCCACCATCTACAAGTTGAAATACCACAGAAATATCACCAAAAATGGGCAGTAATTCTGCCAAAACACAGTGCAGTTACCTTGACCTGAAAGGTGGAGGTAAATGCATGCAGGTGATGGAAATTAAGGCACAGGTGACTTAATCCACTCAGAAAGGCAACATAAGGCCCACACCTTCCCCAAACACACTTCCCAACCCCATGCTGCCACTAGCTTTTTTGAACTGGAGCATACAGCTGCTTGTGCTATGCATTGAACTGCATAGGCTGAAAGAGCAGCACAGGCTACAGGGTGCAGAGAGAAGGAGGATGAGACGCCATGCAAGGCGAGCGCCCATACCCCGGGTCAGGCCCTCACCTTGAACCTTAACTGAAAACCAGCTGATCTCCCTGTACCGGCTGAACAGAGAGACCATTGCTGAGCTGCTCACCCTGATCCATGATGACAGAGAGCATGATAAACATTAGGGCTGCCTTAACCCTGCTGCTGAAGCTTGTGTTGTTCCTACATGTTTTAGCAACTGGCACCTACCAGCGCATCATGGGCCTGCTGCATGGCATGTCCCAGCCCACATTTTCAAATGTGCTTGTGCAGGTGCTAGAAGCACTCCTTCGGCCATGTCTCCTGGCACATCTCCCTGTGCACCACCCCAGCACAGGCAAATGCCATGAACGCATGTTTATATGCAGCAGCCCATGCACCCAACTTAATTGCTGCTCTGGACTGCACCAATGTGGCGTTGGTGGCCCCCAAGGCATCCAAAGGTGGTATACCACAACAGGAAACAGTATCACTGCCTGAATGTCCAGGCTAACCTCGTCATCACACACTTCCCTGATTCCACCCATGGTGCCATAGTCCTGTGGAACAGCACACTGCCTGCATACATGGAGAGGCACAGAGGGAAATGACATGGATATTGGGTGAGTACATGTGCCAACACACAAATTGACCTCGCAGAACCAGGGACATTCCATGTGAGGGGGAGGCATTACCATGACTGAAAAATGCATGCCGTGTCAAGGCCCTGTACATGCAGGACCTGCCCTCTCACTCTGCACACCACAGCCAACAACTCACAGTACTAGGACATGCCTGACAATGCAGCAGTAAGTTGCCAAAGCATATTGCCCCAGCAGGCAAGCAACAAACACTCACAGGACTACAGGAACCACAGTGCAATAGGATACATCCCTATACATGGAATGACACAGTTCAACACTGGCAGAAAGTAAGTGCAATAGTGGCAGAAAGTAATGCCATATACCCAGGTAACCATGTATGTGAAGCCACAATGGAGTAGACACAGACACCACAAACCTGCACAAGTACAAGTAATTGCCCATTGGGGCAACGCACAGGCCTAACACAGACAACATGCATTCTACAATGCCAATCATAGACCCTGAAAGTGACGAGTGCTGGCTGTGAGCTACGTGCATGATGCAACACGACAATGCATATGTTCCCCCAGAGCGAAAGACTCCACATTCAGGTATTGTGATGGTGCATCATGTTGAACGAGAATTCTTGTAAAATGCATGCACAGGGTGTCCATCAAAATGCCGTTGGAAAAGGCAACACATTCACAATGCACTGCGACTGACACCTATGACGTTTGCCCTTGCAGGTGACTCTGTATACCCCCAGCTACCATGGCTCAGGGCACCTGTGCAAAATCCATGTATGCCACAGGAGATGGCCTACAACGAGGCACATGTCAGGACCAGGCTTTGCATTGAGCGGACTATTGGCCTGTCGAAGGATCATCTCTGGTGTGTACACGGACCAGAGGGGCTTTGATGTAAAGGCCAGAGAAGGTCTGGACAAATTGTACTATGCTGCAAAACATTTGCCTCAGGTGAAATGTCCCTCTGGCCCCTGGTGAGGACTTGTCAACCCCAGACAACGACGACTCAACACCTGCGGGTACTGTGAGGCAAACCAATGAGTGGGAGGAGGGTAGGGATGGTCGCCTGGTTCGGCAACAACTAATGGACAATGGCCCTCATTACGACCCAGGCGGTAAGGGGTTTACACCAGCGTAAACATCACCGACCCTTACCGCCTGAGTACGAGGTCCCTTAGCGCCATGGTGAGTTTAACGCCTGCTTTTTGCAGGCGTTAAAATCCATGGCGCTAAGGGACCTTGATGTTAATTACGCCACCGTAATTTACGGTGGCGTAATTAACACCTTCCCCACTCCCATTATGCCCTATGGGGCAAGAATGGGGAAGGGCAAAATGGGGATTGGGGACTTACCGCCCCGCCAAGGTCGGAATGGGGCGGTAAGTCTGCCAACCACCATGGCGGAATTGCACCCTTAGCGCCATGGACCATGGTGCTAATTGCACCATGGTCCTCCGCCAAGGTCGTAATGAGGGCCAATTTGTTTTGATCACATTTATAAGCACATGCTATGCACCTCTGTATATAGCCATGTAATGAATAAGACACATGCACACAATAAGGAATGTCCTAGCATTGCTACAAATGAACTAGAATTTAATAACGGAATGTGAAAACACCCTCACCGCCCACCTCCCCTCCCCAACGCACCATCACCAACACACCCTGCCCATCCAACTCCCCCTCCCCAACACCTCCATCCCCAACACACCATCCCCACCCACCTCCATTGTGACTATGTACAAAACATGCATTGTAAGGTTACTACCTGGGTCTCTTGGCCTTGGAAGCCTTCTCAAGCACCTTTGGTGTCAGGTGCCGCAAAGAGCGGTGCCTTGGGGTACTTGGGACAGATCCCTCTGTGGCGGTGACTGAGGTAGAGCCAATGGACACCTGGCCCTGGATGTGCTGGAGTGTCAACTGCATGCAGGAGTTGAGGGACTCAGTAAAGGTCAACATGCCCTCTGTGTGTCCCTTCATTCTCTGCCCTACTGTGGTGATGGCAGCAGTGCTCTGGCAGAGTTCAAGATCAATTTATTAAACCAGATTTCTCCATTAACAATAAATAGACATATATTACAGATACTAGTCATATACAAACACATATTAAAAGAACAGAGGGAACAGGAAATTCTCCTGCATGAACCCTGGAGGCAGTCCCTCATCGCCTGCATGTGCGGCACCTTCTGGCCTGCAAGTTGTTCCATGGAGGCCTGGTGCTGATCCATGGCATCCAGCCTCACCCAATATCACTGTCATGGTTGGTATGCTGTGGCACTACTGGTGGGCTCTGAAGAGGGACAAAACTGAAAGAGGGGGAGAGAAAGCCTGTGTCCTCCTCCTCCTCATGAGTGGAGCCCTCGCTGCCTGTGTCTGCTGACACATGTCCCACACTAGTGATGAGAGGGTGTCAGGGGCCAGATGGGTGGTTGCTGGAATGCGGAAAGCATCCTTTTGAATCACCAAAGAGGCTGGCTGTGGTGTGGCTGTGGCTGCACCTGCATCGGCTTGTGCCGTGCCATCATCATGGCTGGTGGAGGGGCCACTGAGCACCGATGTGGGGACGGTGGGTGTCTTGACGCCTGCCACAAGTGCCACAGTGGTGGTCTACTGAGGCCTTGATGCCTCCCTCCTGCTACTACTCCTGCTGCTCTTGAGTCTGGCCTGTGCAGGGGTGGCAGTGGGCACACTGCACGCGGTGGAGGTGACCTGGGCATTGGAGGGCCTTGCCTCTTCAGCGTCCATCGACTGTGTACCAGTTGGGTGGATAATGACATGCTGTCAGTCATCCTGCATACATGTAAGTGGGTTAGCAAGAGACACATACGACATGGCTTTGTTCTGTTTTACGCACATTTTGTATGATGGCCATGGGTAGTTTTAGACCAATGAGTGCTGCTAGTGCTAGGTAGAAGTAGTGCTTGCTTAGGGTGTACATATTGCATGCATGTGCACATTGCCTGTTGGCCTGCCAATGTTGTTTGTTGCTGTGGCGCGCTGGGGGTTCACTTAGCAACATGGACTGTCACAGCATACATGGGTGAATCTCATGGTTCCATATCTTCTCATGCACATTTCACCTACAGTACATGTGCATTACTACATTATGGGAATTATTCTGCAGGGGAAACCCCACACTTTGGTGATATTCCCTCCTACTACGTGAGGATATGAGATATATATTTCTACAAAAGGAAGGAACAGTCAACACATTCCCCTCCGATAGCAATTTCAAGACACAGCCCTTGAACAAATATAGGCTGCATTCTGTGTTTCAAATCATCATCAGAAAACATTTTCTTCACAAAATATCATTTTTAATATATTAATCTTTTGTTAAGCACAGGTAATACAAAAATTATTAAAACACATATACACAACACATAGTCATATACAAAGTAAAAACACTACCACCTCACAGTATCACAACTAGTATGCTGAAATATTCAACCAGCATACCACACTATTGGCAACTCAATAAATCTCATTTTCCATTGTGTGACAAAGCCCAACTTATATAAGTTTCAATCCTCTGTGTTCGATGTAACCGGACATTCATCAGGGGCAGAAGTAGTCCTGTGCTTTAGGTAGAATCTTCCTAATCATACACCAATTGCTATCTCTCCCTCGGGCTATTCCAAGAGTCCTCCAATCTGCAGTCAATGTAGCGTCCCGAAGAAACTGACCTCTTTCCTCTATCTGGCAGGGATCCCACTGGTTCCTGGCTACCCGTGCTGCCAGATAGAGGAAAGAGGTCAGTTTCTTCGGGACGCTACATTGACTGCAGATTGGAGGACTCTTGGAATAGCCCGAGGGAGAGATAGCAATTGGTGTATGATTAGGAAGATTCTACCTAAAGCACAGGACTACTTCTGCCCCTGATGAATGTCCGGTTACATCGAACACAGAGGATTGAAACTTATATAAGTTGGGCTTTGTCACACAATGGAAAATGAGATTTATTGAGTTGCCAATAGTGTGGTATGCTGGTTGAATATTTCAGCATACTAGTTGCGATACTGTGAGGTGGTAGTGTTTTTACTTTGTATATGACTATGTGTTGTGTATATGTGTTTTAATAATTTTTGTATTACCTGTGCTTAACAAAAGATTAATATATTAAAAATGATATTTTGTGAAGAAAATGTTTTCTGATGATGATTTGAAACACAGAATGCAGCCTATATTTGTTCAAGGGCTGTGTCTTGAAATTGCTATCGGAGGGGAATGTGTTGACTGTTCCTTCCTTTTGTAGAAATATATATCATTACTACATTATCCCACCTTCCCTTGCACATTTGTTTACTCACTATGCCTTTGCACTGATTACCATGTGTTTGTCCATTCCCTGGCCCATTTGCTCATCTATGCTGGGGGACGAATGCTTTTGGCCAGTACATTCACATGGGAATGGGGACTGATAGACTTACTGCATCCCCTCAGTGTGATGCTACTGCCTCCGTGCTGCCAATCCCTTCGATCATCTTCATGTGGAGGATGGAGATGGCTTTCTCCTTCCACGGCATCAGGGCGAGGGGTTCCACAGTTTCACCTACTGTGGCTGCGCTCTCTCTCTTGTCTCTGGAAATGAGAGTGTGGACCCTGGCATTTAAGTCATTCCATCTCTCCCTGCAATCTTCGGAGTCCGTGGGACGATGCCCACTGCCACCACCTTGTCTCTGATGGAGGACCAGATGGCATCCTTCCTCTGGGCAGAGGTCTTGCACTGCCTGCTGCCATATAGTTCCTCAGGGTGGCAGACTCCCTTGTCTGCTAGGACATGCACTTCATTCTCCATATATTTCTGCTTTCACAGCCTCATCTCAGGGAGTTTGGACGTTCCCATTTCCTGAGACATGTTTTCACAAGTATGTTGTCTAGATGTCAACATGAAACGGGAGATTGAGCGTGGAATGTATTTTTCAAGATGCCGTGCTTCCCGTTCTGAACAATGACTCTATACCTCCGCCAAATGTGGCGGCAGTACCAGTAATTCTGCTGAATCTGGATGAAATTACCACTGGGAACTCGATTTCAGCCATAACTCTGCCGGATGGAATTACCATTACCTCCAGTGGTGGGTGTGCACTCCCACCAAGTCATAATACAACATTAATTCCCACCACAGCAGTAACAGTAACAGTCATTGTGCCAAGGTGGAATTACTGCTGTATTACCATCCAACTCATAATGAGCTGTGAGTTTGGCCTTATATTTCTCACCTACTCCTTTTCATCGTCAAATTCCTGGTGCCGTCCTATGGTTCCAGTATGGGCTGCAACGGGGTCCTACGTGTAACCTTGTCAATTGGAACGGGGAGTTGAGCGGGAGCCATGTCCTCAGCTCCTCTGTATTCCTGAAGCCTGTACGCACATTGACGCCCCTTTCTCTGACCCGATGCCTAGCAGACTATGTACTGGTCAGGTCTCTTCTTTCTCTTCTCTTATCAGTGGTCTTCAACAGACTACACTGACCAGAATGAAAGATACTCCTCATGCACCTGGGATCAATATTAGTTCCTGGGAAGCAGCACAATTCAGAACAAAACTAGAAGTACCACAATGCACCCAGGCCCAAGGTACAAGACCCAACCTAGAGCAGGATGAACTGGACTGGTTACCCAAATAACAACAAAATAGGCTTTCCCATTCAGGAGCTGAGTGGGAGACACAGAAACTATCCCACAAACCACATCCTGGCTCAGGGGAACAATGTGGCTCCTGTGGCAGAGCAGGAATAGCAAGATACTGCCAAAGCATAGGGGAGATGTAAGAACACTACCCAAGCCCTATTAGACCTCTGATTTACCCTGTGATGGGGAGTCAAAGAGAACAAACAGCCACAATGATCACATCGCAAAGATGGAGGTTGAAAAGGGGTTGGGGCTAAGGTCCTTATGAAGACTTCCAGGGGAAGTGCCAGCCCTCAAGGGGATAGACACAGATTGGCCCATACAAGCAGCTAACTCGGGTAATCAATGGAAGCAGAGGAAGAATTCTAGGCAGGAAGGGGAGGGCTATAAAAAGCCAGCAGTGTCCTCCACCTCTCAGGCTCCCTTGCCATCCACAACCACTCTGGCTCCTCTGCTGCCTCCTCCATCCACCTCTCTGGCTCCTCTGCCACTCCCGATGGGTACTTCTGTCCCCTGTACCCTGCCTCAGACGTCTTTGAAAAGTGGCAACCTGCTCCACATACCTACTCTCAACTCTTGCTCTGCTGTCAAACAAACCTCTGACATCTGCCACCTCCTTGAACTCCAGGACCTGGATGTTGTCGCTCTTACTGAGACACGGTTCAAGGCCAGCTCTGTCACAAGTTTTGACACACTCCTCCCTGAGGGCTACAAGATCCTCTCCGAGCCGAGGATCAATAGGCCTGAAGGTGAAGTGGCCCTGATCTTTCCTGAGTGGATCCCTGTTTTCATCATCCCCACTCAGACCTATTCCTCTTTTGAATGCATTGTCTGCAGGCTTTCTATTTTTCCAAACCTCTCTCTGACCTTGGCCACCATATGCAGGCCACCTGGCCAGGTCACCCTCATCCTCTCTGAGGCTGACCTCACTTCCTCTCTCCTTTCCTCTACCTCCCAGCTCCTCCTTCTTGGGGATCTCAACTTCCACCTTGAGTACCCAGACTCCTCTGGGCTTTTCCGCAACCTATGCAACTCTTTCCCTCTCCATTCTACCCTCTGGTCTGACTCATTCTGCCGGACACACCTTGGATGCTCTCATCTCTTCAGACATACGCATCTCTAATCCTCACACTACTCCTCTCTCCTGGACTGACCACTTTCTTCTTTCTTCTCACTTGAAGCTTCCAGTCCCCTTGGCAAAGGCCCACCCAGCACTGCCACCTTCCTTTGCGGTCATTCGACCTATGAAGCGAGTGTGAGTGGCTGCCTTTTCCTCCACTTTCTCTGCCCCACCAACTCCTGTGGCTGACTCCCATCCTGACACAACCCTTTCCATCTCTAACACTCTGGATATCCTTGCCCTTTTCATGCAGACCGCCTTAAGCCTGCCACCAAGTGCAACTCTTGGTATGACTCCAATATGGCCGCTCTGAAACGCAAGTGCAGAGTAGCTGAATGGAAGTGGTGAGCTTCATGTGCACCCTTTGACAAACTGGCCTGCCGCCTGCTCCAAAGGCAATACAGACTCTCCATCTACTCTAAGAAGAGGGTCCATATTCAAGCCTGCATCTCTGTAACCTCTAACAACACAGATTAACATCTGCAAAGAGCTGGCCAATCCTACTGCAGCATCCACCTCCTCTACCCCTACCCGGGCCCTCTTCATGGCTCTGGCTTCTCATTTCACCACTAAAACCTACGACATCCTGTTCGCACTCTCCTCCTCTTTTCATCTCTGTCTACCTCTCCTAGCCCCTCCTTGGCCGTCCCCCTCCTCTCCTTCTCTCCTCCTTCTCTCCTGTAACACCTGATGATGTTTCCAGACAAGTCTGGTCTATGAAAGCCTCATCCCCTGCTCCTCCAGAACCCTTAAAGACAACATACGTTCTCTTGCTGCAGCTTTGGTTGATTTCTGTGATCACTCATTTGCCACTGGATCTTTCCCCTCTCTTCTCAAGCACTCCCTTGTTCCCCCGCCCCCCTACTAAAAAAAACCTTCTGCCGTCCCCTCCATTCCAGCAAACGATTTCCCGATCTCTATCACTCCTTTCCTGGGCAAACTCCTGAAGAAGTTGGCTTTCTCCCAGCTAACCCTCCACACTGAATCTGTTGGTCATCTCCATGACCATCATTCTGGCTTCAGAGCAGCCAGAGCAGCCAGAGGCACTGAAACTGCACTACTGAACAACCGTGAAGATCTGCTCTCTAATCTTGACTCTACCGCTCCCTCTCCTCGACCTTTCCTATGCATTTGACACGGTCAACCACAACATCCTGATTACTCATCACTGCAAGAGGCTGGGCATCACAGGTCTGGCTCAGGCGTGGCTGACCTCCTTCTGCCTGGACCGACCTTCCCAGGTTCAGCTTGGGTCTTTTCTCTCCACCACCTCTCTCTCTCCAAATGTGGTGCTCCCCAGGCCTCTAACCTCTCCCCCTGGCTCTTCAATGTCAATCTGGCCCCTTTGGCCCTCCTGATCTCTATCTTCTCCTCTAGCTTTCAGTGTTATGCAGATGACACGCAGGTCTCTCTCAGGCTACCCTCGGCCTCCTCCTCACTTATCCCTGACTGTCCATCTGCCATTCAGGCATGGAGCGCCTCTAACCATTGCTGCCTTAATGCCAGTAAGACTGAGAGTCTTCTCATTGGGACCTCTGCTCCCGCTTTTCCTCTCTCACTCTGGCCACCCTCCTTGGGCCCTATGCCCCCATCCTCTTGTGAGGCAGAAAACCTTGGGGTCATCTTTGACTCCACTCTCTCCTTCTCTCCACACATCACCGACCTGGCCAAGAAGGCCCATTTCCAGCTGTACCTCCTCAGATGTATGCTCCCTTTTTTCACCTTCCCCCAGAAGCTCACTGTCTCCAGAGCACTGGTTCTCTCTATGCTAGACTGCTGCAACAGCCTCTTTCTCAATCTGCCTAACTCTACTGTTTGCCATCTTCAACTCACCCAGAACAGAAGCGCAAGACTTATCCTTGGCCTCAAGCCCAGGGACTGCATTTCGCCCTGAAATCCCTCCACTGGCTCCCAGTGGCTGCAAGGATCAAACGTAAGACCCTCTGCATCGTCATCAAGGCTTTCTGGTACTGTGGCCCTCACTATCTTCAACTCTCTCTTCCTAAGTACCTTTCTCCTAGAGCCTTCTGCTCGTCCACTTCTAATGCTCTGCGGGTGAGTCGCTTCTCCAAGCAGAGATGGGGGAGGGGAAATCTTTCTCCTCTGCAAGTGCCTCCCTCTGGAATGGCCTCCCTGCCTCTCTCCGCCTTCAGCCCACATTGCATTGCCGTCTGGCTAACCTTACACTACCGGGCTGGGACTGCCCCCTGTAATCCCAGCCTTCCTTGACCTTAATTTAGGGCCCCGCTACTCTGGGAGCACTTTGCCCTGTACCCTCTGCCCTGCATTTCTTGTTGCGCACTTGCACAATCTAAATCACACTAGGCCTAGTAAGATTGTGTGTCTTGTCCTCCCTTTGCTCCACGTCCCTTGCCTCGTTGCGCCTTGAAACACTTGTGAATAGGCGCATAATAAATAACAAATCAATCAATCAGTGCTAATTCTATTGAATGCTGAACTAAATGTAAATGGCTTTTTGAATGAAAGCACATCATATTGAATACCGAACTAAATGAGAACTCCTATTTGATTAAGAACGAATGATATTGAGTATCAAACAAACATTTAAGTTTTCGAATTACAAATTTGAGGAACATTTGTCATCTTATGGCAAAACAAAGACTGGTGCAGAAAAGGGTTACACTGGCCAAAAGGAAAGACACGTATGGAAAACCTGAAGCCCAATGCAGAAAAGCCTAGGGCGGGCTAAACAAATCCAAGGACTTATGGTTGCGTGACCTGTCATGGGTGGACCATGCGGTCTGACAACTGTGCCTAGACCAGGGAGCTCTCTATTATAAAGATCACAGTCATCCTGAAGCAAGTCGAGCAGAAGCATAGGGTTCTTGGTTGTGTGACCTGTAATGAGTGGAACGTGCGGTCTGATAGCTACGCCTAGACCAGGGATCCTTAAATGATGACCAGCAAAGGACATTGTAAGTAAGCCACTGAAAACTGTTAACTACTTGATTGGGCAGATCAAGTGAACCTGTTGTTTTCCTACATTGACCATTGAGCAAATGACTTTAGAACAAGTACTACTTTGGAATCTTGGGGAAGGGAACCCTGAGATTCGAAAGAAATGAGAAGCTTTATCTTGGAGAAGGGAAACCTCAAGATCTTCTTTTCGTGTGAACTGTATCATATTGAACTTGGGGAAGGGAACCTCAAGTCCTGGTTGGACATTGGTGTAACAAACAGCTATTGGAACTGTATTGAGCATGAAGTGTAAGGCCCAAGAAGGACTTATGCTGAGAGCAGCTGACAATTTACTTTTGCACACTATTTTGGTTATGAAGAATCCCACACTTTTTTATTTCTATATGTGAGGGCAAGTATAGGTTTTTGGACACAGACAGAACTTTGATTTGGACTTATAGATACAGACTTTGCTAAGTTTTCTTTAGGCAGGAAAAAGCCCTACCTTAGGGCAGGTTAGGACTTATACAAGCCTGACATTTTAACAAAGCTCTTTGAAATTTGAATTCTGTTGTCTGTGTCATCTCTTGATACCATGCCTGTCTCACACGTCACCCATTCACACAACTCATACATCTGAGCAGTGAGATCTAATAGAACAGGACCTGTCCATTAATGTGGAAGGGGAAAACCTCGTGTCCTTAGAGCTGGCTGTAGAGGTTCGGACCAAAATTAACAAGGTGGCTTTTCCCCTTCCGTACAACCAAAAATATAAAGAAATATTTAGTTACTCAACTGCCATCCAGATAAAGTTGCAGAAGAATATGGCTTACTTGGTACAAGCGGCTCATTCTTTTCTGGATCGTGGTGGTCACCCCAACTCTACTGAAGACATGAAAAGTGGTGATCTTAGTTGTGAGCTTGGTGAAAAAATTCAGAACCTCTTTTGTCCTACTAACAACTGCACACTGAACCGCAGAGCTATATTAAATTTATTTCATCTAATTTTCCCTCTACTCCTGATTAACTCCAGCAGCATCGAGCTAGTGGATCAGATGGAAGACAAACTTATGGCTGCGGCCAGCGTGTATTTCTATTCTGAATCAGTTAGAGCTATGGTGCTAGACCATTTGAACAAATTCCTAAGAATGGGATACGCAAGTGGAATAATTAATGGGAAGAAGAGGAATTCTCCTCAAGCTTTTCAGCAGGACTAAGGCCCTACTACTACATCACTGAACACTAAGGACACTTTGATCATGTCTCTCACCAGGGAAGGGGTTTGAAAATTCAATAACGTACCACGTGTTGCGAATTTTGACCAATACACATGGTGAAGACTGGTCCTGGTTAGCAGGGGCTCTCCAATCAAAGACCACCGCAGACCCTAACATACAGTCACACTTGCTCTCCTGGAACACCAGAGGCCATTGTCACTACCTAGAAGAGGATGGTATTTGGAATAATAGGGAGGATTATGCAGTTGTTGAGCTACAAGAAACTTGGGCGACAGACTTAGTGGAGTGTGATGGTAGGAATAACATCCAATCCTTGGCGAAACAGGCACGGGTTGGAAGACTCAAGGGAGGGCTACGCATTAGTGTTCCCAATCAACTAGACTTGAGCAAAGTCGATTTAGATTCAGACTTTGTTTTGGTGGGTAGAATAACAGGAAATTGGTTGGGATTTCAAACAGTAGTCATGGTCATTAATATATATGAGCCTTCAGGTCTTAATCACACAGAGGAAATCGTGTCTCGCATAGAGCCCCTGGTGGAGGATACCATTGGCGTGGGCACTATCCCCATCTTTATTTTAGGAGACCTGAATGCTAAAATCCCACATTCCAAGAATGATGACATTTAATTCGCCATAGACATCCTGGTAGCTAAGTTAAAACAACCACAGTTTAATGCTAAGGGGAGGAAGTGGAATTTCTTTCTAAAGAGCCACAGGTTCACTATTCCTAATGGCAGACGTAAGGGAGATATCCCGGGCGGATTACGAGAAGAAGAGATCTAAGTATGTCTACTCTTGATTATGGCTTTATACAAGAACGAATCTATCTGCTCATTCTGGATCTTACTATTGAGTGTAAGGAAGAAAGAGACAATTTCCTGCTCATCTTTACTTGCCCTGCACCGGTAATGGTAATATCCTTGGACCTGGCAGGTATGATCAGCATAAATGCAGGATTTAACTGCATTATTTGGAAGCCCCATAAGCTCTAAGTAGCGGATGGGTGCTTCATTAATGGAAGCGTTGGGTTTATGAACTGCATTGGAGAAGGGGAGCCCAGTCAAAGAAGAAAACTCAGTTCTATTGCGGATCATATGGAACCACAGGAAGGAGGGGGTCCTCATAGAATATGAGTGGATAATTGCCAGAGTTCTTAAAGGGAGCTTCCCAAATCACTGTTCAAGAGAGGGGCCTCCGGCCAATGACCTATTTCTCAACAAGTGCCATGCTCATGCTTATGATGGGATAATTCGTAATCGTGAAAGAGTACTAAGAAGAGAATTGCGGAAAGCAACACATTCTACTTCTGATCATCAATTGGATGCTGACAACTGCAAATTCCTCCAACAACAATACCATAGTTAAATCAGGAGTATAGAAATAATCAAAAACCCTCCCGCAGGAGAAATCCTATTGAGTCTATTAATAACAATGACTCACGCACCTCCCTAAAAATCAGAAATTGGCAGAGAAAGCTTCTACAAAGGCATGAGAAGATTATATGAATAATACCCTGGCCAAAAATCCTGTCAGGGCCTCAGAAACCCCCTGCGCAAACACAATATCGAGGACATAACTACCTACATAAAAAATAGCAGAGACTCCAGAGCATCTGGGCAGGATGGTATTTACAATGTCCTGATGGGACGTAATCCAGAGAGATGGGGTGCTGTTCACTACCCTCTCTTCCAGTCTATTAGCAACACAGGTCGGTTCCCAAGTTCATGGACAAAGAGCATAGTGGAACCTGTTTACCAACGGGACCCACTGAACAATCCAAACAGCTACCATTTCTTAGCCATGCTGGATGCCCATGCCAAGATTTTCACATGGGGGCTCTTGGCAGAACTAAAAGAATGGGTGGAACAAAACATGCCCTACTTTTCAACCAATTGCTGTTTTGTAAGGCCTGCTCGACTATTGATAACTTAATGTAGTAATGACCATTATTGAAGTCAGATGGAGCATCTGTCAACAGTTACTTTATGTAGAGTTTGTTGACTTTGGTGCTGTTTCCGTTACAGTTAATCACGGGACTCACTGGAAAGAATTTGACGCATGGGAATGCCTCAGTGGCTTTTAAATGTCATCAGTAATCTCGAGTATGACACCTTGTTAAGAGTTACATTAAATGCAAAGAGTAATTTGACTGATCCTATTGGCACGTCAACTGGTTTAAATCAAGGTGCTATATTAGCGCCACTATTATTCAACATATATAAGGCAGATCTATTGGGATATCTGGAACTAGCGCAATCTCTCTCTCCTAACCTGGGACCTACTTGTATAGCTTGGTTAGGATATGATGACGATCTTGTGTTGATGAATCGCACTCCTATAGGCTTGCAAGTTTTAATTACCCAACTGTCCGAATTTGCTGAGATCATGATTTGCGAATTAACATTGCACAAACTAAAAGTATGGCATTCTCATCTGGTAGGAACAAATCCTTGCATATGTACCATTGGACCTCACAAGGTGATCCGACTGAACTTGTCCAGAGCTATAACTACTTAGGAGTTACTAAAGATAGTTAATTAAATTTGGGGATTGCACTTTGGGAAACCTGAGCTTGAAGTAAATCTGCTCCTAGGGGTATTGAAGAAATTTGCTGTTCAACAAGGAGGTTATTCCATTGCTTCTCTGGTCACAGTCTACAAAATGAAAATTATCCCTAGACCTATGCATGGGAGTATTGTGTGGGGCAGGAAGAGCGCAAAAGACATCAGGGAATTGGAGAGCCGGGGTATTAAGTATCTCATGAATCTTCTTCCTAGATTTCCAACAGAATTCTAATGATGTGAACGGAATATTCACTTAGCAAGCGCCATACTGCTCACTCAGTGTGCGATGTACTATTGAAAACTTACGATTCCTTGTGATAAACTGGCTAACGTTGTTACCAATGGAAGTAAAAAAGCTGCTGAGATTCAATAAGCAGGTTACCTGTACTAAAATCTGGGAGTGGGGAGTATCTTGGGAAATTTACCTTGGCCTAAATCTTCTTAATCTCACTAGAGCTAAATAGAAGTGACTGATTAAAGAACATATATTTAATTTCGACAAAGATCAACTCGCGGTTATCCTCTCTGTTAAGGCCACTAGTGAAGAGTACATAAACAGTCTGCTTTCTCCCAGGTGCAGAGGACAGTACATCCAATCATTTCCTAATTAATTTCTTCATGCAGAATATATGAGATGGAAATTCAATCTAGTGAATGCTCTGGAGGTACTTGGGCCCAGATTAGCTCTGAGCTGAGCTAATCGCACGTGCTGACTCACTGTGTAAGGAGGCTGATATGGAGTCGGCTCAACATCTTCTCCCCTCATGCCAGAGCCTAACAAGAGAAAGACATTGGGCTTTACTAGCTGGAGGAGCAGAGAGGAGCACCAGCATGACCCCTGAAACAATATGGAGAATGATGCTAGAGGGAAATGATAATCCTCTCATTTGCTATCTGACTAAATTCTGGGTGTATATCAAAGCTTTACTTGAGAGCATTGCAATTTCATGATGCGGAAGGAAGTACACACGAACCACGGTGATTAATTCCAATGTATTGAAGATGTCTATTAGTTTTACATTTTATGGACTGAAATTATTTTATGTATGTGGAATGTTTGATTATTCGATTGTTTATGAAAGGCCATTACTGGCTGTATCATATATATATATATATATATATATATATATATATATATATATATATATATATATATATATATATATATATATATATATATATATATATATATATATTAAAAAAAAAGATTACCCTGTTGGGCCAACCAGGAAGTCTCTGAGTAAGTCAGAGTGATACATCCATATCCTTTAGGCCCTCCCTAGGACAGGGCTAGACCAGACAGTAGAGACAACCTAGCGAATCGCAATGCACTATGACCTGTTGGAGTAGGGAGACTGGGCTAAAAGAGAGGTGGGAGCCTCCTCAAAGTTTGAGGAAACTGGGTACAGGGATACCAGATAGCGAGCCCCAATTGCCTCTTTTTGTGACACCATTTTCATAATAAAAACTGAAAAGCTATTGGATGTGTCTTGAATCATTGAGTACCTTGCCACAGTGCCCAATGTAAAGCCAGCATGCCACTGTCCGAACACAGTGTCATGCTGCCTAGCCCTAGGCCCAATATTGGCCAGCTTGTCACCGTAATTACACATTTTCACACTGGCTGTGTCCAATATAAGCCAACATACCACTGTCCAAACACATTTCCATGCTGGCTGTGCCTAATATATGCCTGCCTGCAACTATAAAAACTTATGTCCACGTTGGGTGGGCCCAATATATGGCATTATGGCTTTGCCAAATATATACCAGTATTTCTAATGTAAGAAAATGTGCATGCTGCTTTGCCCAAGACCCATGCCCAATACAGACGAAAATCCACTTTTAAGACCATGTCCATACTGCCTGTAACCAATACATGCCAGCATGTCCACGGGGAAACATATTCCTGTTGGCTGTGCACTTATTTAAACTCTCTATCACAAACGCACACACATAGGGTGATGAGGTCACCAGTATGTCACCCTTTGAGGAAGATTGAGGACTGACTTCTGAGGGCCAGGGAAAGCCACCTACTCTGTGATGCATCCCTTGGCAGCAGTACACCATGGATTACCCAAAGATTCCCCAATCTTCCCTCAGACCACGCCCAGTAGGATTATCCATATTGGCGCGGTAGCATTTGTGTTGGTTATCATATCAAAGTGCCCACAAGAGGGTATGCAGTGATAAAATCGCAGGCAAAAATGTCACCTGTACAAAAAATCGTGGCAAAAATGCTGTGGTTTGACCCAGTAAAGGTGTACCCCATTATACCATTTAAGGGCAGCCGGGGTTGCAGGGGTGTCCCCCACTCCCTTTAACTGGTATAATGGGTCTGTGGGTTGCAGGGGTGTCCACCGCATCCTTTACATGGATTGTGGCGGCAAAACCACTGCCTTTTTGCCGCAATATTTTGTGTCCACTGGAACCCACAAGAGTAGTAATGAAAAACCACTCAAAGTCACACAAACACACACACATATGATGTGATGAGTTCACCTGTATTTCATCCCTTGAGGAAGTATGGGGACCTCTGAGGGTCAGGAGGCACAACCTGCAACCTTTGGAGGAAGTACACCAAGGATTACCTAGCGGTTCCACAATCCTCCCTCAGATCGCCTCAGGCACCACCATTAGGAACTCCTACACTGACCTGGGTACGTTTGTGTTGAGAGACATGAACGTTTATGGTGGATTCCAGACTGTAGGTATGCAGAGCAAATGCATCACAAAAGGAGTAGTCTCTAAAGAGAGTTTGTGAACAGGAAGAGTCTGCCAATGCTTGAACATTAGCTCCCCTAATGACTGCATCTGGGAACTGGGACTTGGCAAATGGCACAAGCTGGGTTCATAAGCCACAGCATGGAGTGCGGGTCAGACACACACATTACAGAGTCAGAGTGTTCGCACATAGTACAAGGCAGGCTCGGACTGGCCTATAGGGCAATAGTCCCTTGGCCAAATCAAAAACGCAAAATGCTAGTGTGGGCCAGTTTTTTGGGTGACAGTGGGACACTTTTTTGGTCATAGTGGGCCAGTTTGATGAGTTGCTTCACCATGCGGCTAGTAGTTTTTACCAGTGTTGCTGAATAAATATTCTTTAAAATGCACAATTTGCATCACATTTTATCCCAAAAAAATCCCCCTTGGGTACTATTCAAACACTGTCACGAAAAGAATGAATTGTCGTTTGCAACTGTGGGCCACTTTTTCATTGGTGCCCGAGACAGTGGGCCTCATTACAACCCTGGCATTAAGGGGTTAACGGCGCCGTAAAAGGCTGCGGCGCCGTTAAACCCTTAACGCCAGATTCACACTTTAACGCCTGCTTTTTGCAGGCGTTAAAGTCCAAGGCGCTAAGCGACCTTGGTGCTAATTACGGCACCGTAATTTACGGTGCCGTAATTAGCGCCTTCCCCATCCCCATTGAGTCCTATGGGGCAAAAATGGGAATAGGGAAGGGGCCACGGTGAATGGGGATTTACCGCCCCGCCAACCTTGGAATGGGGCGGTAAATCTGCCATCCACCATGGCGGAATCCGGCATGGACCATGGTGCTAATAGCACCATGGTCCAACGCCAGGGTTGTAATGAGGCACAATGTTATGCCCCAGTCTGACCCTGGTAAAAGGCCCTCATACAGGATGGGGAGAGGTTACTCAGGAGTGGGAAAGCAAAGGAGAGAGATCAGTGGACTGCCATGAAAGATGGGCCTGAAAGAGGTGTTTTCAGTTCATGAAGAGCAGCACAGAACCAAAACGTCATGGCCACATGCTCCCAAGTACCCATAAAGAGGGAGCTGCTGCGGAAGAGCTGGATCTATTCCTAGGTGTCCTATTATGGACAAGAGATAAAATGGACCCCCAATCAGAATGCTCATTACATTAATCAAGTAATTAGTATTTAGTATTTATTTATTTCTATTGCGCAACCTTGCCCAAGGGCTTACGGGTGCAAGTTTATGGAAGTTACAAGTTGCAGATAATAGGAACAGTATACAGTTACAGGTTATAAAGACATCAAAATCACTGGTTAACAGTTAAAAATAATGATGGCAAGCAAAGTATATGTACAGTTCTGGGAGGAATATACAAAAAGCACTACAGCTGTCATACACAGGGTATATTTACCTCGAGGTAGATAGGGAGAAGCACCTATGCCGAAAGTGCACATCCGAGATAAAGTATAGACATGTGAAGGGACAGATAGGAGCGGTTGGAATCTCACCGCGTCTCTAGCAGCTGAGAGGTGCCAGGGTTGCTCTTGAAGCATCCTGTTTGTGTAGCCAAAGTTTAGTATTGGCTTTAAATGAGTGGCAAAGTGGAATGTTCCTTAGGGTATTGGGCAAGGAGTTCCACAGCTTGGCGGCGAGGACGGGGAAGTTTGACCCTCCGGCAGAGCGGAGCTTGAAGCTGGGGATATCCAGCGTGTGTGCCTGGGCGGATCTTAGCGGTCTTGAGGCAGTATGTTGCGTAAAGCGAGATATTAGGTAGGCAGGCGCTGTATTCTACTGAGCCTTGTGAGCAAGGACGAGAGCTTTGAGTGAGATAGGGTGGGAGATGGTTAACCACTGTAGGTTAAGTCTGGTATTGGATATGTGATTACATCTGGGTATGTTGAGTGCTGCCCATATGGCGGCGTTTGGCGTGATCTGAAGTTTGTCAATGTTTCTTTGGCTAGTCCCTAAGTATAGGGCATTGCAATAGTCGATTTCCGACATAATGAGGGTTCTGGCGAGTGTCAGACAGTTGTCTGTCGTCAGGAAAGGCCGGCAGGCCGTAATCAATTTGCAAGTGTAGGATGACGCAGATACAACTGCGTTAGTTTGTCGATTGAGGAATAGTGTGGAATCCAGGTAAATACCTAGTGTTTTAGTTACATTGGCCACTTTAATATCATTTCTGTCAATGGAGAAGGATTTATAGTTGGGGTCAAGTTTAGTGAGTTTAGTTTGCGTGCCAAGGATGATTACTCGGTCTTATTATTGTTGAGAAAGAGCCCATGATTAGCCATCCAAGCCTGGATAACGGTGTAGATGGTGTTGAGAGAATTGTAATCGGCTACGTAATCACCAGTGAAAGGGATGAGTACGTGGGTGTCAACCGCATAATTTGTGTAAGAGACACCCAGATAGTCAAGGATATCAAAGAGTGGTTTCGTGAACACATTATAAAGAGTGGGAAATACACAAGATCCTTGAGGGACTCCACAGGGGGCGTGGGCTGGATCGGCTGCAGCTAGAGGAGAGAAGACCTCATGGTTCTGTTGGCGAGGAATGAGCTGATCCAAGATGTTTCTGCATCAGAGAAGTGGGTGGCAATTTTGAGATGATGAAAGAGGATTGGATGATCGACCAAATCAAAGGCTTCTGATAGATCAAGAAGGAGCAGGAGCGCCAGTCTGCCCTTGTCTTTCAGGTCCTCGATTTGGATTTTTAGATCTAGTAATGCTGTGTCAGTGCCATGCATGGGTCGGAACCCGGATTGTCTAAGCCCAAGTAGATTGTTGAATTCAAGATAGTCCTGGATTTGGAGGTAAGCTGTGCGATCAAGGATTTTGAGCAAATAGGGCACCGTAGTGATAGGCCTGTATTTGGAAGGATTACTGGGGTCAAGATTGGGTTTTTTAATTAGAGATATAACCCACGCATCCTTGAGATTGTCGGGCACAGTGCCCGATTCAAAGGAGGCGTTTATGAATGCTGTGATGAATGGGGCGAGCTCAGGTGCAGCCTCCTTTATGATGGCTGCCGGGCAGGCATCACCTTGGCAGTTGGAGGGTTTGAGCTTGGTTATGATGCTCTCAACATCCTTGATAGTAAGGGGTGAGAAGCTGAATGGTTTAAAGTTGTGTTCAACAAGAGTATAAAGTGAGGCAGAAATGTCTGATTGCTGAGGGTGCTAGGAAGGACGAGAGGGGGCTGTGTTACAAAGAGAAAAGAAGGAGAGATAGTGAATGAGTATTGGCCAAGCCAAATAGGCTGAGTAGTTAGAAACAACCGTATAAACAGGTCCGTTTAAGGACAAGGTTAGCTCCCAGGGCGTGCGTTGAGCCCAAGAACACATCCACATAAAAAGCTTGCAGTCTTGTTTGAGAACCCAGGTGGGGGTTGGGAGATAAAGTCGGTCACACTTACAGGACTAACAGAACACTTGACCTAGAATTCTCATCTCTCTCAAAATGGCTTCACTCTGATTCATCATGGAAGGTTTGGGATAAAGCGAGGCAAGACATATCTCAGCTGAGATAGTCAACTTGAGCAGTTGTAAATAAAATGGTGATCACGGTGCGGAATCAAAATTAGTATGTGATGGGGATTCCCATTTCATATTCTATGACCTTGTCTCCCCCCTATCTGGCTAAATCTACTCCCGAGACTCATCCCCCCAGACTCTATGCTCCCAAGCTCATTTCAACCTCAGAGGCACCAAACATGGCTGCCTCACACTTTGACCTTAGCTACCGCCTCTGGAACACAATATCTCCTGAAATTAAAGACCTCTCAAGAGTGACTGGATTGCAGATGAGCTTTATGCACCACCTGCTCTCTTAGGACAGAGCCCCAGGGTCTTAGAGTGCCACCCTTGCTATCGCCACAATGACCCCCCCCCCAGCCACTGCTATCACTGGTTTGCACATCTGTATATCCCTATATATACCGTCATTATTGTCTGTGGGAGTCATTTTCAATTGGGTGGGGCAGGAATTGGAGGAGTAAAATCAAAGCACATTACTTTCACACCTACATGTTCCGCTCCAGCTAACATTGGACTGGGAACCATACGAGACCATGGAAATAATGTTCAAAGTGGCCCCATGCTACTTATTTTCAGCAAGCCCAACCCTTTTCCTATGAGAACATTTGGAAATAAAGTGGGACATCATAAAAAAGAGACCCAAGGGGCAGAGGCCTACTGGGAAATCTTCGGAGTTCCCAATAGGCCAGTCCACCCCATTTTCATGCTCAGACAATGTGGGGGAGGGACATAGAGCAAAGTTAATCCCTCTGCCCTGCTTTCCCCCTCCATCTTCTGTGAATAATTCGTTTTACACCTGCATGAGATTTTCATGCAGGTATAAAACGAATGGATTCCTATGGAATCTGCATTGAATTGGTAATAAGCAGCCGGATTCCATAGGAATCAATAGTAAACACCACCTGCAAAGCGTAATTTGCAAGCAGTGTTTACTTTTTTGCACAACATGAGTGAAACTCAAGAGTAAAGGCATTTTTACCGTGTTTGACTCTTCAGTTTTGCATTCCCCCATGCAAATAATGAAAACTGCATATTGAAAATTGCATATGTGCAGTCATTAAATGCATATGTGCAGTCATTAAATACTGACGTTGGCGGTCCTCTGGATGCAGTTTGCATTGTATTTGAAACTAGCAGATGTACCTGTGCTTCGCACAGTAATTCCCACTACAATTCTAGTTTGATGTTCATTCAATGAACGCATATTGATGATGTCGCATGGTTGTTAGCATTACCCGAAAAACAATGCAATCGATTCCAGCTACTTTGAGTTGAAGCATTGAGATTGTGCTGCAATATTATTGATGTACTGATCTGCAGCCGAGGCAGCAGCGACCATAATGTAAGTGCCGTATGTTTAGGGCTGAAGTGTGTAAACTTTAAGTGCCTACCTGTATGTGCATGGCTGAGCATGCAAGCTTCGTACTGTTGAGATGACATGCATTCATCAACTTCGGTATCTTTTTTATAATTTTTACATTGTCTACACCATGGAACCTACCCACATGCCACATTTCAGGTGTGTAGCGTGTTGGAAAGTATGCTGAACACAGACACACACACACACATACACACATATCCACAAATGTCCCTTTTATATAGAAAGATGATCCCCTGTGCATTTAATGTCTTGAGCTGCCCCTGTATACTATTTCTAACTCCTTCCCCACTGCCAGACAGTTTAATGTGTTAACTATATATGTTCTTTCTACAGTGCTTATTGGTAAAGCACTTTTCATGTTCAATTAATAAGTACTAAGAAAAACATACATGTATCATAAATTGAAATTATTTTTTAAGATACACAATATTTTTAGATTGACCACTAGATGGGAGTATTTACCTGTTTTTAGAAAATAATAGTCCCTTTTAAGATAAAACATATACATCACTGAAAGAATGCAGAATGAGGGCTGTGAATTTAAATCAGTACTCTGTTAGGATTATATATGATAGTTTATTTATAACGCTTCATACCCAGAGGTTTCCAAGCGCGGACCCAGGGATCGAACCTGTGTTGCTCCTTGTCATTTTGTTTCCAAGTCGAGCACGCTGCCGCTGAGCTATCCTCCCGGGACCGTGAGAGGGTATGCTATTAAAAGAGGATTTTTTTCGATAGAATGGTAAATACAGAAATATATATATAAAAACGGACAACAGCGGTTCTATTGATCATGCCAGTGTCTGAATGGTACCGGTAGGAATAATTTTTTTTGTTTAAGCGGATACTCCCATTTTGCCACCCTCCCCCTTCCCTTCACCGCCATCTGAAACCCTAACCATTAGCCCCCTGTATAGTAGAGTTAAAGGTCCATGTCTCTGGCAGCGTTTCCACAGGTATGCAGCCTGAGTATACCGTCTTTTCCTTGGATGTGGAAAGTGGGCCCCTTTGTATCTGACGCCATGTTCAGACCATATTGTTCTCTGGCAGTGCAGCAGCCAATCAACACTGAGCACAGCTCATGGCCAGACCAGTGAACATTTTAGGGGTTCACGGGCTTTAGGGCCAATCTAGGGCAACGTTATGAATGGGCACTAGATCTCCCTTATGTAGCAGCAGAAATGGCCACATTCCCATGCTTAGAAGGTCAGTGTATTCTGTGAGAGAAAGAAGCAAATATCAGGCTTCAGTGAAATGTCAGTGGAGCGTTGTGGTGGGGAAAACAGGCAGAAAACATACAATCAAGTGTGAGGTCCAGCTCTTGCGAACTGCTGGTAACCTGGGAACAGGGAGCGCAGAGGTCTTTGCAAGGGGACGGCTGGGGGTGCTATAGCCCCGACTCTTTTGGTTGAAGCCAGAAGTTCAGGTTCTACATTAGCATAGCCCTGGTTCTTTTCCAGACCTAGCAACACCCCTGAGAGAGAGCACTCGGATCACACACCACAGTCCACTACCAGGCAGGTAATCTCTTGCTATCCAAGGTGGAGGCCATCCATTCCAAAGGCTTGGTCCACAGAGGATTGAAAGGCAGAGGCTGGTCCTCCAAAGCAGCAGGAAAGCCGCACACAGTGGAGTTAACCAACCTAGATTGGGGGTTCAAATAACTCCTGCAACTGAATATACATGATCAGGAGGGGCAGCCCCCAATGGTGAGATTAGGCCCTTTTAGACAGAATCCAAGTTGTCAGACTAGTTTGGGTGTTTTGAGCAGGAACAAGAAGGCCTTTAGAGCGTGTTGGAAGTGAGAATTGGCGCAAGAGAGGAGAGAGGAAGAAAGTTAGGAGGAGGCTGAGAAGATAGGATAGGAGGAAGGTGAGGACGAGGGTGAGTAGAGAGGGGAGTAGGAGGGTGAGATGAGAGGAGAGGTGGACTATCTGGAGTTGAAAAGAACAGAAGATAGGTAAGAGAAAACAGACTGTAGAGAAGAAGAGCATGCAGAAAAGAGATGAGGAGTGTGACAGTGGGCAGCGGGGCATGTTAAGCTCCAAGAGAGTTAAAGTGGAGAGAGAGAGAAGCAAATGCTGAGACTGAAAAGGGGAAGCCTGAAATGGGTAAGGAAACGAGCATGTGTGCAGCGTTGATGAGGTGCAGGGAAAGCCAGTAGGCAGAGTAGAAGGGAATAGAAGGAGACACCATAGGTACGAGCACATGGCAGGGTGTTGAAAGAAAGAGATCGGGCTTGTGGACCTGGGAACTTTATTTCCAGGGCCTCTTTTGGTCCCCAGTAATCATTTCCAGGGCCTCTTTTAGTTCCCAGTTCACCACTGGATAGGAGGGACAATAGGGGGTGGCAGGTCCTTGTTGCACTCAAGCCACTTGAAAGACCATCAAGAAAGCTGACTGATCAGGAAAGACAATCATTGCCCAAAGGGTGTGAATGGGGGCACGAAAAACCTGTGAAAACCACAGCGGGGAGAGGGTGAGGGAAAAAAGAGGAATCCTAGCTTAAGGTTTCCTTAAGGTCCTCTGCCTAGAAGGGGAAGCTGGCCCCTCGCAAGTACTCTTCAGTAGCCACACGATGGACCAATAAGTCAGCCTAAGTGTGCAGGGGGCGCCGGTACATACAAATATGCTAAAAAGCACTTTGAAAGTTCTTTTGAATACTGACACAATAGAATTGAAAGTAAAAAGGGGAATGTGGTACAATTCTCCTGACATGAGATGTCAGTTCGGGGAAACCTCTACCAGCATTGCCCAAGCCAAAATACATTTCCAGAAGAATGACAGAGGTAAATATGGTACAATTCTACTGACATAAGAGGTCTGTTGGGAGAAACCTGAAACCAACATTGCCAAGAACCAAAAGAGATTGTGAGAGATACAAAGAGGCAACATTTGTACAATTCTCCTAACATGAGATGTCAGTTGGGGGAAACCTGGAACAATCATTGCCAAGAGTCAAGAGAGATTGAAAGAAATGTTGACAAAAGCATGAACAAGCTCTCAGACATAGGATGTCATTTGGGGGAAATTGGTACAAGTAACAAAATAAGTCAACAAAGGTGTGCTAGTGAAGAAGCACAATTGTGTAATACTTAAGAAGAAAGTGAATATTGCAGAGAAGCCTGATAAGAGTATGAGGTAGTGAAGCCTTTTTGGAAGGAGATACCTGGCAGGCAAGTACACCAGGGGATCTAAGTGAACCAAAAGGGTGGATATTCCTATCGGGAGAGTAAATGAGGATATTAAGAGTTTTCGGTTGAGGAGTTTCCTAGTAGGAGAGTGTACCAGGAAACTCACTTTGAAATGGTGTGTTGAAAAGAGATTTGGTCTTATTAAATCTTGGTTCCCATGAACATTTTGACAACCAGAAACTTTGAAAAGACTTGCCTTTGCCATACTTAAATCTATGTTGTGGAAAAGACATTTGATTGATTGATTGATTGATTGTTTATTTATTATGCACTTATACACATGTGTTTCAAAGCGCAACCATGCACAGGAGGGGAAGACATAAGGAAGACAAGACAAACGATCTTACTAGGTGTGGTACATTCAGATCATGCATGTGCACAGAAAAGGAAGTGTGCGGGGGTTACTAGGGACCAAGTGCGCACAGCCCCATCAGAACATGGGTTAAGTGCAGAGAGAGACTACTCTCATGGGTCGAAACCGAAGTACGCTAGTGCTGCAGCAAGTGTAAGGCCCAAGGCAAGTGCAGGAAGACTGGCGAGGGGGGATTGGGACCTGTGAGGCTCTGAAGGTACACCAGGCAACCAGTTGGCAAAATTGAGCAGAAGTAGAAAAGAGTGATAGAGTGTAAAGAGATTGCTAGTAGGGGAGAGGGACGGAGGAGGCGAAAAAGAAAGTCTTGAGGAGTTTCCGGAACTTAAGGAGATCCAACTCAAGGCAGAGAGAGGCTATTCCAGAGGGAAGCACCGTCCTTACATTTGGGTAGCTCCCTTCATCAGTTGCTGTAGGTGCTCATTTCTAGTTGATTTGTTAGTGACTTAGGAGAGTTAGTGTTTTCCACTCAAACCAGATGTTGAAGCCAGCTGGTCATATGTTATGACATTCTTGGTGGAGGCCTCCTCCTCTTTTTCCTTCTCTGTTGGATTGTTTCAGTTTAAAGTTGTTGGGTAGTGATTTGTGTGTGATTATCTTGAAATGTTGTGTTAGCCAGGTTTTGGTAAGGTATAGGATGTCTGTTCCTTCATCCCTTTGAAATGAGTATATTTTTGTGGTATGGTTTGATATTTATCTGGCATTGAAATAGTTTACAGTGGATCATTCAGTTTTCCGGATTTTGTTCATACTTTGAAGGTGGCATTAGTGGTTCGATTTGGTCTGTGAAAAGATACCCGAAAGGCAAATTGAAGTTAAGGCTTTTTATTGCAGCGGGCCGAACATCGAACAACCCAACAAACTGACTCCAGTCAAAACCCACATTCCAGCTTCACGAGCCGCACGGAATGAGCAGCACGTCTCGTGAAGCTGGAACGTGGCATGAAGAGAAATACTGGTCACTACATATCTTCCTTTTTTAACAAAAACAAATAATGCATACAAAAATAATTCACATCTGAAAACTAACAAGGTATATAACAATAAGACCAAAAAGAGGTAATAACCAATCACTTAACAGTTTGATAGACATTACATATATAAAGATAATGCAAATGAAATAGTGAAAGAAGGTAAACAATTTGTGACTCAAGATAAACACATTTTCACTGAACAAAATCCTTCATCCAACAAGGTTTCCGTGACAGTCTCTTATTTTCCTCACTATTGTCGCTTCTTATAACCCTTCTATTTCTAGGATAAACACTCTCATTCTCACTCTCATCCAACACTCTCTCCCTTTTTCCATCAACCTTTTTTCCGGCCTTTACCAACTTGCTTTGCGACCATACCTCACTCTCACTCTCGTTCAACGCTCTTTCCCCTTCTCCATCAACGTTGTCTCCTGCTCTTGTCAGCTTGTCTTGCGACCATACCTCTCCATCCAATATGACAACATTACAGCGTACAACAGAAATCCTCTTGGGACCTATGTACTTACTTTCCACGCACTTCTGCATTGACCTGGGATTTTTTACCCATAACCAATCTACAGCCTTCCACTCTCTATTCTTAACACACTCCCTCCGGTCAAATGCCTCTTTACTCCTCACTTGGCTCTTTTCGATCAATCTCATTATGGCCTCCCTATCTACCTCAACAATCCCTGTCAAACCTAACCACCCAGGCCACAATTTGGATCCAGGCTCCCTTCCTTTAAGTGAAACAAAAGGGGATAAGTTGGTAGTGGAGTGAGGAGTCGTTAGGTAGCTCCACATCATGTGGTTCATTACCTCTCTCCAAAGAAGACCATTACACATGGCAAATTGTAATCCCCCTTGATAAATCTATTTATTCTCTCAAACAGACCATTTGCTCTTGGGTGATAAAGTGCAGTTCTCACATGTTTGATACCATAATCCCCCAAAAACGTTTTCATAAAATGGGAGACAAATTGTACCCCGTTGTCTGATACTAATTCTGCAGGACAACCTTCTCTGAGAAATACCCTTTCCAAAAAAGCCACTAATTCAATGGCCGTCACCTCTCTGACCGCCTCCCATTCTATCCATTTGGAATGAAAGTCCACTAGCACAAACATGTATTTAAACTCATCTCCCAACCCTGCTATCGGTCCAAGAATACTGTTGGTCTGGAACTGAATTTGATATCAAAGGTACTTCCCTTACCACCTTACTTTTATCCCCCAATTGGCAAGCATTGCACTGTTTCACTATCTCTTCAGCCATTCTATCAATCCTGGGCCACCAGTAGCTATACCTCAACCTCCTCTTAGTGGCTTCCTCACCCAAATTACCTTGATGAGCCAATTCCAACAAGCTCCTTCTCACTCCTTCGGGAGGTACTATACAATTCCCTCACCTCAACCTGTCACCTTGTAAACTCAGCTCATCACGTATGTCCCTCCAAACCTCAAATTTCTTTTCAAGAGACTCCTTATCCGGCCATCCTTCAATTGTCCATTGCTTTATACGCCTAAAATCTTGACCTGCCATTTCTGCTTGTTCCCACTCTTCTTTGCACACGCTGACCAACTCGGCCACAACATACTCTTCGGTCTCTTGAAAGTGATTTGAATGATCTTGTACTACTGGTAATCTCGATAAACAATCTGCTACCAATGGTTTTTCCTGGTAAGTAACAAACCTCAAAATTGTATAACTGAAGTCCAAGTCCCCAACTGCTTATCCTAGGAGAACCTACAGTCCATCTAATACTGTTTTATTGTACCAATGGTTTATGATCTGTTCGCCCAGTAAATCTCCTTCCCCACAGAAAGTAATTGAAATGGCTCACCGCCCAAAACATTGCCAACGCCTCCCATTCTATCACTGAGTAATTCCTTTCTGCCCCTCTGAGTGGTCTAGAAGCAAATGCTATAACTCTTTCAACTTTACTACCGTCATACTGCATCAACGTGGCTCCCAAGCCCAGGGTGCTTGCATCAACAACTAACACTGTTCTATCTTTTGCATCAAACATCCCAATTGAGGGAACATGAACAATCCATTGTTTAATCATTCTAACAGCTTCTTCACATTGTGCAGACATTGAAATGTTACCCCCTTTTTTAATAGGGCCCTTAATGGCGTGGTAATCACCACAAAATCCCTCACAAATGTATGGTAATACTCAGCCAACCCTAAGAAAGACCTAACTTGGTCTTTATCTCTAGGGCTTGGAGCTTTCTCAATAGTCTCAACAAGACTTGTTTTGGGTTTTATGCCTTGACTTGACACTGTGTGACCAAGATATTCCATACTATCTACCGAAATCTTACATTTACTCCTTTTAACAGTTAGACCTGCTTCCCCTAACTTTGTCAACACCACTCTCAATAGTCTATCGTGCTCTTCACTGGACTCAGCATACACTAGCACATCATCCCAGAAAATTATCACGTTTTGAATACCCTCCAATACCATTTCCATAACCCTCTGAAAGACAGCAGCCGCTGAGGCTAAGCCAAAAGGCATTCTGCAGTATTTGAATGTGCCTTCAGTAGTGATGAAGGTCGTTAGATGTTGGCAATCCTCTGAAAGTGGGATCTGATGATAAGCCTGTGACAAGTCAATTACAGAATTTTTTTTCGCTTTATTCAACATGGCCAACTCTGCATTGATAATGGGTAAAGGATGATGTTCTACTAGGATGTTCTTATTAAGGTCTCTTAGGTCTACACATAGTCTTATGTCCCCGCTACCTTTGTTAGCTACAACAACTGGAGACAACCATGAGGACCCTTCCATTCTTTCTATAATGCCTCTTTGAAGTAATGCTTCAATCACCTCCTTTACTTTGTGTTTAATGTTCTGTGGAATTGGTCTGACCCTGTGCATCTTTGGGACGACTCCCTTCTTCAGCTTAGTTCTATGTTCATATCTTTCCACTTTCCCTACATCTTCAGTGAACACATTAGGAAATTATTTTTCCCATTGATCTCTCACTTCTGCAATGGTAACTGGGTTTTCAGCATTTGCTTGAATTCTGATCCCCAGTTTCTTCTGTTCACTCTAGCCCAATAATGAGGATCCTTCTTTAGTGATGAATATGTCACCTTCACAACTCCTCCCTTTAAATTTAATGTTGGCTGAGAACTTCCCAAGCAACTCTATTTTGACGTTTCCATACGTGTAAGGCTCAATCCCTGGATGTTGTAACTGATCAATGTCTACAAAGACGACATTCTCATATGTCTTGTTTGATATGATAGTCCATGGAGAGCAACTATCCACCTTCATGGTGACCACCCTACCATTGACCATGAAGACATCAATTGGTCCCTTTTCAGATTTAGACACTTCTCCTATTTCTAAAACATGCTTAGATTGTTGATATTCTCTAGTGTTCTCTTCTTGTTCAGGGCATCTGGTATTGGTATTGGTTTCAATGTTTTCTACTGAGGAGTTTTCCCTACATACTCTTGTGAAGTGCCCCCTCCTCTTGCACTTGAGATAATTTGCATTTTGCGCTGGGTACGATGAAACATGTCTATTGCTGCCGCACTTGAAACACTTTAGACTTCTAGTACTGTTGGTTTTCTTTTTCCTAACTGCTGCCATCTCATTCACTTGTTTGTCTGTCTTCATGCTAGCCATATACTTCAATGTCTCCTCCATTCCTCTAGCCACTTCCACCGCTTGTTCTAGAGGAAGATCTTTTGACAGCAACTTTTCTTGCACTCTACTGTTATTGGTGCAACGCACTAACTGGTCGCAAATAAGGGAATCCGCTAATTGCCCAAACTCACACAAGTGGCTGAGGGTGCGAAGTGTGGCAATGAAGGTTTCTACAGGTTCATGAAGTTCTTGGGTTCTCGAAAAGAATTTATGTCTCTCAAAGTGATATTTTTCTTAGGTTCAAAGTGTAATTGTAGCTTCCTGATAGCAACAGAGAATTGATCTTCATCACCTTGACCCATTTCAACGGGCTCCACCAACCCATCGAAAACAGTGCATCCTTCAGTCTCTAAATTATGAAGTAACACAGCTTCCTTCCTAGCGGCAGCAAATTTGTCGCCCCCAATGGCCACCAGATAGGTCTCGAACATCTTCCTCCACCTGTCCCATCTGATTGGCGGCGAACCTGGTTCAGCCAGGAAGGGTGGGGGGGCATGCTTGCAGCGCCATGACTGTTGACTTGGTGCAGGTGTGGCGCTAAATTCTACAAGTTCATCTATATGTTCAAGGTACTAGACCAACTGCGATTCAGCAATCCTTCGAATATTTGCCACTTGGGACTTGAGGGTCCTTATTTGACCCATTTCCGGCTGCAGAACCACCATATATTCCAGATATCTGGTCAATTACATGTGTTGAGCCTCCATCCAGTGAGCAGTGTCAGTAGACACAATAACCTTGAGTCAACAATTCTTCCAATATTTGCCAGTTGGGGTTTAAGGGTCCTCCTGACACTTTTCCTGCTACAGAAGTGCTAGACCCTTCAAATTCCGTGTTTATCTCTCTTATACGGATGAAGTGGCACTTATATTCATTGTCATTTATCCGAGACTCGGCGAAAATCGAATTGTCACACCATACCTGGTTCTAGTTATAGAGTGTCACTGGATCTGCATTTGGTAAGGAGCAAATTCAACTTTTCGTTTGCCTTGCCCCATGTTTTAAACGATGCTGCACTAGACAATGTTGCTGCTTGTATACATCAGTTAATACAGTAGTTGATGGCCATATCAGATACAGGGCTGTGGGCGGGGCAACGGATCCCTCGTTGGCCCTGCAATGCCTGGGGAGTAAGCGGAGCGGCTTGTGGAGAGGTGGCAGCTGTTTCCTGTCGGGATCCCCCGTTGGCCGCTGCGACGCCAGGAGAGGCGGAGCAGCTTATGCAGAGGCAGCCAGCTTAGAATCTGCCTGGGAGCTGCTGGCCGTATCTCTTTCACCCAAATATGCCGCGCAATAATCAAAACAGCAGGAAACACACGTTCGGCAGGCCCGCTGCTTTCTATGTCCTCGTCGCCAATGAAAAGATAAGCTAAAGGCAAATTGAATGTAAGGCTCTTTATTGCAGCGGGCCCACCATCAAACAACCCAACCAACTGACTCCGTGCAAAACCCGCATTCCAGCTTCACGAGCCGCATGGAATGAGCAGCACCTCTCATGAAGCTGGAACGCAACACAAAGTGAAATACAGCTCACTACCGTCGGGGTCAAATTTTCTTGTTTTGGATTGATGTTTTCTTCAGGGTTGTCTGATCATGTTTATGATTCTCTGAGTCTAGCCAGTTTGTTATGAAGAACAGGGTGTTGAGTGCAATTAGTTCCATTATGCTTCAGTGGATTTTGTGCCTTTTCATTGCTTTTTCAGCATCCCTTCTTGTTGGTTTATTGTGTTTTCGGTTGGGTAATAGATTAATAGGTAGCTCGACAATTACAATGATTTTGGTCTTGTTTTGGCAAGGCGGCTCTCTTCTGGAATGAGGCATTGAGTATCGTTACAAGTTTGGCGTTCTGGAAATAAGGGTGCCGGTAGCAACGTACCGGCACCCTTTCCAGACCGCCAAACTGCGAATTTGCCAGTAGGGCCCCAACCAGCAGTGTTTTCACTGAAGCAAATGGGGATTTACCGTTCTGCCACCTGCCATGATGTCCCAGTGGCAGAAACAGTGTTGTGGGGTCAGCGTTAGCCAGCTGCCTACCGGCAGGTTCTAACGCTGATCACGTAATGAGGCCCATAGTCTGTTTATTGGTGTTATTTGGCTCTCTGTCAATGTGGTTTGAGATATTTGGTCTTCTGCCATCTAGTTTTTCGTGGCATTTTCGTGGTGCAGGCTTGCTGGTTGCGTGTAGGTTTTTCCAGGCCAAGTGTTGGTTTAGTTATTTCTGTCTGGTTGTCCACAAGTTTTCAATTATTTAGTTTGTGATGTCCAGTTGCCTGGATTTTATGGGTGATGTTTTCTTTTCCTTGGTTAGTTTTACTGGTCAATTGGCATCTCAGCGGATGGTACTTGTTTGAGCCCTGTTTATTTGGGCTATTTCAAGATAGATTGGAGAGGCATAGAGTTGGGCGCAATGGCGTTTGATGTTACATGGCGTGAAATCCCAGGAGACAAATTATCCTTGTGTGGAAAACTATCTTTTGAGGTAAACTATTCTTGGGGGGCAAACTATGCTGAGGGCAAAGTATTCCGAGCGTAAAGTGTCCCAGTGGGAATCTATCCCCAGGGACAGACAAACTGCCCCAGTGGGCAACTATCCCAGGGGGTAAACTACCACAGGGTGGCATTTACCAGAACGTAGCAAAAATCAAAATGGCAAAGTTTCACAGTAGCATAAATTAAGATAGCAAAGATTCACATAAGCAAAAATCAAAGTGACCAAGTCTCACAGTAGGCACATTCAAAGTGGCAGTGATTCACAGTGGTAAAATTCAAAGTGGCAAAATTTCACAGTAGCATAATCAAGAGTGGCAAAGTTTCACAGCAGCAGAAATCAAAAGGGACCAAGTATCACAGGGGCAAAAACCAAAGTGGCAAAGCCTCACAGTAGCGGAAAACGAGGAAGAAAATGTTTGCAGTGGCAAAATTCAAAGAGTTGAAGTTTCAGTGAGACAAATCAGAGAAAAGGCGCTTACAGTGGCATAATTAAAAAGTGGAAGTGCAAGGGTGTCGGAAATCTCACAGAGTTACCTCTCGAAGTGAAGAGTGCAGGCAGGGTGACAAAGTCAATAGTAGCAAGATTCTGAGTGGCCCATTTTTTAAGGTAGCAATGTAACTGTGTTGTCCCTTAGCTTGTTTTCTGTGATCCCCTGGCCTGATGTGGGGAAGGGCTACTGTGCAGTGCTGGATTCCTGGCGAACAGACAAACAGGGTATTGCCTTATCCACTGCCCTTTGCCTGCTGCCCAGGCAAGGATGCCCGGGGAACCTTGGTTAAGGTTCCGGGTCTCGTGACCTCACAACAGCCAATCCGAGGTGGGGAGTGCGGATTATAGGACAGCTGATGGATAGGGAGGATCAGAGAGTATTTGCCACAGATTGTACTTAAAAAAGATGTACCCTTTTTAAAACAGAAATATGGTGGGCAAAGGGGCCCAAAAAGGGTTGGTGCACTTCTAAAGCAGTGCATTAACACCTTTGGCATATATATCCATAACAGTCTTTCTGTTCTTGCCACAAGAAACATTTTTGTCGAGCATTGTCAAGAGGGTCAATACGGAAAAGCAAGTTACAGTAGATTTGTATTTACTTGTGAAGTCAACACAGGATGGCCAAAACAAGAAAACTGGGCAATCTAAAATAAATCAAGAAAACAAAGGAGTCCTCTTTTAATTTAGGACAAACACAAAATCTGGGTTTTGGAGGGTTTACACAGTCTCCTAAAGGATGGGTTGAAAGGGGTTACTGTACCCTTCTTTTCAGTCTTTTCCAGCAAGTCCTTATCCTTAAATTCTCTGTCTCGGGTCCTTTCTGAACATCTTCTTCTTAGGTCTCAATTGCAGGTATAAAGGGGCTCCTGCACCCTCCTTCCTTGGCCTGCTTGATCACTTCTCGGTTGCACGTATGCCTAGGTTTAAAGGGGTTCTGCTCCATTCTTCTTTGGTCTCCTCTCTTTAGCATTCCCAATGGTGTTCCCAAGAGGGCCTCCACCACCTGCCAGCCTTAGGGTACTGACAATTATGCACCTACCATCCTAATTTCTGTGCTGACACTCCTCTTCCTCCTCTACATCACACCCTGGACTTATTCCTTCTCTGACCATGTGTTGAACACCTTTAGGTTAGGGCCTCACCCCTAACCTATGCCTTTTTCCAAACCTGCCCCCTCAAACCTTCCTAGGATGTTGTTCTTCTCTCCACTCATCTAAAAGCTAACTTACTACTTCTCCTGAGGTGTCCTTCTGTGCACCTGCAGATATTTTTCTCCCTCCACCTGCTGATGTTTTCCTCCTCCCACTAACTCTTGTTTCTGTCCTCAAACCACCCACTGCTTCTTATCTTTCACCTTGTACTGTTGCTCACTTTCTTCCACCTCCTCTTGATTACCACCTCCAACACTGTCTGCTTCTCTTCTCCTTCCAACTCCTGATGTTCACCTCCTTCCCCCACATCTTGATGCATCCCTCTGTAACAGTTTATTGAGAGGCCACCCTCCACACAGGGAGTTCCTTCCCTCCCCAAGATGTTACACAATAAACGGTTTAATGTTAGTTCTTTTATTCAGCCCTACCTCCAATTAATCTAATATGCCTTGGATCCCTCCCCCTGGGCTACCAATGAGCCAAGAACCAGCCCGGCATATAACAAATATATTTATATTTATTTGAATTAGATGTTAAAAAAAATCACACAAACTTCAAACACCACTTTGTCAGTGGTAAAACACAATACACATCTCTCAACATAAATAAATCACACAAGTGGGTGGAAAAGGACACAAATCCCAATTCTTTACTTTCTACAAATTCTACTTCAAGAAATAATTAAACTGATCAATAAACAATTACATATACAATGCTATGCAATTTAGACTTTCCTGCATGCTTAAAAGGCTTGCAGTTTAGGTTTCCAAATGTGAGCAAATGCATATGGCAATTATTATTTCACCCACAATTTCGTATTAAAATGAACACAGGGTGATTTAGCAGTTTGTTTTTCAGACCCTCGCCCAACTTTGGTCTGTGTTGGGGAAGTCTGACAGAAACAGTATGATGATTGAAGAATTTTGGATTTCTGACTCCCCTCCACTTAAAGGCCTGTGTGGGGGAAGCTAACCAAAAAGATTTCCCAATTAAATTACAGTCTATAGTTTTCAGCACACACTGGGGATGAGCTTTGTTAATTTCGAATTTTAACAAAAATCACCCTGTGGTGTTATGCCAAGGGGAATTAATTACATTAATATTTTTTAGTTAAATAAGCTAAGGATCTACACAGTTTGGCACCCGCGGCAGCTATAAAGGGAAAGGATTTAAGGCCAGAAGATCCACCTGCATTTTTGGTTGAAAGGGTTCAATTCTACTCACATAGATTAAACTATGTTTAAAGTTACGGAAAAACAGCTACATGTCAGGACCCTCTGGAAGGACAGGGGAGGGGTCTGGTCACTCCACTCTCAAGGAAGGTCCCTAGCACGTCACCATAGAGTCCAGTCAGCTTTTTTTAGGCCTGCCTAGCAATAAACCGATCCACCCAGGTGCAATCTCCTTTGGTGATTCCTTGTGGCTGTTAGATGGTAAGTTGTAGCAGCTCTCCCTTTTACTCATAGTGCATCCTCTTTATATAGCAGGGATGTCACCATCAAGTTTACCCTTCAAGAGTTCTCGCAAATAGGATTGGACAGTTACGCTTCTCTCTCCTCCCAACTCCTGCCCCTCTCTAAGGATTATTTAAGGAGTCTGGAGCAGACATATGGCAGTTCCCATTTGCAATCCCTTTTGTTCTCATGACAAATCTTTGGCAAAATCTAGTTCTGGGGCAAAACTTCATAATTTTACTAGCAACTGTCATTATTTATATACAGCACTGGTGGGTATTTACAGATATTTTTGTCAGTGCAGTGGGCCCAACTACATTAGCATCAGGCCCCATTTGCTGGACAATCCTGGCTACGCCTCTGGCTAAACAGGGGGCATTTAATAAAACAACAGCTGGGTCTGCACCATGTTGTAAACATTTTCAGAAGTACATAAAGGGGACATACAGTCATTTAAATACTTTGGCATTGTTCATGTTCAACAACATCCAAGAAGTGGGGATAGAGAGAGGCAGTTACGACAACTGGAAAGCAGTTATGTAATCGAATATAACACCAAATTCCCATTGGAAATAAGTCAATGACTAATCATGTAGAAAGTGTACAGTTTGTTCCAGATTTGTTATGACGATATGTTCCCAAATATTTATAAATAACTTATAAATTAAATATGTTGATTGCACCATCCTGTTTCAGTAAATGAAATATGAAGTTAAATACAACAGTAGGACCACCAAGTGCACCCAACAGAAGGAAAGATCAAGAACGTGTGGGGTAGCGAACTGAACAAATGTTTGTAGTATGCCTATCTTTTTAAATGTAACTTGTTTTAGATATGTCTTATGTAATATGTCTTATGTATGTCGGGTATAGGCACACTCAATAGTCCCGAACACATTATATGTTTTTAGCATAACACAAATACATTTTTACGATACGATGGAGTTTACCAGAATAACAAAAACCTGACTTTTTTATCAACAAAATTACAATCCTTGCTTGGCAACAATCTGTGCGATGACACTTGACTAATGTTGGCTTTTTGTACAATGGCGAGCCTGGTTTACCACCAAAAATGTAATATATAATATGTTGTATGATAATTTTAGAAAACGATAGCGATTTTGCACAGTATAGTATCTGTCTGAAAAACAACATATTAAAATCATCTGCGGTGTGATGCCACCTGGACAAATATAGTCTAATGCACTAAGCACTTTATAGAATAAGGGAACATTGTGTTCAAACTACATTTTTTGGCAATTTAGGGGCCGATTCATGGAACAAACGTGCGCCGAAAAAAGTGGCGCAAGCTGGCGCAAGCAGGCGCTAGCGTGAAAAATGAAGCGCACGATTCATGGTAGTCCCTGCGTGTGTTTACTCGAAATGTGCGCCAAACCCATGCGTGGCGCACACGGGCGCACACGTCATTGAAACATCCCGAACGCCGTGGGCAACGCGCACAGGGAAAGCGCACAACGTCCGCGCACACACCAAAAAGGGGGCAGGACAGAGGGCGTAACACGCGGAATGGGGAACAATGCATGAAAAAGAAGGCGTAACTGGGGAAGTACTGCAGGGAACTACACGGAACGCCCACAAGCATGCAAACAACCCATATTCATGGATTAGAATACAGGAAACCCGCGCACGGCAAAAGACGCACAAAGGCGTCATCGCGTCCGCCACTCGAAGGCAAGTGCGCGCAAACAACAAACACGTATATACAGCTACGATGAATGCCCCATTTGTCGCAGCACTGATCGTGGGACACCGCAGGAGGAGAATAGCCAGGGCACTCATTTTCGCACCACAGACAAGCCTTTTTGGGATGCCTGACGACCAGGTCAATGGCAGGTATGGGTTTCCACCCCATATCATCCTAGACCTGGTCAGGGAGTGGGAAGATGACCTTACATCCCCCACCCTTTGCTCCCAAGCATTGAGCCCCTTGGAGAAGGGGCTCAATGTCCTGCATTTTTTGGCCACTGGGTCATTTCAGCGGACCACTGCCATAGTGTGGGGGTCTCACAGGCCACACAGTCACGCTGCCTACACCAAGTCTTGGCAATCATGACAGCGCGCCCCTCAGTCTGCAGGCACATATACATGCCCAGAACACCCGCAGAAAGACAGGCCGTTGTCCAGGACTTTTAGAGGGTGGCACACTTCCCCAAAGTGCTCGGTGCCATAGATTGCACCCATGTGGCCCTACATCCACCTAGGGCCACTGAGCACATCTACCAAAACCGCAAGCACTGGCATTCCATCAATGTGCAGGTGGTATGCGATGCAAAGGGAATCATCACCTCTGTCTATGCAAACTACCCTGGCTCCACCCATGACAGTTTCATATACAGAATGTCCTCCCTGAGCGGGGCCCTGGAAGCTGGGCAGCATGGTGACACATGGCTCCTAGGAGAGTACAAGTGCCTGTGCATATGCATGCATTTCACACACACACAAATACACAAACCCCAATAATCACAACCATTATCACCTCTCCAGGGAACAGTGCCTACTCTCTGAACAACCACATGATGACGCCAATCCGGAACCCCACCACACCACCCCAGGTAAGATACAACGCGGCCCATATTGCAACCAGGGCCATAGTGGAGCGCACATTCGGAGTGCTCAAGTCACGCTTCCGCTCCCTTGACCACTCTGGCGGGCAGCTACTCTATGCACCCCCAGTAGTGTGCAGGATCATTGTGGCAGCATGTGTCCTGCACAATGTTGCAACACGGCAGGGCGTACCGGTGGACATGGTGGTGCCCCCACATCCCCAACCACAAGCACAGGCGCTGTGCATGGGAGGGGATAAGGCACGTGGCGAGGCGCCCGGACCCAGCTTGTGGTCACATTTTTCACCTAAACTCCCACCCCTGCGGAGTGCACACAGGCCTGGCACATACCAGGTAACAATCGATTATGACAAAGAGACAGTAAACTGTCACAACCTTACCACCCTGAGAATGTTGCCATGGAAGTGCCACATTGTGTGCATCCCTAGCTACCTAAAGATAAGCAATCCTGTGTGACCAAAAGGCACACATGCAAGGTGTGAATTACACAGACCTGCAAAACAGGCCATGACCATCACTGGTATGTCACCCAAACCCTCCCAAACCACAACATGACATGGCAAGCAATAGCAAACACCAGCACAGTACCAATAAGGTACACATTGACATGTGAAAAATGTAAAGTGGCATCAGACAATGATGCCTGACATGGAATCAGATGAAATGACTGACGAACAACCTCCCACCCAAAATAAGTCATACCCAAATGCATTCCAACAGTTGTAGTTGTAACATAACAATGAATGCCTGTTTACATGCACATTTTGCATTGCAAGATCAACACTGCAGATTCTGTGTGCTGTGTCCATCTCCTGCAACAAACTGCTCAGCACACAGCATAGTGACCAGCCATTGTGTGTGACGCACACCCTGAGCATCACATCAAAATGACAAACTACATCAAAAAGCAAATTACGCATGTACAGGATCCACAAATGGTCATAGATCATGTGCTGCAGGGACACATTGGGCGCCAGAAGGCAAACTGAGTGTACATGTGGACATGGAAGGGTGGTTGTACATGTTGTGTGAGTGTGTGTGTCAGTAGGGACATGCACTCAATACATGCATGTGCAATCAAGTGACCATCAGTGTCCTCTACATATCACATGTGAACATTGACCATGTGTACACCCCATCATGTCAAACCATAAACATACCCTTACACCTGAAAGGTAAACACAACACATGAACAGGGATTGATCAGCAGAATACATCATGTACATAGGATACCACAATTACAATGTCAGGGTGCCTATCACACTGTAGGGCAAGGCAACTGTCAACAACAAAATACCCCCCTCCCTCACAAATCACCATGACCCACTGAACAACTGCGCCTGGGTTATGTAGCCTTCATCCTTGAAGTTCACCTGGCCACAGGATCACCCTTCCCCTTTGTCACCATCTTCCACCTTGTGTGTAAAAAGTGTCCAGCACCCTCAGAGGCCACCTTGAATTGTAAAAACACCAAATCAAAGAGAACTCAAAGCAGGCCAACACAGAAGCCAAGCAAAAAGCCTGCAGGCGGCAAAACAAACCAGAAGAGCCTCCAGTAGATGACTTGAAGTAGCAGTATGTCACAAAGCCCAAGTACTACCACGATGATATAACAACCAAGGTAGCACAGTAAAACAATACCACAACACGATGTGTACCATGTTTGGTACATAACATAGAATAATGCACCACGAACTGATGTGTACTATCACAGCTCACATGTACAGGCGCAGGAGTGGCACGAACCAACCACCCCCACCGTGGTCTGGGTGCCTGCAAGGTCAAACTCACACAGGCCTCTGAGACCCTGGTGGGGAAGCAGGGTCAGGGATATGCAGTCGGGACAGGCATTGGTATACTGGATTACCAGAATGATGGGCAGGAGAGGAGAGTAGGATTGGCACGGGAAAGTAGGGAATGCACAAAACTGTACTGCTCACATTAACACATACACAATTAGACCAAACTTGTTTATCATGCACATAGTAACAAATTACTCTAATGGAAGTCAAAGAGAAACTTATCTCTGGGGTGAGTGCTGGCCTCCTGTCTGTGCACTCTCTGGTCCGGTAACAGGAGCAGTTCAATGATGCAAAGAGAGCCACAGTTACTAATCTGTGCATGCCCATAACACACAAACACACCACCATATATGCCCCAAAGTAACAAACTACTCTACAAACAAACAATCTGGTGTGGTGCTTCGTACCCATACGTAACATTCCCCCTGTGATGGTTCATACACAGTCAATGCAGTAAGTCAGGCGCCGGTCGGTGCGTGACAAAAGGAAGACCAATGTGTCACGATTCACACAACATGCAATGTTCCCTGGGTAAGCAGCCAGACGCGTATAGCAAGATACGACTTTAGAACAAGTCGTGTTCCACCATAACCAAAATAAAGTAGGTAGTGCATGTGTCAAAATCTACATGGAAAAGAAATGCACTGCACACAAGTCTGTCCCTCGCTGTCTGTCAATGTGAGCTGTTTCTTTCCATGTCTTGGAACGCTACATGGCTAATACAACTGCCTCAATGGACCATGGTTGAGCGGAGGGTATGTGCCACTGCCCCTGCAGGTGCCCCAGACAACTTTCCCATCAACTAGCCATTAGTCCACCAACGCATCGCAGGTGTATTGTGCGCTTCAACACCAACATTTGCCCAAGCTCACCGTCAGTGCTGCTACTAAGCATGCATGTGCAACTGGCCTGGCGGAAGGTTGGCTGCGGTGTGGCCCTCCTGTGCTGCTCACGTTGCCTGGAGTCCCTTGAAACAAGTCAGCTTTTTTTGGATGTATGAGCGCAATCCCTGTGCCTCTGCTTGCGCACACATGGGCATGTCGGCACCACCAAACGTGTCCAGCTTCCAGACGTACTATGGGCCATGTCTGCTGGCAAAGGTGGTCTGGAGGCTCATCCCCCTGCAGAAAGGGCATGAAACACATGATTAATGATTTAAAATCACCTGTGTGTGTCTCTTCGGGCATTTCATGACTGGACCATGTCATAGACGTACATCAGAAATCACACCATCAGTGCGTCTTTCACAGCCAAAGTGTGGTACACACTGTCTACAGCACATGTACAGTGATAAGAAAACATACTACACAATGTATAGCAAATAATGTACACATGAATCATGAAACCCCCCATCTAGCAAAAGAAGAACAGTGGTCAATAACACCCCTATTATCCCCATTATGGGTGTTAACACAAGTAGGACAGCAGCAGACATGCCACAGATATGACAGTCCAAAGCCCTTGTGTAATAGGCTGTTGCACCGAACCATCCTTGCGAGCCCATGGATAAGCGAAGCAGGAGTGGCATATGTGAGTCAGGACCCCAAGCTACAAACACATACACAAGACAAGCTTGAAGGGCCCAGCTGGAACAGACAGTGGATGCTTTCAAAAGCCACAAAGCACCATACCATCACATGAAAGTACAATAGACAAGCAATTTTAAACTACATTAACTAATTACACTAATTATGAAAAACCTGCATTACCTAATTAAACTAACTATCAAATAGAAACTTAACTAACTAAACTAAAATAAAAAACAAAAATGGTTGCATACGACCCGGAGGGGGGGAGTCACCCAGGAGGGGGAAGGTACAGGGTGCTGCTCAACACCCACATGCGATGATGTTGAGGAAAAAAAAACACCATGGGCTCAACGCATGCACAGCCCGACCTATGTGGGAGATACATTGTCGTCCGAGTCTGGCTCTTCCTGGAAAGGAGGACGTGACACAGGAGCCTGACCACACCTAGCTGCAGCTTGCCCCTCGTTGGCAGCAAGTCTGCCGGACGGGTGAGCCTGGTTCTGTGTGGCGATCACACGTAGGTCTGCATGCAGAACCTCCCGTGATACATGTGCTTCCTCTTGCAAGGTAGCACGTGTAACACAGAGTTCCTCCTGCAAGGCCTGGCTGGACAACTGATGCACCTCCCAGCAAGCATGTAGCTCAGCCGAGATGGTATGCTCAAGCTGCGCAAACCTCTCCTCTGACCGCTCCCTCTGGGACATCAGAAGGACACCCAAAGTGGATCTGAGGGAAGCATACTCCTCCCTCAGGGCCTCCATGTGTGCTCTGCGTGAGCAGCAATTGCTTCATGCAGAGACAACATTTCAGCCTGGCGTGCCCTGTCTGAGGCCGCCATGCCCCGCCTGAGCGAGCGGGCTGTGGACAGTGCCGCCTGCTGCTGGAGAAGCACCTGCCTAGCAGGGGGAGCACAGATTGGGCCACACGCTCCATGCTCACAGCGATGTTCTCCATTGCTGCCCCCTGGCGTTCAGAATTGGCAGTCATGTCTTGCTCCAACTCAGTATATTGCGGTTTCGTGCGGCAACCGTCTTGCTGGGCTTGACCCCTGTGGGACCCAAGGACCGGGTGTCCTCGTTGTGTTGGCACCGCCCGCGGCTGCACGACAACATGCCCCTGTCGACGTGATGTCCCAGGCACATCAGTGACTGGTGTGGAGGGTGACCCTGTGTCCAGATCCACCGCAGGCAGAGGTTCCAACACTGTCTGACCCCTCAGTGCAGGTGTCGCGGACAGAGGAGTGCCCACATCAGAATCACTCACCCCTGACATATGGACCTAATGCACATCCAACTCGATATGGACGTCAGAGTGGTCATCAGGGCTGGACTCATTGCCAGCCAGAAACAAGATGGACTGTAGCACATGTGGGTTTTCGTGGCCTACCACCCCACGACCCCCACTTGTGCCGGGTTGCTGTAATGATAACAACCCTGTGCCTGGCATGACAACACCATCCTCTGGCTCCATTGCGTCATCATCTGAAAAGTAGAGAGAAAAAAGGTCACTACACATGTTATAAGCACACAACACACACACACACAGACATCACACAGCCACCAACACATCAAGCAGACATGTCACACACAAAAGAGAACCTGCCATGCATGCTGGGCCAACTTGATATTGCTTCTGTGATTAGGCATGTAGAATAGTGTCATATTGCTCAGAAGTGGGTCGATGCAGTGCAGCAAATGTGTACGTTACTCACTATCTACATGTACAAGTACTTCATGATGTGTATCTGAAAATGTGAAGGCAGTGCAAGGTCAACTTCAGGCATCACGTACAATGTGCAATCAATGGGTAGCATGGCTACAAGCAAACCACCCCTCACCTCAAGTGCAAATGCAGGGATGCCTTGCATGGTATCAAAAGGATGACCATAGACCTGTGTATTAACAGACAGTGTTGACTAGCATCAACAGCATCATGTGAGTCAAGTGACAACACAGCAAATGATGATGGGACAGATGCAACCTCCGGAGTACACCCACGTGTGAAGAAGACAATACACCAGTTGGACATAGTCATTGGCCATTAAACAGGCTGAGGCCTGTGACCCACACAGACTGTCACACCCTAAACATGTGTGCGGCGCAGGACTGAGCAGAGAGGCCATGGGAAGGCTGATGAAATGCCATGCAATGTAGGTCACCCTAGACTCATACTACAATGATCATCCAGTCAAGGACACATAGGGGCATGCGTGGAATACACAAGGAGCATGAATGGGCACTCATGTCCCTGCGGGGCATCTGACCTCTGCACAGTCCAAGTGAGACACCCAGCATCAAGTACAAAGGATGTACCACACAGCATATGTCTGGCAGATTGGCCAGTGAAAGTTAGCATGTACACAGGACGCATGAACAGGCAAATACTCAACGGCAAATTTGAAGCAGACCAGTGCAAAGGTGGAATTGGGGTGCAGAGGGGGGGTGGAGGGACAAGGGAGCATGCCTACATGGAGTACCCACATGCATGCAGAGGACACATGCACGTCAGTCATGCTATGACATAGTCCCTGGGCTGAGAGGAAGGTCACCCCAGGCTACATGCAGAAAGGCCAGTGAGCTGGAACATGGCCGGAGTGGCATCCTGGTGACCAGCATGTGAGTAGGGTGCAATAGTGGCGATGCGGACAGTCCCCGTCCGCTCCACATGTCCACCATCCAGCAGAGCAGCCATGCATCAGTGAAGCATTGTATTACTTGCACATCAGAACCATGTACACGTGACATGTAGTGGCAGTCATGCACAACACATCACACAAGTAAAACACACATGTCCTCAACAAACATGCAGCAACACTCACTGGACTGGGCATCAAAGTGCGGCATCTCTCCCACTCCTTCAACCGATTCAGGTGGTATGAACTTCGCAACGAGTGACTCATGCGGAATGAGGTCTTCCTCCTCAGGTGCAGGCCCACTGCCAGTCACCAGAGTCAAGTTGTAATTTGAGGCACGCTTAGCCTTAGCGCTGCGTTTGAGGTCATTCCAACGCTTTTTGCACTCTTGCGCCATGCGCACCTCATGGCCGAATGCACTCACATGTTCCGCAACTTGCTTCCAGTGGGTATCACGGTGGGCAGCCGTAGTCATACAATTAGGCCCCACTAGCATGTCACATCTGTGGTACCGCATGTAGTCCATGAGGTAGTCCAGTTCCTGGTTGCAGAAAGGCTTCTTCCTCGACATGTAGGAGGTTGTGGCTGTGTGTGTGTTCCCAGCCTGTGCTGCAGGTGCAACCTTCCTCCTCTTGATTTGTGGCGCAGACCCTGGCTGGCAAATGCCACCCTGATCAGTATGGCCAGTGACACCGTTGGATTGAGCCAAGGGAGTGGCAGGTGGAGGGACGACCAAAGGCCTGACTTGCGTCAGTGGCAGCTGGGTGCCCTCTAATGGACCCTGCGCAGCAACATCCGCTGTGGCAGGGTCATTGACTGCGACTGTCTTGGTTGACAGACTCACAACCGGGGTGTTGTTGGCTGCATCTGCCCCTGCACTTGTCAACACCCGGCTGTTCGGGGCAGCAGATGACATTACTGCCCCAGGGACACGTGTCTCGGTCAGGGCAGCCCTGCGTGGACCTACGGTTTCCCTCCTGCCCTGTTGGAAATCTCCCAAGGACTCTTCAAGTGCCAACGCAGCCTGCGCTGGCAGACCCTGAGCCTGGGTGGTGGTGTCCACAGCCTCACCTGCAGCTACCACTACCCTTGGGCCCGTGGCAGTCGATGAAACGGACTGCCAGGTCACACAGGCGTCAGCGTCAGATGCAGAAGCTGCATCTCCCGGAACCACAGGGGGTGGTGGCATGACTGCACCGACACATGTTACAACATCGTGCTCAAGTGGCGCACCCCTGCCTCTTCCCCCTCTGCGGCCATCCTGGACACCCTGGAGTCCCCCTAATCCCTGGTCACCCCGGCCATGTCCCTGACCATGCCCGCGGTGGCACCCAGTAACACGAAAAACGCGTACTCATGGGACACGCAGGCTACTATGACCTCAAAAATGGGTGCGATACACAAGGGCACCCGCAGTGGGAAAAATAGCGTGCGCGACTCACCGTCAGACTAGCGTGATGATGAAAAACAAGAGTAGCCAATACCCTGCCAAAAGAAGAGATCCGTCCTTGATCCCTGTGAAGTTGTGATGGCGTGCGAAACAACACGAAGTAGCAACACACGTCGGTCTCCACGAAAGGCACGTACAGCAAACTGCTGGCCCCGCTCACCTTTAACCCGCACTGAGGGAAACGCCTGCGCGCATCGTGTCACTTACACGAGTAGGCCCTTTCCTCGGATTACACGCATTCACTCGCGCACGTGCAGTTTTTTCACATGCTGAACCACTATGCCCACGTCATGAGCGAAACGCCCGTGCGCGTAACGTCACAGACGTGCTTACACGCTAAGGGACTTTCCTCAAATTACATGCTGACGTGCAATTTTTTCACATGCCAAATCACTCCGTATCAAGCTGGCCACGCAACAACACATGGAAGACCACGCTCCTGCCCAGAAGGCCATATTCCTGCCCCCCAGAGCCCCGAACACGCTCCCATCTGCCATCTGCTGCTGCCTGCCTGCCTGCTGCCCATATGCCCTGCTATTTGGTGTCTGCACGTCAGCCAGGGGTGCAGTTGTTGTGACCACCCCTGCGGGAACTGAAGACTCCCGACTGGGATACCATCACTCCACAGCCCAGCCCCAGGACCCAGTTGCCCACCCAAACCTGCCTCTGGGGTTGCCATGTCTACACCATCTGGCACCACTGGCAACCCCCAGCCAGAGAGGCAGAGGGCCACCAGCTTCTGTGCCAGTGAAGTTGGTGTCCTGGTGGAGCATGTCCTGGGGCAGTATGATGCCCTCTTTGGAAGTTTGCACGCCGACAATGAATGACGGAAGAGGATCTGGATGGACATCGTGACTGCCATCAACGCGGAGGGAGTGGTAGTCCGCGACATTCAACACGTCTGGAAGCGCTGGGAGGACTTCAGGTCCAGGACCGTGGACAAGGCCCGGTGCCTCTTGAAGGCAGCGATGCCAAGGGGTGCCGGGGCCACCTGTCCAACCACCAAATGAGGGTCCTGGAACGCATACGCCCAGCGCTCCATGTCCAGGTCCTTGAGAGGCAGACCCTTCTGGAGTCGAGCGGTAAGTGTACATGCCTACTGATTGGATGCTGTGTGTGTTGTGGTGTGCCAGGAGTGTGCAGGTTCAACATATGTCTTTGTAGGGCCATGTATGGATGCATATGTACAGGGACGTGAACCAGCCATATGTGATTCCTCTCATGTGTGAGACACATCGATGGTGTATGTGTTGGCAAGCATGCTGGCCAAATGCACGTGTGGGTATGCACATGTGAAAATTATGTGTATGTTCTGTGGCATGTTTGTGGTGTCACACATGGATGGGGGTTCCTGCTGCATGTATCTGCACTGTGTACATGTGCATGTGTGTGTATGTGACAAGTGTGCAATTGTGATGCAACATGGATGCATGTGACACTGACATGTAGGAGGCTGATTGCCAGATGTGACATGGATGGTGACATTATCAATACAGTGGTGGAGATGTACATATGCATGTCAGTCTGCTGGCATGTGTGCATGTGGTGTGCACTCCCTGTGTTTCATGTGATGTCAGGCTCACCTTCGGCTGCTCGTGCTGTTGTTTGTGTATGGACGGTGCTGCCTGGTGCAATATTCCTGTTGATTTGCTCATGTGTGTGAGTTGAAATGACATGTGTTTTGGGGAGTGTGATGCTATGCCTGTAGTTTTAGACTGCCACTCATATGCAACTGTCATGTGTGTATCAGTCCATTGTACAGTGCCCTGTTGCCTCTGTTCTATCTCTCCCTGTCTGCAGCGTCAACTGATGTAGAGGGCGGAGAGGGTGCTGTGGAGCAAAGCGGCAGGGATCGCACCACCAGTCGGAGACGCAAGGCCCGGCTCCCCTCCCAGGTTGTCATCTCGTCGGGGAGTGAGGAGTCTGGTGTCGTGTCCCAGGCACAGCTGCCGAGGGTATGTCCAAGAGGCAGAGGTCGGAGGTGGACTCCTCGGCAGCAGAAGGGGCAGCTGAGACCCCACAGGGTCCGATGGAGGAAGATGGCATGGAGTCATCCAGGTTGGTGGGGGTTTGGTGGAGGAGGAGGCCGTGGAAGGTACACACACGGGATCTGGAGGTGGGAATTCCACTGGTGCTAGTGGTGCAGTGCAGGGGCAGGGACAGGAGGCAGCACAGGCCGCCGCGCAGGTGCCTGGGTGTAATCCTGTCCCCGATCCTGTGACTGCATCATCCTGCACCAGCAGGGATGCCTACGTCCAGACCCGTTTTCAGGGAGGGGATGAGCGCACAACAACTGGCCTTCCTCTCCCTGCGGACGTGGCAATCTGGGACCGGGTTGAGCCTGTCCTGTCTGGGATGGCGTTGCGTCAACAGGGCATGCGAGGTGACCTGCAGTGTTTTCGTGAAGACACGGCACGTCATCTTGGATGCCTCGTTGACCACGTTGACCTACTGGGACGGGTCACCAGGGCTGGATTCCTCTGTATGCTGGACCTTGTTCGGACCCCCTCCTCACATGAACCCCCTATTCAGCAGTCGTCCTCCATGCCATCTTCCCACCCATGTATCACCTGGGTACCCTGTAGAGCTGCCTCTGACCCTGCGGCCAGGCTGGTGGAGGACACATCCCTGCCACAGTCAGGAGTCGGACGTCCAGCAGGGGTGGCCACCTCAACAACTGCACCCCAGCCGGAAGAGGGCATGCAGGCAGCAAGAGCCAGGGCACAGGCACAGCAGCAGCAGCAACTAGGTGGGATCCATGATGGCTCGGGGCCTTCAACATCCGAGGGGCAGGCATCGGCCAGAGGGCAGGAGGACCCAGGATTGGAAGTGTCTTCCGTGTGGCAGCGGTTGGGCCAGGCCATAGGTGCGGAGCGGCGGCGGGTGGAAGAGGCACGGCTCACAATGGTCAGGACGGAGATCTCCATGCGGAGGGCACTGAGGCGGGCAGAGTGCCTCGAGGCCATTCGCAGGGAGTTGGAGTCCAACATGGCATCGTCCCTGCGAACCCTCGGGCCATGGAAGAGGACAGCCTCCAGGACATCGAGCAGGAGCTTGATGATGCCCTGGCCCGGGAAATCAGAAAGTGAGCCATCGGACTAACCCGCCACCATTGTATATAGTTTGTAGTTTTAGGTTTGCTTTATCTTTTTCATTCATTTGGGGCGCTTGGACTATGCCCCACCTTTTTGTATATAGTTCCTTATTAGGTAGCTTTTTTTGCTAGGTTTCATTTCATTTGTTGGGCTCATGGACCCTGGATTACTTCTTTGTGCATAGTTGAACAGTGGATTTATCTATTCTTATTTTTCTCACCATGGAGCAATGGAGCAATAGATTTTGCTGTTTCCGTTTACTTTGGATTTGTTTTGGTGGCCGGAGACTTTGGACACATTTTCATTTCAGTTTTATTTGGATTCAGACTTCATGGTTTTCTTTTTGTGTTTTGGACATGCTGCATTTCATCTTTTTTTAAAACATTTTTTATTATGTTTTCATTTGATTACATTCTTTTGTGTTCAATACATTTTGGTTTATTACTTTGATGTGTGGTATTCTCTCATTGGTTTCATGCATGTCAGGGTGTAGGTTTTCACAATCACCAGTACCCATTGTGTGTGTGTGTGACAGACATGTGTTGATGTACATTCTTGCCAGTTGGGTTGTATCATGTAATGGGCATTTCAATGTGGGGTGGATGGGATACTTGGTTGGGTCTTTGCAAAGGAGTGGTGTGCGGTGGATTTGGGAGGCCTTGAGGCCCATGATTGTGGATCATGATGACGTGTTGGGGGGACATGAGTCAGGGCCTGCTGGCAGGTGCCCCTCACTGCTGGGTGGGTGGGGGTGCTGGGGGACATGAGTCGGGGCCTGCTGGCAGGTGTCCTGCACTGCTCGGTGGGTGGGGGTGGTGGGGGACATGAGTCGGGGCCTACCGGCAGGTGCCCATCACTGCTGGGTGGGTGGGGGGTGCTGGGGGACATGAGTCGGGGCCTGAGCCTCACTGCTGGGTGGGTGGTGGTGCTGGGGGACATGAGTCGGGGCCTGCTGGCAGGTGCCCATCACTGCTGGGTGGGTGGGGTGCTGGGGGACATGAGTCGGGGCCTGCTGGCAGGTGCCCCTCAATCCTGGGGGGTGCGGGTGCTGGGGGACATGAGTTGGTGATCACTAATGCAAGGTGACAATGTGGGCTGGCTGGGGGGCATGCCCATGGTGGATGGGCTGCCTGCGGGACATGACCAGGGGTGCATGGTAGTTCCCTGTGGTGTGGGCTGCCTGCAGGGGCTGTGGAGGGGGTAGAGGGCACACCTGGGAGGACCCACACTGCCAATTCACGTGTGGGACTCCCCGCGCACCCCACTGGATACACGTACCCCGCTCTGACAGCGAAATCGCGTGTGAAATTCCCCGCGAACCCCAGAAATACACGTACCCCCCTCGCAAAGGGCCAATCGCGTGTGGAACTCCATGCGAACCCCAGTAATACACGTACCCCGCTCGCACAGGGCCAATCGCATGTTATTCTCCCCGTGAACCCCAGTAATACATGTACCCCGCTCGCACAGGGCCAATCGCGTATGATTCTCCACGCGAACCCCAGTAATACACGTACCCCGCTCGCACAGGGCCAATCGTGTGTGGAACTCCACGCGAACCCCAGTAATACACGTACCCTGCTCACACAGGGCCAATCGCATGTGATTCTCCACGCGAACCCCAGTAATACACGTACCGCGCTCGCACAGGGCCAATCGCATGTGATTCTCCCTGCAGGGGTGTACGTGTATTCGGAGGGGTGCGCGGGGAGTTTTACAGGCGTGGTTGGGGGCCTGTTTGCTGGTCCACTGGCCTGTGCACCATGGACGGGATTTGTGCGCTGTGCATGGCGCACGGGGAGGGGTTGGGGGCGTAACTGGCGCTGCTGCAGGGTCGCTGCGCCACTCTGCGCCACGGCTGGTAATAGATGTTAAAATCCATGAATACGCTGTGCGTGGAAATGGATTTTGGCGCACGCGGCTGGCGCAGACTGTCGCACGCGCACACTGTGCGCCAGCCGCGTGCACCACTTGTGCGCTGAATTCTATGAATCACCCCCTCAGTATCAGACATTGTACAGACATACCATTAGTATAATAAATATGCTAATAAGGTATACAAGTTGCACCCCATTAAATACAAGGCACGATGCCAGTTGGATACATATATACCATTAAGGTACGCACTATGCACTTTAGAAAAGAAGTGAATTTTGTGTCCACCCTTACATAATTCAGTATTAGGCACAGCATGAATATACCATATACATAATAAACATTTCAGCATGGTATGCACGTTGCACTTTACCAAGTTGGAACACTGAGCAATTACATTAAGTTTGGACAACCTAACAGGTGATCTAAATTCTTAAATTCTGAAAAGCATTAGACATTTTAATGCATTATTTGCACAAAAGACATACCAGAAGTAGCGAGACGCCAGATCATTGATCGCATGTCTTAAATCTTCCATTGCACTAGACACTTTCTAAATGCAATATTTGCACAATCAGTTCTCCAATATGGTATACACTGCACACTTTATTCAGTTAAAACAATTTCATGTCAGCATTTGTATGTGCATGTGTCACCAAGATAATGGCAAACTCTATGGGAAATCCAACATGGCCGCCTTCAAGGGTCAATGAGAGCAAAACGTATTTACAGTCTAGTGTTTCCAAGCAAAGGAGGGTACTTACAAGTCATAGGTTAAATGCAAAAACAACATTCTACCATTCACAATCTGACGAAGCCCAGTTCGGGTGTAACGCGTTATTGTGTTTTGAATTCTTCAACCTACTAACCAATAAAGGACTTTTACTACGGTGAAAGTGGCTGAGGTGTGATTCTTGGACTAATAATGGAGAAGTGCCGCTGTGAACTGCGCAATTGCAGTTTTGTTTGTTTTTCATATATATATATATATATATATATATATATATATATATATATATATATATATATATATAGTCCAATTCAGCTAAATAAAGAGGCGTAGGCAGGGTAGAGCCTGTGGGGCAAGGCCCAACCAAAATCTGTAAATCTGTAAATGCCCACTCAGCAGCGCTGTGTGGGTATTTACAGATTTTTTTGTCAGTGCAGTGGGCCCAATTACATTAGCATCAGGCCCCATTTGCTAGACAAAACTGGCTACGGCTCTGGCTAAACAGGGGACATTTAATAAAACAACAGCTGGGTCCGCACCATGTTGCACAGCTGTTTGTCAATTTTCTGCCATTTTCACAAAAAGCATAACTGTTAGTAACATGTAAATTATTATCCATATTCCTAATTTTACCCTCCACCAGCATGCCAACTCTTGCATTCGAGACATGTTAAACACAGCCAGGAACACGTGTTAGCTTGCCATTACAATTCTCTTTGTCGCAGATGGGGTAATTTTATATTACAAAAATCCCTTAGAAATTATCTAAAAAGTAAAACAAACACGTATACAGTGTGATTTGTAGTTTCTGAGGAAAAGCAAATATGAGGTCCCCTTCCTCCAGGCCCTTTCTCTCTCTGGGCAAGCCTATTCAATTAGTCTCTTAGTTGTTTGTGGTGTAGGGTGCAGATCGTATATGGGAGATGCGCTTCCATGCATAACCTCAAATCATGTGAATTTCTTTCTATCAAATTACCTACCGCCAATTCTCAAACACTAAACATCCATCTCCTCTACAGACCTCCAGGCCCTATCAGCACCTTCAATGAAGATATCACTACTGTTATCTCTGAGAAGCTAAAAAACTCCTCACAAACCTTAGTGCTAGGAGATTTTAACCTAGGGTACAATGATATTAATGTTCTCCAGGCCACTGCCATAGCCAATACTCTGTCAGAACTAGGTTTCACGCAGAAGGTGAACACTCCCACCCATACCAAAGGGAGAACCCTCGACTGGATTGCCAGTCACAACTGTAACCCCTCCATAATAGCCATCGCCCCCTAAATATGGACGGACCACCACCTAATCTCCTTTACGCTCAATACTAAAAGAGTCATAGCCCCAACACCCCCTCCCCGCCGTACCCACTTTAACTAGAAACAAAAAAAAACATCACAGCGGACAATGTCCTGCCCCACATCCTACCTAAACTTAACGCCCTACTAGACTATTCTGACCCAGGCCTTCTAGTGGAGGAATTCAATAACGCTATGACCACTGCTCTTGACAGCGTTGCTCCGCTTAAACTTAGAAATAGTAAACCAAAAAAGCACCTGAACTCTTGGTTTACACCCCACCTAAAAAACCTAAGACTTCAGAAGAGAAAATGCGAAATGGCATGGAACCTACATCCCACTGCTGATAATAAAACCAATCTAATAAACATTTCTACGCAGTACAAAAAGGATATCATCCTGGCCAAACAAGAAACGTATAATAATAGGATTACCCAAACCAACTCCAGTATGAAGGAGCTCTTCTCCATCCGAAAAGAAGTGGAAACTCCTATCACAGTACAGGATGACTCCATAAAAGATAAAACCTGGTGCACAGACATACAGCTGGCACTAACCAATAAAGTGTCGAACCGCCAAACCAAAATTGCCCTAAAGAAAGCCTCATTACCAGCCCAAACGCAAACTCCCTTGGACAAAACCACTATACTTAAACCCAAAGAAACTACCCAATTCCGTTTCTCCAAGGTCTCAGTGATCGAGGTAGAGAAAACTATTTTGGCTCTTAAACCATCCAATTGCAAAGGAGACCAATGCCCTGCACAACTGATCAAGGACGCGGCTAGAGATCTAGCCCCCTTCATCACAAAACTTATCAATGCCTCCTTCACTATGGGTACCATTCCACATAACCTAAAGGAATCCTGAGTACTCCCCCTTCTGAAAAAACAAACATTGGACCCCAACATTCCCACTAACTACAGACCCATCACCACAGTGTAGCTTATACCGAAATTCAGAACTTCCTTGAGGTGAACCATCTCCTTGGTGTCCGCCAATCCGGTTTCCGACCTCAACATGGCACAGAGACTACCCTCATTGACCTAAAGGCCCAAATAGATTCACTCAGAGACGAGGGTAAATTGGCTCTTCTCCTCCTTCTAGACCTCTCAGCCGCCTTTGACCTGGTGGACCACAGAGTCCTATGTAATCACTTGGTGTCTGCGGCCCACTTCTCAGGGGAGGCTATAATCTGGATACAATAATTTCTTAGTGATAGGACCATGAGGGTATTCGCCCCCTCAGCGGCAGCAGACCCGATACCTATCACTTGTGGAGTGCCCCAGGGATCTTGCGTCTCGCCAACACTCTAGAATATCTTCACCAAGCCACTCTTTGACGATCTTGACAATCTGGGTATCACCTAAACCAACTATGCAGACGATACCCAGATTCTCCTACCACTTACCGGGGATTATGGGAAAGATCTGGCTTTGGCTAATAGAGTCTATAGCATCGTTCAAGCATGTATGGCCAACCACGGCCTATGCTTGAACAATGACAAGACAGAGCTCATCATCCTAGGCACTGCAGCTCGCATCTCTAAACTTAACCAACACTGCTCAGCATTTATCATCGATGGGAACACTATCAAGGTCGCTAGAGAAGTAAAAACCCTAGGTTTTTACCTCGACTCGACACTATCCCTGACCAAACAGGTGAATTCACTGGCCTCATCCATGGCCTATACATGCAAATTAATATGAGCCGGGAAACAATTCTTATCAGATGACAGCTGTCTCATCCAAGCCAGAGCCCTCATCTTATCTAAATTAGACTATTGTAATTCACTCTACATTGGGACAACTAAACAAATTATCAACAGAATACAAGTGCTCCAAAATAACGCACTTAGAGTGGCCTTGAGCATCCCTAGAAGAGCACATATTTCTGAAATAAGACATAAACACAAATGGCTCTCAACCCAGGAAAAAATCAACCTCAAAGCTGCCTCCCTCATTCATAGATGCTTAAATAACAAAGCCCCCGCTATCTAACAGAACGATTTATTAGAAAAATCCTACTAGACTCACAAGAACAGTCAGCCCTAACTGCCTTCTAGTGCCCAGATTTAAACTATCCACTATTGGAGGATCCAGCTTCCCAGTCAAGGCAGCTCAATTGTGGAATACTCTACCCCATGCACTTAGATCTGACCATATGTTCTACAATTTCAGAAAGAACACAATAAAATGGCTCACCGAGAATGCTATATAACTGGCACTCTACCCATCTACCTCCACATGTTTTGCACTGATACAGATGACTTGCTTTTATGTAAACGCTATTATGTAAACGCTAGTATATACTAACTGCTTTGGCTGCACATTGTCGGCACTTGTACTTGTCTCACCCTATAGAGCCAAGAAATTTTTGTTTTTCTTCTATGCTCTGTAACCTGTATACTTCTGTTACCAAGCTGTAAATCTCCTTGTCTCATGTGCCCTGCTACCTCAGGGTCCGGCGCGCACAATAAATAAATAAACTAACAAAAATAAACATAAACAGAGATCCTCCACTGAAGAGATCTGGAATCCTGTCCTCTTATCTGAAAAGCTTCTATTTTCCTGCAGTGTTTTCTGCAGACTTCAGACTTAATTATAGCCCCTGTGATCACACATCCCCCTACTTTGGTTCTGCACCAGACTGAGCATTTGGCCTGCTCAGAACTGTCCTCAGAGATTGTAGGTCAGCTAAACAAGGGGAATTTAATAAAGCAACAGCTGGGTCTGTACCATGTTGCACAGCCGTGTGTCAATTTTCTACCATTTTTACAAAAAGCATAACAGTCAGGAACGTGTCACACAATGGGCCTCATTCTGAGTGTGGCGGTCCGTAAACAAGGGTGCCGGTAAGCGCACTGACACCCTTGTTTCTGGACCGCCATACTACGAGTGTGCCTGCAAGGGCTGTAGCGCCCGGCAGGTATGACGCAGAGTCGTTGCGGAAGCACCAGCACCTTTAGCAACGGTGCCGGTGCTTCTGTCTCCCCACTCCCATGGAGTCCTATGGGACTCCACGGGAATGGGGAGTTACTGAATCTGCCGCCTGACTTCCCGCTCCACCAGGACTTATAATGTCCCAGTGGCACTGTGTCGTTAGGTGGCAGATTTGGTGTTTCCGGGTCAGCATCAACCCACCAGTGGCACCGGCACGTTACCGCTGACCTTGGAATGAGGCCCCATGTCTTTCCCCTGACATCTTTATGTTGGCAGGGGGAAATGTTTCTCATGTCTTGCTTTACTTTGCAAACACATGTGCAAAGTCATTTTTGTGTAAGTGTTTTAAAATCCCCTTTTTTTAATGTGAAAGGAACCTTTGAATTTCTTCTTCCTTTCTGAATTAAAATGCTGCTTTTTCTTTGATAATGACAGCTAGGTATTTTTTACATTGCCCTTCAGTTCCATGGTTTGGGGCCTTTGATTACACCCCGCATGCCCCTTGCCCCCTGATCTTCCATTAGTCTTTGGTGGGGAAGAGCAGGGCAGAGTAAGGTTTCATCCGAAATGTCTTTTTCATTCTTCTTTCTGTTGGTGCCCGTCCGGCTTAATGTTCTTCATTAGGGAGTGGTCACGCCAGTCTCCCCTTTCGTCTCTGTGTTGGGGAGTGCAGCAGAGCACCCCCTTTCTTCCTTCATCAGGGAGTGAGCACTCCAGTCTCCCCTTCCATCTTTGGGTTGGGGGTTGTAGCACGGCACCCCCTTTATTCTTTCCTTCCAGGGTTCCTAGGCTCCTCTCTGGATTCCCCTCTTGCCTCCAGGCTGGAATTGAATGGAGTTAATTTCTAACAAATTGAGTTGATGGTGCACTGCAATGAGGATGGCTTGATGAACAGCCATCAACTCTGCAACCTCTTTACTTTGGGTCCTATTCTATAACCAGCAGAGGTTTCCAGGGTATTATTCACCCAGGCATTCCCTATGCCAGACTACAGTTCTTTTTCCCCACTGTTATCAACTCGGTAGGAGCACCCATCCACAGAAACTGTGGATATCCCCTGACAGGTGTCTTCTTCAGAGACCTTATGTGGGGAAGTTAAGTATGCCTCCATGTTGTCGTTGGTCATAATACTTTCATCCTCTGGTCAGATTTCTTGATCACAATCATGTAAGTCTGCCAACCCTTGTGCTAGGGGACTCTTCTTGTTTTAGACATATCAGAACGCCACAGGAAAGCCTTGTTTGGACAGAAACCAGGAATAATTCTGGAATTACTGACGTTCTCCACACGGATTCTGTCACTTTGGAGATATTGCAAGGGTTGGTAATGTGTCTTGACAATGAGGTGCTCCCCCTGGATGAATGAGTGGTCATTTTCCAACTCCCACACCATTGCCAGGAGTGCCTTCTCACAGTCATTGAAGTCTTGCTTGCATACAAGATAACTTTGTTGACCTTGTTGTGCTTTTGATACACTGCTGTTAAGCAAGTATCTGAGAACCCTGTCTCCAAGAAGAACTCCTTGTTCGTTATGGGGTAGGCCAAACAAGGAACCAGGAAAGGCTTCTTTTCAGTTGTTTAACTGCCTTTGCTTGTTCCAAACCCCACCCCCACTTGACTCCAGTCGTTAATAAATGGACCAGTGGTCAAGTGACCTTTGCATAGTCTTCAATGATATTCCGACTACAATCAGTGACTCAAAGAAGTCTTCTTAATTCTCTCAGAGTGGTAGGGTCTTTTAATTTCAATAAGGCTTCCACCTTCTTTGCCTGGGGATTAAGACCCTCAGGGGTAGTCTCGTTATCTCGTGCCCTAAGAAGATCACTTGGGTTTTACACCACTGTGCCTTCTGAAAGCACGCTCTGGCTTTCTGCAACAGGGTTAGAACATAGCAGATTTCTGCTATATGTTCCTCCACAGTGAGCTCTTGATCAGAACATCATCTACATAAGCAAGGTTTCCCCTTTTGCCCAAGTCGGGCATGTCCCTATGTAGAAAGATATTGAACTCATTGCATAAGTTTATGTATTCAAAGGGAGTTCGAGTCCACGTGTACCGATGCCCTCCGAAGGTAAAGGCAAGCTTGTACTGGTCTTCCCTACCCATGGGTACTGTCCAGCATCCAATGGTCAGGTCAGTGCTGGTGTACACCCTTGACCCTTGAATCTGGGACAGTCCCTGATCGATGTAGGGAAGGGGCCATCTTCACATGTGGACATGTTTGTTCAACTCCCTCAGGTCTGCACATAGGGTCTCATCACGAGTTGGGCGGTACATAGGTTGTAATACCGCCCAACTATATTAGCATCAGCGCCCACCAGGTTGGGCGCTAAGTGGAAGTCCACATACCCCATTGGGCCCATTGGACCCAATTGGGAATTTCTGGCACAATTACTACGCAGTACCACTGTCAGTAATTGCACCAAAGATGGGTGTTTTTTCGGCATGTTTACCCCCAGTTGAGAGCTGGGAGTAATTACGCCAGACTTGTGATAGGGCTAGCCCTTAAATGCGGTGGTAACACTCTTAACACCGCATTTAAGGGCTACCACCCAACTCGTGATGAGGCCCATAGTCTCCATGGTCGGTTTAGTTAGAGTATCCGCAGCACCAGGGTGTTGAAGGTACTGTGGATCGGACAAATTATCCCACAGGATTCTAAGTTCTTAATAATCTCTGTGAGTGACTCCCTGGACGCAAGAGGTAATCAGTATTGTTTGACAAATACTTGAGCCATCTCGGGGTTCGTGGGTATGGTGGCTGAATGAATAGATGTGCATCCACAGTCATATGAGTTTACTGCATAGATATCTTGGAATTCCAGGAAGACCTGTTTCAGCTTTTGTCTTTGCTCCTCTGTCTCACAGGCATCAGCAAGATTGATCCTTTACTCGATCATCTGCTTGAAAACTGGAAAGACCTCAGGCATGTCAATTTCCGCTGTATCCTCCAGTTGGGTGCAAGACTACTTTTGATGGTTTTGACCTGGACAGGTGATTCAAGGTAGTGTTCCTTGACTCTGAACACTATCTTCTCCCTCCTAATGTCACAGGTCACCTCTTCCATCCCGTAGGGGCAGGAAGAGTACACCATGAAATTCCCCCATACCTAGTAAAAATCTTTTCTGGAGGAATACCTTTGCTGATGTCGAAACCATCGTTTGGGATTGGTCCCATGATTTCATTACCTAAATCAATAGAATAATGTTAGGCATCAACCGCCATTCCAATAAAGGTGTCTGTGCCCAAAGTGATACTTCGAGGGTCGCTGTCATCCACCAATATTCGAATGGTGTCATGTTCTAGGTCTACTAGAGGTGCTGGATTTAAATGCAAACCTTGTTGTTGGAGATGGGAATTTAAATTTGTATAGGCGTCCTGATGTTTGAAGTCCTGTCCTCCCTTAATTTTGAGTGGAATGGTGAATTGTCGCAGCTGTCCTTGGATGGTAACCTCTTCTCGCACTTGAACTTCAACAGCATAAGGCACAAATTGAGCTGACCAAAATTATTTTTCAGTGCTGTCAAAGCCAATGGAGTTACCTCCGAGTTGTGACCAAGATTTATTATTAATTAGGTCCAAATTGATTGCGAATCAGTTGAGAATGTCAATGCCCAAATAAAAGGCAGAAGGGACATCTCTCACGACCCAACAATTATGTACTATGCTTTTGTTGGCGATGGACATTTTTAGCATACACCTGCGAGGCAGGAGATGTTTGGAATTTGGGATTTCTAGACCTACTTACCATTTGTCAATCAGTTGAAATGTGGGAATGGTCAGGTGTTTTGGGAGTTTTCTGAATCATTCTTTGCTGATGAAGCTCCTTCCATTTTTCAGGCATACTCTGGTAAGCACCAGCTCCTCTCACTCATTTAACTTAATATGGAAAAAAATCTCTTCACCCTTTTTCTGAAGTCCGTCAGACTTTGAGCAGGTTCTTCCTTATCTGGTTTCAAAGTTTCATCTGATATTGAAGTGGGGTAACAATTTGGGGTGTTCCCTTCCAGTGTAAATTGCCACTTAAAACTGGGTGGCAGGTTGATTTTCAAAAATGGAGACGGGTTCCCATCACCAGTTTTTTCTCCTGCAGAGTTGACAGTGACATATCAGACTTGGTTATTCTTGAAATGGAATTCTACATTCTCCGAACATTGACAGGTACCATTCCTGCTTCCGTAATTGCTACTGCTTTTTATTTTCATAGGCCGGTTAGTCTGAGTCCAGAGGACCTTGTTTACATAGTCAATCAGAGGTGATCAACTCCTCAGTAGATCGTTCCCAGTAAACAAGTTATGCCCTCTGGAATCACGACTATCACGACTATCACTGGATGTTTTACTCAGTGCCGTCCAATTTTTTTTCCAGATCTGCAGTCCCTTCAACGGAAATATCATTCCCGTCGACATTTTGGAGTTGTCTGGGAAGTGGTGTGAGGGGAATAAGGTAACCCTCCCCCGTCCTGAGTTTCGTTGGCCGAACGCCTTTTTGGACAGGATGGTGGCTTGGAATCCTGTATACACCAGAGCTGATAATTCACACTGACCCTGCAACGTGACTGGTGCATACAATCAGCCTTATTTCTCCTTCAAGATGCAAAGAAAGCATGAGTTATTTGACAGCCCGGTGGTCATTTTCTTAATATTTAACTCCGAAACTGTGTGATCTTGTCTTGGGAAATGTTTTGTGTCGGAGTTCAGAAATCTATAAAGAAAACTTTGCAACTCGCAATGGGAGTCGTAGGGGAATCCTCCTTTTCCTTGGCTCCCTGTCTGTCCACCTTTACCTGGTGACAGTTCTTAGAACCTGTTTGGAGAAAGGACACCCCCTCAGTTTCAATTTTGTCTGGCTCAGCTTTTTGGAGTTGAAGAGTTTCTTGTTCTGGATTGGTCTCCATACTTACCATGTCCCACTCAGGGTATTTTGAGACCCAAATTTTCTTTGGGAGGGATCCCCCCGTTTTTGAAAGAGATGTTCTGCTTACCTGAATCCTCCAGGGATTCTTCTCTTTCAAAGGGGATGATCCGAATTCCTTCCCAAAGTGAGCTCTTCTTTGGCATCTCCTACTTAACCTCTGTACTTTAGGTTCCAGCTTTTCAGGGATAGAATAATCATATTCGGGCTCAAAGGTTTCCAGGGGTTTTGTTCCAGTGGGAAAGGAAACTTCCTCTAGGGCTTGGCATCTCCCTTCCACCCAGGCCCCCTTTCTCAGGAACCTGTTGGCTGTTGGAATTTTCCTTCAGTCATTTCCCCCCACCAGGGCATCAGACCCAGGTGTTGGGGTGTTCTGGGCAGCAGGTTCCAGTTGAGGGTTTGACTGAGCCCTCAGCATGCATCCCAGATTGTTGGTTAGTTGCTGGACCTTTTGCTCCAGTTGGGAAACTTTTTCTGAGTTGTAAGGTCGTCTCTGGTCATACCTCTGCTGCTCCCGAAAAGGGTAACTGTCCCTTCTCCCGGAGTAGTTCGGGTATTGGACCTTTCCCCCATAATTTTCCATCCTGTGTCTCCCTTCTACCAGGTTCAGAAATCTATTGTCCCGGAAGTGGGGAGAGAGAGGAGGATTATTATGGAAGTTCTGGTTCAGGGGACACCTGGCCAACAAGTTCAGGTTGGGAGGTGGAGTAATACTTCTTTCCTGAGGGAAGTTTGGAGGGAAGGTTCTCGGGCCAGTATTTACCTGGTTGGGCCCATCCTCTCTGTCGGGGGAGTGTATACATACCCCAGGATTGGCCTATTACCCTTGTAACTTGGGCTGACATAGGTGGCAGGCTCAGATGGGTCACCATTCTGGTACCCCACCTGACTACCATTCGATTGATCTGCTTGTTGACAGAAGGAGCATGTTTAGGACCCTCCGTCTCCAGATCCAATGAGGGGGTAGTTTTCACCTCTGCCACCTTCGCGGCGTAGTAGAGGGTTTAGGCAGTTGTTTTTACTCTCAGGGGGCTTCAGGACTTTGTAGACCCCGGTGGCCTGTTCAATCACCCAATCATGTACTCATGAAAATCCCACACCAGCTGAGTCATGATGTATTTGGGGAGTGCATGCAAGTACCTGGTCACAAACGGTGGTATCCTGCCCTTGTTCATCCTTCCCCACTCTAGTAGAGCCTCAACATTTTGTTTTATATTGTATTGTATTGTAGTGATATTTAATAGAGCGCGAACAAGACCAGTGAAGGCATCAAGGCGCTAGAGAGCAGGAGGCTAGGCCACTCGAAATACTCAAAACAACAAAATCTTTAGGCGCTTATGGAAAGAGAGAAACTGCAGAATGGTGCAGATCTCAGCTGGGAGCGCATTCCACAGAGTGGGAACAAGCACTGAAAAAGATCGACCTCCAGAACGAGTCCGGAGAAATCGTGGAATACAGAGCAAAGAGAGACCAGAGGAGTGAAATGCTTGCCACAGTCTGTGAGGGGTTAGTTTCGATTGCAGAAACTCTGCCCCCGTCTTGTGAATAGCTCGATAAACTGACCAGAGAGCCTCAAACTTAGTACAGCTTCTCACTGGGAGCCAGTGAAGTACATAGAGGAGTTCTTGAGAGTGTGCTAGTCTGGGCGCATTCAGAGACCGATGAGCCGCTCAGTTCTGAAGAATCTGCAGGCTTTGAAGAAGGCACTTGGCCAAGATAAATCCCAAGATAAATCCCATTGCAGTAATCGATGGATCCCATGATACAGGCTGTAACAATTTTGGATCTAGAAGCAGCTGGGAGAAAAGGGAGAACCTTCCTTAGTATTTTAGGTTTGGAAAATCCTGTTTCATAGATTGCCAAAACTTGAGCTGATCTAGGCTTTTAAGCCCAAGGCAGGAAGACCAGTAGTCAGAAGACCAAGAGGAGTCAGAACAGGCAGTGCCAACCAGTAATACCTCGGTTTTCTCGCCATTAAATTTAAGTCAGTTGTTAGACATCCTGACATTGTGGGGGGCTGGATGGCAGTTTTGAAAGATGGTAGTATGTAGCGCCATTAAACCCATTGCTCTTTTGACCGCCTCACACTCTTGCTCTGTGCCGAGGAGGAGAAATGGCTATTTCAGGTTCCTTTGGCCCATTAGATTCATCTTTCATCCCAATTCAGAGGCTATTTAGTTTCACAAAGATGCTAATCACGGGAGGTGTGGGTGGGCATCTTAAAGCTAAGCCCAGCAGTTAAGCCTTTAGCTTCGTCATAGGGCAGTGTTCTTCAAACATTTTCATGCGAAGACACCCTTGAAGGAACGTTTTTGCAGTTGCCCCACTGACCCTCACTTGTCTGTGCTCATGAGGTTAGCTGGTACGTGGAAAGGGAGATCCGTGCTATGTCGAACACCGCTTTACCCAGGGGTTGGCAGTTGGTGATGGCATGTCAAGATGCCACATTCACCCACTCTAATGCATACCCCTAAACCTCGAAGTGGAGAACAAGCTTGGATACTTTTGAAGGGGTATCCTGTTGAGATCAGGATGACATTGGGTTTTGTAGGAGGGTGAAAATGCATACCTAGGAGGACAAAACCAAAAATAATGAAAATGTATGCTTGTGCTGCAGGAGGATTGAAGAGGAGTGAAGGCAGATCATCGAACCAATTGTTTAAGATTTTCAGATAGTCAAGACTAAAAGTCACAGGACGCAAAGAATAAATCCTGAACTGGATGACCAAGTTATATACAACATGGGCAAACTGTCTAGCTCAGCATCTTTCTGTGTATGTCTGTCTCTCTCTCTTTCTGTATACTCTCTCGGTCTCTATCTCTGTCTCTCTTTTCCTTCCCGTTTATCCCCCCCCTCTCACTCTCTCCTCCGCTCATTCAATGTCTTGCTTCTCTCACACTGAGTGACAGGTCCCGGTTTTTAAAAGGGTCCTGCAACATTTCAAGATTGGAGCTCAGGGACTAGGGTGGTCGGGGGAAACCTTTGGCTAAGATGAAGGGACAGAGATTTGATTAATAAAATGGTGCATTTTGTTGTGGTGGACTGCACACTCCATCTGTAGGATGGAGTCTGGAAGTATACATTTGGCAGCAGTGCCTCTATTTCAACAGCTGTAGTCGTTGTCACCATTTTACGGTAAAGGTGAGAAAGCCGAGTAAGGCTCAGACCAGCCAGAGCCTAGTGGCTCAATTTAGCTCGACTTTCAAGCCAGAACTTGGGAAAACATGAGCCAAGTCTTGCCTGCACAGATAAAAAGTAAAGTAAACATTTTTTGAAATCTTGACACAGGTGGACTCTGTAACCTCACTGCATTGAGACCGCTGGTGCAATGGTCCCCAACCGTGCAAAAATGTAGCTGCTGCAATCCCCATTAAGCCCTCCCTTTTCAAATCAATGCAGAGGCAGGAGGACTACTCCATCTTGGTCTGCCCCTCAAAAAGAAAAGACACAAAAAAGTGTTGCTTTTTTTAACCATTGACCCACCCACTGCAATAATTGTCAGTACTCCTCTACCTCACCCCAGCCTACCATCACATGCACTCATTTTGTCGGTCTTGCATCCCTCTGCTGCAGTCTTTGTGAGAAGACCTGATTGGTCTACTCAACCCTACCTTTCCCTCTTTGGAACGCTTCCTCATATGATTCCCGACTAGTTACCTCTGCTACCTTCGCACTTATCCCTTGATTCATGGAATTATTTGCGTGTAAAACAGGGATTTGCGTGACATTCTGCCCATAAATCCCCATTCGTCAAACAGGGATATGCGGGCAGAATGGCACGCAAATCCCTGTTTTACACGCAAGTAATTCCATCAATCAGGGCCTATACCTGTAGTGCACGGGATACGTCCCCTACGTACAGGGCTCTGCTGCTTCCCAGCTCAATTCTCACTTAATAAATCCCATGCATACACAGGGACAAGGGTGCAGCCGGCGACATGTGCCCAATATGAAATTGTGCCCTGCACACTGTTAATGGATCATTAGAGCAACCATTCTGTTATGATATGTTATTGTGCATTTGTATGATCTCAAAGCGCTGTATGTTGAACGCCCTTGGGGACTGTATTCCAGGTAAGTGGAGAGAGTAGGGTTGCATATAGTGCTTGGGTGCACTCAGTTTGTGTACAGCCAGTGCAGTTTGCACGGAGAGCGGCTGCATTCTAATGCTAGGTGCGGTAAAAGATAAAAGCCACTAATAGATGGCAATAAAGGTGTATGCTAAGTAACTATAAGTACAAAAGGTGGATGATGTGGGCACCTACCCAAGTCTGCGCCTTCCCCCAAGACACCTGGAGATGTCTTGCCAAATCCTCATTTTATCTTCATTTTAATGATCTTTGCAAGTTTGACCCAAAAAAGTTGTTTGTGGAACTTCACACTTTCTTGACATAATGCATGGTAGCAAACTTCATGCTTGTGTCAAACACTGACTATAAGCTGATGACTTTATCAGACAGTTTAGCTTCTTACTTCCCAACTCACCTGCAATTCATTATCTAGCCTGGACTTAGTTCACACCGAGGGCAAGCCCGATAGCACTCCATAGACTTTAGCGGGCTGTCCCCGCTAAAAACAAAAGAATTGGCTTATACCTGCATAGTAGTCCTAATAGGTTGAGTGGTATGTTAATTTTGTGGGTGCTTGAAAGTACAGTTTCGAAACCCAGAAGAGAGTTTTTAGTCTCACATTAATTTCTGTGTGAAAAAATAATAATTTAAAAAGCCACAGTGAAAAGATAGCACTGCTTCAGGGACATATCCTGTGGGGGGTGGACTTAAACAATATCCATTATGTTTCCACTCAAAAGACTCAGTCACCTTTGAAGAAGCACACAATACCGGAAAAAACAGTTCGGGCTAAGGCAGATAACTTCACAATTAAAGCCCCGGTTCCCACTGGAAGTCGCACCTACCAGCGAACCATTCCGCAGTCAACTGTGATGTTACTGAGGGCGTCATAATTCCCTGCTCTGCCAGACTTGAAGGCAGGGGATCAGGGAGATCAAAGAAAGTGAAATGGGGCTAAAGCTTGACTAGGAGGTGTGAGCTCCTTCGTGCACCCACTACAAAGAACAAACTGACAACTTCAGAGGGATTCATAAATATCTTTGGTCACCAGCTGAGTCTAGGGAAGACAGTTCGCTGTGGGGAATGATGCATCCCTCCCACAGAGGGGGACAGATCCTCCCAATTGACATTAAAAAACTGATTTTATTTTGGAAATGTTTCGCAGTAATTAAAATGAGGATTCATTTAGTTTTATGCTATTTTCTCATGTAATTTCCAGGCGGTTCTAAAGAGATAAAGTGCATTTTCCTAGGACTTTGGGGACTGAAACGGCCAGATAGAATATTTTTCTTACTGATCTAAAATTGGGACAAATATGGTAATTGGTGGAAAGACGGAGCATGAAATTATGAACATGCTTGATCATTTACAGAGTTATAACTGTTATCCATTTTGTGAAAAAGAACAAACATGTGCCACCGGGCCATGCTACATCATACGGAGTTGGAAATTGGAATACCTAAATCCCTATGATCAACTAAAACCACATATCTATTTCATATGCCAGGGTCTAATAGAATTGTGAAGTTAGGAGACATACTGTTTTTTGTCCAAAAGTGGCAAGGAGGACCAAGAATAGTAATAAATGCAAACAGATAGATGATGCTCACTTCCCTTGAACCAATCATGCCAGGGGGCAGAAAGACAAATGGTAAACTGTCCTATCCGAGCGGTTGGGATTACTACAGAGTACTCCCCCTAGATTGTAAAGTGAGTGACGTCATTTGTGCTATATAAGGGGGACTGTACTAAGTCCGAGGAGACAGGAGAAGGAGGACAGAGAGAAGATGGCTGTACCTTACGATCTTGAAAGTGCAGTGACCAGATCCCTTGCCTAGTGTCCTGAGATCCAGCTGGCTTTCCAGATTCCCAAACCAAGGCAGAGTGCAGTGACCAGACCCCTTGCGTAGCTGTCCAGAGTGTCCTGAGATTCAGCTGGCTTTCCAGAATCCCAAACCAAGGCTTACTTTGTAAGTAGCAAATAAGACCAGCCTAAGTTGCATAAGCCCTTCCTTTGGTAGCATTGTACCCAATTTACCCCATTGAAAACCCCATTGAAAACCACAAATTGCTAGTGTAATTCAGTCACCTTCCCATAGAGGAGTCTGTGTTTAGCCTGTTTATGTTAGCAAATCTCTCAGTGTCTGTGTAAATCCTTAGCATCTTTTTAAGTAAATCAATTAAATCACCCATTGAAATTCACGGTACATGATGTTTGAAATTCAAAATTAATCTCCTTGTAACTGAAAACCGAATATGTCAGTGTATTGTGTGCATCACGCCACGAATTCCTATTTGCACCTGTCCTATTAGCACCCCAAACTGTAGTCCCATTGAGAACAAACCCTTTTGTCTACAAATCAATCTGTTATGTGCCTCTGTCCTTGTCATTGAAAACCGATTTTCCTACTCTGAGCTAAACCCCTTCCCTGAGCTGCCAGTCATTGTAAATCCAGTCTAAAACGAATTTCCATTTGCCACTGTATTTCCCTTTTGCATTTGCTTTCTCCCAAAACCGATTCTCCCATTTAATTTCTACTTTGCCCTAGTGTGCAGATTAGTATTATCTAAGCTTCCCTATCTCCTCAAGTGTAAGCAGCACAAAATGTCCTGTCATTCTGTCCCCGAGCCGTTGTGCGTAATAATCAAAATCACATTCTGCCATTTAGCCCCAAAAACAGGTTTTCACTTTCTTTGCTAGCTTCCCATCTTGGGGGGGGTGGGGGTGCTTTACCTCAAATCTGATTTCTCGCTCTGTTCCTACTCCTTGCCACTGCCTTCCATTCAAAGGAATAAAGTTAGCTGGTGTTTGGTGGTGAGGTTTGCAGGGGGAGTGCTTAACCGTTGGTGTTATCTCTTTATAAAGTAGTTCTTTTTCTGTGTTGCAAATAAAGATTGTGTGAATTGTAACAGGATATATTAACCTAATTGTTTTGTAGAGATTAGTGCCTTTGTGTTACCACTACATTGGTGACTGTGAAATTGTTTGATTTTCCTTTTGCATTAAATAATAAATTAATAAATATCTCATTGACACACACCGGCCTGAATCCTGGTCCATTGTGACACAGGGTGCTTGTGGAGGATGGGTGCGAGACGGGTTGGAGGGCTACTCAATGAAAAGTACCAGTGGTTTATTAAAAATAAAAAGCGCTTTATTGTACGCCACATTCATTGTCGGGGAAGGAGTGCCTGGTTGGAGTGTGCCTTGTAATAAAACTGTAACAAAACTATGGACAATGGAACAGTGTTTAAAATGTGTAAATGATAATTGCTCACTTCCTCTTTATCCGTTCTGGTAGTGAAGCACATTGTACATCCTGGTTTCCAATTGAATTAGGGGTAGCGTTGTGTCTTGGCACGCCTGCTCTTCTCTCTGTAGAACAATAAGCTCTTGGAGAAATTACTGGCGTCTAATACAGATGTACCAAGACTAAGAAACATTCTGATTTCAGCATTACATTATGCTGATGATACAGTACCTATTGTACGAACTCCAAGAGCATTGCAGATTTTGGTAAACACATTTTCGACCTATATGAAGATGTGGACCTACATTTTAATACCGCCAAATCAACAGTGATGGTGTGTCTAGGGAGAAGAAGAGTGTGCACATTCCCAAATATATGGTGTAAAGGGTTAGTGATCCCAAGAGTGACCCAATTTGACTATCTTGGGTGCAATTTAATGAGAATTCTTTTTTTATTTAATGTATTATTGTATCATATTGGTTGAATAAACCTTATAACACATATCTAAACATGAGCATTATTAAAAGAGAGAAAAAAGAAAACATTACAATATTACAAATATTACAAATATTAAAAGAAAAAATTAGAAAAACACATAAGAACAATTCTAAAAGATTGTCGATAGCACCATTTACATTTTATACAATAGATTGAGAGACACATCTTTGTTGCAATTTATCCTAGATAATACAACATTATTAAGCAATTAAAGATTAAAACCTTTATCAACATATCATAAACGGCAAATTTAATGAGAATTGTAATGGGCATGCACACATACAGAAACAGGTCCCAGTGATGAAACAATCAGTTGGTGGCATCTATAGATTCACGAAGCAGCATAAGCATCAATTACACTATATATTGTGAAAATGATTTATAATGATTGTATTATAGGGGCAATTAAATATGGTGCTGTGATTTTGGGATATGGAGATAATTGTGCGCTACAAAAAGAGGACAATCTCTTTGTGAATTCTTTGTTGGGCTTACCCACGTCAGCGCCAAATTTTTCTTCATATAAAGGGATAGGATAGACCTAGCCTTCCTAGAAGATCAATTGGCCTTGGAACCTTGCAGGTTGTGGTTGCGTGTATAGTCTAACTCAAAGGCTGTGCTTACACATAGATTGTTAAAGGATCTACTGGGAAAAATAAAATTAGATGGTTACAAAATGTAAAGAAAACACTGGGGAAAGTGAATGCTAGAAGTATGAATTTTGAACCGTTATTATTGGACAAAGGTAGTCGCTGTCTCCTAACAAAGAATCTAATGGAATGGGTAAATGGGGATAGAGAGACACAGGAGTTATTAAAACCAACAAAGAGGGAACAGATGAAAATATCATCAAATAATAAAATGGAATATCTTTTCTGGTCAAACTGGAAGTACCAAAGGGCAACTAGTACTAGGGTGCGCTTTGGGTGCTTAGAGTTGGCTGAGGTTCGAAGTCAGAGATCAGGCTGGGAGTTTGAATTCAAATGCCCTATGTGTCAGACTGTGCATGCAGATTTGGTCAATTTTGTATTCTTCTGTCCTGCCTATAGTGGTCTAAGAAAAAAGAGGACTGGGAACATCACAGTGCTGGTATTGCGGGAGATGGGGGCATTTTGCAAGGGAATGCAGGAACAGACCTTGGATGGGATTTGATTATGGGCCATCACCTCCAGGGTAGGAATTCCAACGGCCTCAAGGAATGAAACAACAGCAATTTGAGATAGGGGGTCAAAATCAGTTCCCCTATGGGGCTGACAGGCAAGTGCAACAAGGGCAACAACTATATTAGGCTGAGGGAACACAGTTTAACGGGATGGAAGGAGGAACAGGCGCCCCATTCCAAGGAGTTACAATGGTGGGCGCAGCCCTTTTTCATTCCCCAGAACAAATACATATTCTGATTAGGATAGCCCACAGAGGGCACTCGCGTGTCCAATCCTATGCGATTTTGTTATTGCCTTTTTGTGCTTCGTTGAGGGCCTGCAGGAGCGGCCTGGTATATGCTGCATAGTCTAAAATCCATGCTCTGCAGTAGTTACATAGCCCTAAGAAAGTTTGCATGTCTTTCACTGTGGTGGGTCTGGGGGTAGCACATACAGACGCTGCTCGATCTGGTATAATCCTTTTACCATTTGCTGATATTAACTGTCCTAGATGCAGCACTTCCTGCTGGCAATACTGTAGTTTTGCCTTGTCAACATTGTACCCCTTACGTGCCAATAGTTGTAGAAGTGTGATAGAGTCTGTCCAGCACTACTCACAAGCAAATCGTCCACATACCGAATTATTGTGCTGGGTACGTAAATGTTTCCTAACTCAACGTGCAATATTTAGTCCGAAATGCTTAGGCTCTCGCAGTACCCCTGAGGCAAACAAGTGTGTTTGAATGGCATTCTTCCATGGGAAAAGGTTGTCAGGTACTTTGAGTTAGGGTGCAAGGGTATTGAAAAGATGTAATTTTTCAGATCCACTACTGTACAGTGGGTCGCCTCTTTGGGGATACTGCATAGAATGGTGGCAGATTTAGGGAATACAGGAAATACCTTCTGTACCACATTGTTTAGGGGGCATAAGTCCTGGATCATCCTCCAGTTACCCCGTTGCCTTTTTCACAGGGTATGTAGCTGTGTTACATGGGTATGTAGATGGGACTATTATGCCTTGATCGAGCAGCGGCTGTATTGTGCTTTTAATTCCCTCCACTGCTTCTCTTGATAGTGGGTACTGTTTCACCCGGGGTAGCAGCGCTCCTGGTTTATGTGTTATGTGTACTGGGGTTGCTACCTTTAGAAGTCTGACATTCTGTAGATTGGTGGTCCACAATCGCTCAGGCATATACTCTAGGTCTGCTTCAATGAATGGGGGGGACCACAACAGCCATCAAGGGGCATTGCACTCTTCGATATTGCACCATAATTTTGCAGGGGGTACAAATCTCCAGTATTATTTCTCCATCACTGTAATTATTTTCAAACAATTCTGCATCGGTCACTTCCTTCAAAGGTACATTGGGGTCAATGCAATGCACTGTATGCCACTCACACCCATGCCTGTCTGCCTAATACAACCACTCATTTTGCTGACACCAAGAACCGTTGCAAGTTTAGGGACAATAGTGTGCCTGCCACCAACTCCGGGGACACAAAAGGTCGAAAGATTAAATCTGTCGGCACTCTCCAACAGTCTTTGGCAATCTGGGGTGCCACCTCCACAAGTACTGTTATTCTGTAGATAAAGATGTCTGAGTCCACTGGTATTCCACAGACTACTACCTCCCCAGTCATTGCATGTATTACTACCATTGTTCTCATTGCGCACATTCCCAGTGTCGCGCAAACAATGCCTTGGTCCATAAATGAGACTGTCATGTTCAACTTGCTGAAGAGATCCCTGCCCAGCAAGTTGACAGGAGAACTCTCATAATAGAATAAGGGAGGACGCACCACCTTTCCTCCCACCTTTACATCTAGATCTTTAGTGTATGGAACCATACAAATAGCCCCAGAGAAGTCCTGCGCATCAAGAGTTTTTCCGGATAATGGGGGGTCCCCTCACTGATGCATGATTTCGCAGCACCCGAATGAACCATAAAAATGAATTGCTTGTTTCCTATCTCTGCCCCACCAAGGTTTCCTTGTTAGGGTTGGGGGTCATTGACAGGACAAGACATGCAAGAGTTTTATGTGGGCTGTCCTAGTAAGAATATGTATTTGTTCTGGGAAACAAAAAGGGGGTTCCTTTCACTACGGCTTCACCTTAAAAAGGGGTGACCATACCATTTGGTGCTCTGTTGAGCGGGATTGTGCCATCTCCCTTTTGTGATGTGTGCTGGGGAGTGTACTGTTGTACTGCTTGCTTCTGCAGAGCAGGTGGACCAGGTATTTGCGGGGGTAACTGTGTATAGGCCTGGTGTATTTCATAGGGTATAGAAGTCATTCTGGGCATCAACCCATGTGGGGACCCCTGGGGTGATGGGCCCTAGCTGTACTCCATCCCTTGTCTGTTCTGGTATTCTCTTAAAAAATGTCCCCACTTCCCACAGTTCCAACATTGTGAAGGCCCCATCCCTCTCCCCTTAGGTCCTATCTCTCCAAATACCCCTCCCCTTGATCCCCGCAACCCACCTCTTACTCGCTGCTGTCCTCCTTGTTGCCACTATGGGCCAGGGTACTGTGGACCCCCGCCCCACTGTCCTTGCCCTCCTTCGGACCAAACCGCAGCTATTCTAGCATTTGCAAATTCTTGGGTGTTTCCTGCCACCTTCGTCTCTGCACTGGCATGGACACTGACGCCTCTACAGCAATTTTTTCTCATTTGTTTTGTACAAGTTTTGCTTCCTCTGCTTGCCGCCTCCGGACCGTTTCCCTGTTATGCTCCTTTATCCTCTTGCAATGGTGTACTATTACGCTCTGTATTTCGGCCCACCTCTTCTCCTCGAGGCCCACGATTTTGTCTAATACCTTTTGCACTTCTTTGGGCAGGACCTTTTTAACGATAAAGTAGAAAAATGTTATTCACTGGTCCCACGAGCTAACGGTCTCCACTCTCCACATTTCCTGAACTTTAAGAATAAACTGAGAGGGGTCTTCCCCATTGCCCATAGTAGATTGCATTATCAATTGTAAGTCAAGCATGTTGGGGAACGCCCGATGCAGCGCGTCCCATATTTGTGCCCGGATCTTGTTAAACAATGCCCCATCATGTGCATCATTCCCCAAAGTTACTCCCACTTTTAACCACACATCCCCAGCCTGGTCACAGCTTTTTATGCCCCCGACTGCCAGGGGTACCCCGGCTGGCTGCTTTTTTGAATGCATAAATCCACTTACCCGTGCCCCTGCAGTGAGGGGTAGGAGCACTTTCATCAAATTGTTTTTATCCATCTTTGCCCATGGCACATAGTGCGGCCTGCCGGACCCCTTATGTATGAAGGGCATGTGCATTTTTGCCCTACTGCCGTCAACCGTTTTTCAACTTCCCTTTTTCCTTGTCACTACTATCCGGCCAAACCTGCTCCTTATCCTACCCTCCCACAAACTCTGCAATGGGGGAGTTTGTTCAGGCGCTTGCTCTGCCTCCTCGTCCTCATCATCTTCGAGCTCATCAATTTTATTACACTTGTCTTCCTGTCCTCTGCGAGATCCAAAAACCTTGTATCCTAGGCTGTCCGCCCTCTCGTCCCTTCTCTTTCTTTCTCTATATGTACATTCTTAATGGTCATGTTATCTATTCTGAATAAAAAGTCACCCGTTTTCCACCCATCTACTCCCTGCTCTGCTTGTTTGTCTGTCTTTACTTCACTATGTGATGTCCACAATCTGTCCAGTTCTGTTAGTGCCAATGCCAATGCCACTTCTAGGTCTCTTTTATTGATGTCAGCATGTGCTGGGACATCCGGTGGGGATGCATATGGAGGTGGTGGGGCTGTCGCTGTAGTGGACACATAAGTCTGGTTAGTATAACCTATTGTGGGGTGGGCTGTCAATGGATATATTCCCCTTTGTTCTGCTGACACATGCCTTCTTTTCCTGAACAGTCGCCCCAGCTGTCACTATGTGTTCCCCCTCCCTCACAATCTTATATGTCTTTGAACATCTTCCAGAGTTATAATATTTCTCTCCTCTTTAGAAACTGTTTCCCTTTGTATTTAGTTGTCAAAATATGGACATGTGTTCTAAAATACTTTTATTATGGGAGCCCTGCTCTGGCCACGAACGTGGCACGCCCCTCCTTTTGTCGCTGTCACCCCTTGATCGTGATACTTCTTGATCCTGTTATGGTATAGTGGCAGGGTTTTTCACAGACACTCAATGGGTGTTTCCCCTCCCATTATAATGGTCCTTGCGCCTCCCTACCCTTACGCCTTTGCTAGCACACCACGGACGTTGTTGCTGCTTGTTGAAAATGTCAGTCCTTCATCCCCTCCCTCCCAAAAAATCAACAATACCTTACTCTCACCCTCTCCTTCTTCCCACACCCCCACTCTTATACTCCACACACTCAAAAAACAAACTACTACTTACACAACTCCCCTCCTCGGCCCTACACCCTGCACAAAAAAAAACAAAAAACAAGCTAAATAAGAACAGCTAACATATACAAGCCCACTAATTATGCAGGGCTCCTACCTGTTTCCTTTTTCCTCCGTTACACAATATAAGGGGTAGCACCTTCTACCCTCACGCGGGAAGGCTCTCTAACATTCTGTTTTCCTTTCCTTAATAGTCTCCTTAAAGAATTAACTATAAAGAAAAATAAAACAAACCACAACTCCTCCATCACAAGATCCCATTAACACCAGCCGGCACTCTCCTCGGAGCGACGCCCTGCTCCAAAGAGCAGACAGGAATTCTGCAAAGACGACTCCTGTAAAACCACTCGGGAATATGTGTTTTTCGGGACTGGCTGCTGTAGGTTGCAAAGCGCATGCCCGGTGCGTGACGAAACGGGACTGAAACTCCAAGCAGTCCGTCTGGTATGCGCAATAGACTACGAGGCTGCTCACCCACAGAAACGTGACATTATAGTATACACTGCAATACTAGGTAGTGTATAAGCAACACTTACGAGGAACCGGCATGCCCACAAGCAGCTGTAGCTAAGTGACGGCGTGTGAGCCGGCCAAGTGTTACAGGCGGATTCGCTCGCAGTCGCAGTGGAAACTTGGCCACCAGACCAGCTAACGACGGGGCAGCCTTTCAAGTCGAGCAAAGTAACCACGACTGAATGCTCCGCGTTGCAGCCATCCAGACCAAATGTAATGCATTAACATGGCAGTACAGGGGCAGCCAGATATACAGAGTGCCACGCAGGAAGACACTGAAATGGATGTGATTAAGTATCACTGATAAAAATCCGAGTAGACAGAAGTAGACAAAAATAAAAATAAACTAAAAGTGAGTCTACCCATGATATTTTCACGTGCTGTCTAATAAATTGTCAAATAAGAATATGCAGAAACCTGTGAACCTTCCTTGTATTTTGTTGAGACCCACATATTGCCAATGAATCCCGGTCCACTCTATTTAAAAAAAATAATGATAAAAAGTTATTGGTGATTCAACGTACTGACTGGATGGCTTCACAAATCTCATTCCATTTACTTCATCAGGTTGCCCCATTCATTAAATTAGTTAGTCAAATTTCTACAGAAAAACGTGCATCTCACGATCACAATTGAGTCCGATTTCCGTACTTCGCATGAAACATATAAGTTTACTCTCCATTTGTCTCAGTTTCAGTTCCAGGTTACCACCTCATTTCAGATAGCGTTTTTCGCTTTAAAGATTTAATACCCTATCCATCGAATGAACTTCAGTAAATATGGCACAAGCTGTCTATTTTAGCTTTCGAAGACTTTACTTACCTAACAAAGCAGAATGTTTACATTTACATCATATGTTATACATCATACGTTTACTTCATACGTCACACGCTACAGCGTGTGACGTCATCGCGCAATGACACAATTTTCCCACGACTACTTGTCAGTAGGATGAACGATTCTGAAAGAAGCGGTTTACACGGGATCTACCCTGTCATTGCATTGATGGTACCTAAGGTACTGATGATCAGGGATTTCCTGTTCTTTCAGGTAACACATATGTAATTAGCGGATGTGTTAAAAGGTCCACAATAGAACATCAGACTTCACTTTTACCAATTTAACCTGAGGCCGCGATTAACATTCAGCACATGGAATTGGCTGACATTAATGAGCCGTAGATAATCACATTTAATATAGTGTTATAAATTGTGTGAGGAGAATTCTTTAATAACGGTCTAATCATGACTATCTATATAGGTACTACATATAATTTTTCTTTAATATGACAGTAAGTAATTTTACCAATCATTATAAGGATAGTACCAACATATCCTATTATATACATAGGTATCAAGCTATTGGAACCAGTGAATTTCGTTTTGGGCATTTCTAAGCCACAGAACATTTGGCTTCAAAGAGAAGAACAGACTTGTTCCTGAACATTCACAACATTTTGGTAGGCTATAAATCAATCTTCTTTGACATTCTTTTAATGTCTATAGTAATCTCTTTCCCTTTAGGGACTTAGCATTATTTTTGGTCTTTTTCCATAAAGGTGGTATATAATCTATACCTTAAGAAGAAAAAGATTTAAAGAATTGATGATCAACAGTTATTTACTTATCGCATATTGGGACCAATGATTTAATCTTTTGACAACAGGACTTTTGACCATTTCAACAATTGGCTGGTAAGCTCAAAATTATATTTATTGATATTATGAATGGGTGTATTTAAGAACGTTTTTTCAGAAAGCACACATAGAGGTAATGTTAATAGATAAACTGTATCACATGAGTATGTGATTGAGTGGCTTCACATTTTCTGGTACATTTCAAATTATTGTGTGATCATATTATTACATAAGAAAATGAGATTTCAATAGTCCAAGGTATAAATGAATACTTTTAAAGGGTTTGTTACAACCACGATCACTTATCATATATGTATCATTTTTCTTCCCCTCCACCCCAAACCCACCCGTTTCATCTTGTCTCGATGGTGTGACTCAAATATGGTATGTTTTTTAACCTTTTCTTATGTCCATCCAACCTTCAATTCACATTTGATACATGTACTTATCAATAATTCATATATGCTCTTTAATTTTCGGAACCAACGTGTTGAAAACAAAAATTCTTTTTTCTTTGCTTATTGGTATCTTTCTGTATATTTTCATGAATGAATTACTATGAAAAACAGCCTTGAAAACAACCAGGGGTCGAAACACGTGTCGGCTGTACAGCATATTAAAAAGAATTTCTGGAACTTTTGGAATATATTTCTCTTGAATGATTTTGGCAACTTTGCCTTTTCCTTTGGACTTTGTAATTTATAGGGTTTGAGCGTGGGACTTGATAACCCTCCCTTTCTTTCATTATTGCAAGAGACCCATCTCACTAGGGAGAAATTGGAGGTGGTCAAGAAGAAGTGGAGGGGGTGCCTGGTGGGATCCACATACTCGGCCTACGCTAGAGGAGTTTTCATCTGGGTGGCTCCGCAGGTGCCATTTCAGCTTCTTCAGGTCACGGGTGACCCAGATAGCAGATTAATCGTTGTGAAGGGTATATTGGAAAACCGAGAAGTGTGTATTGGAAATGTATATGCCCCTAACCAGGACACAGCGGCTTACTTTAGGACCCTGTACGGTAGAGTCGGCCCTCTGCTGGGTGGCGGGATGTTGTGGGGAGGTGACTTTAACTGTGTACTTAATCCTAAGGTTGACAGATCCGATAGTAAGATAGACAAACCAGCCCCAGCAGCAAAGGTGCTACAGGCCCTCCTGGGGGACTTCGACTAAGTTGACGTCTGGAGGCAGTTGCATCCAGTGGATAGACAATACTCGCATTATATGGCACCACACGTCCTTCATACAAGATTAGACTATGTGTTCGCCTCCATGGAGTTGGCAGGAGAGATGGATGGTGCGGAATACAAATCTAGGGTGCTCTCGGACCACTCCTCCCTGGTCCTGCTGGAGTGGCGGCATCAACCTCTCAGGGCATGGATTCCCACTTGGAAACTCAGAGCCGAGGCTCTGCAGGACTCGGGATTCAGTGAGGATTTAAGAGAGGCGATCATTGAGTACTTTGAGATAAATACTGGTAGTGTAAGCTCTATGGGAACTGTATGGGAGGCGTTTAAGGTGGGTTTGCGGGGGGTTGCCATTTCGAACTCTAGGGTACTCCAGGGGGGCATAGAGCAGGAGTTAAAGGGAATTGAGGAGGTGTTGGAGGGCAGGATGTGTACGGAAGGCACCTCTGGTGAGGACAGAGACAGGATAAGGAAATTACAAAAAGCTAGTGGGGAATGCTGGGATAGGTTATGTAAACTAAGCTATAAGAAATACGTGGAGAGACAGCATGCAGGGGGAGATAAGCCAGGCAGGTTGCTGGCCTGGCTATACAAGAGTGAGACGCCGCGAACAGTGATCAGGAAAATCAAAGGGGAGGGAGGGTGGACTCAGAATACCCAGGAGGGGGTGAATGAAGCGTTCCTGAGATTCTATAAACATCTTTATGAGGACCCACATGGGCCTAGAGACGACGAAATTCGAGTAACACTGGAGGACATGGGCCTACCCACCTTAGAAAAGGCAAAACGCGCAGACCTAGACGCCCCTATTACGATGGAAGAACTCGAACTAGTGGTTCGCTACGGGCCCGCCTGTAAGGACCCCGGGTACGATGGGCTTCCAAGTGAATTTTATAAAACCTATAAACAAGAGTTGCTTCCCCCTCTGCTGCCCATGCTTAACGAGTCGTATGAGCAAGGCAGGCTACCAGAGACCCTGCGATAGGCGGTGATTATTCCGCTTCTGAAGCCGGGCAAGCCTAGCACTGATTGTGGGTCGTACAGGCCCTTATCGATGCTCAATCAGGATAGTAAAATCCTCACTGCTGTACTGGCAAATAGGCTTAAGGCAGTTATTGGTAAACTGATACACACCGACCAAACGGGCTATGTCCCGGGCAGGAACATAACTGATAATCTCAGAAGACTGCATCACATCATTGACCAAACAAAAAATGACCAAGGTGAACTGGCAATAGTTTCACTAGACGCGGTCAATGCCTTCGACTCAGTGAGATGGCCCTGGTTGATCGCGACCTTAGAGGGCTATGGAATGGGACCGGGGTACCTAAGGTGGGTGAAAATGTTATACAGCACCCCGATTGCCAGGGTCAAAACGGATGCTATAATTTCGGACAAATGGCAACTAAGCAGAGGCACTAGACAGGGCTGCCCGTGGTCGCCCATGTTACACATATTAGCACTGGAGCCTCTGGCCGCCTGTCTGAGGCAGCAATATGAGGAGATAGGTATTCGTACTGCGGGGGGCATGCACCTTTATATGCGGATGACATACTGTTGTATTTACGCTACCCAGAAGAGAACATGCAATATATTCTAGACATGATGGAGCAATTTGTCGCTCTCTCTGGCATAGCGGTTAACCCCAAGAAGTCTAGCGTGTTCCCTCTGGGGAGATACAAGCTTGTCTTGCCCGGGAGTTTGCCAATATTACCGATACCCTGGCACACAAAGTCGTTCCGATATCTCGGAATTGACATATACCATACGGCAGAAGAGGAACATGCACGCAACACGGTAAAAGCAGTAGAAGGAATTAATAACAGCATGGGATTCTGGTCCAGGTTACCCCAGGCTATGGCGGGGAGAGCTGCTCTGCTAAAAATGGTAGTTTTGCCCAGACTGTTGCATTTCTTCGATAACATCCCGCATGTGATTCCGAGGCACTTTTTCGCTAGCCTCCATAGCCTGTGTAGGGGCTTCATTTGGGGCAACTCCAGGAACAGGGTGGCCCTCTGGAAACTACAAAACTTGTGTGATAGGGGAGGGATTAACCTGCCAAATTTTGAGCTATACTATCTGGCAGGGCAGCTGCAGTATGTAGCAAGATGGCTGTCTCAAGAGGAGACGGCAGAATCCAGGCTGCTGTGCAGGGAACCGTTCCCCTTCTTCCTCAAAGAAGTGGTGTGGCTGTCCAAGTCATGTGTCCTGGGGATGGCGGAGCTGCTGGTACTGGGATGGGAGATATGGCACAGAGCGTGGCAGATGGCAGGACACCCGGTTCCGTACTCTATGCAAGTGCTGCTTGCAGCACTATGTGGAGAGGATCCCCAGCTGATACAACGGGTCCGCAAGTACTGGGAACCAGTGGGCCTGGCCACCCTGGGAGACATATGGCTGGAAGGGGAGGCATTAGAGTTCCTGAACCTGATCGAAGGTACTGGGGTGCATAAAGGACAGTACATAATTTACACCAGAAGTGTCAAGAGAGTACGAGCGAAGTGGCCAACAGCGGTGCTCACCGAACAACCGGATGCCACCATGGAGGCTATATATATTTCAGAGGGTGGGCATGAGATATCCCGCACATACGAGCTGTTGGGGTCCAAGGTGGGGAAGGACTTGACCCAACTGAGACACCTTTGGGAGGAAGAGGTGGGAGAGCCCATGTCGGATGGGCTCTGGAAAAGAGCCCAAAGATATCATAAAAAAGTGTCCCGAACGCAAAGCTCCTGCAGATCCAACTATATGTCACACATAGAGCATACCTCACCCCGAGTAAGATTGTCAGGTTTGGTGGCTAAACGACTCAGAAATGCCCTAGGTGTGGGGAGGAGGAGGCTGGGCTACTGCACATGTTCTGGGCCTGCCCTGAGGTGGGGCGGTTTTGGTAAGAATTGAAGACATGCTTAGCAGGAATCGGTATTACACTGGAGGTGGAGTCGGCCTGGGCATGCATGCTGGGGGGATTCGCTAGGCCACGTAACTTAAGGCACATAAGCAAAATGAAAGATTTAGCATACATCCTGGCCAAACGAAGGATAGCAATGTGCTAGAAGGCAGCCCAGAGGCCAAGGATAGAGTTGTGGTGGGCTGACCTCTTAAAATGGGCAGAGGCAGAAACGGCTGTTTGGTGGGACTCGGTTTGTATGGGAGGGGAGGAGGAGGTAGGATCCCTAATTGAATCGAGGTGGCTGGTGGCTACTATGAGAGCCCCCCACCCCCAGTCAGACCAGAGCGATGCTGATACGGATTAAGAGACAACGATAAACCCGCCTGAAGAATCACAGGATGATGACATGGACATACTGGCTCAAGTTGGGAGGGCGGAAATGGGACTGAAAAATGCTGACTGTAACGCTATGATGCTTAATCTGTTTATTGGAAGTCCCAAGTATTGTAATGTTTAATGTGTTGTTATATAAAATAAAAATTGTTCTAAAAAAAAAAAATTGTGTGGGGATCTTTAGGATGCACCCTCAGCCCTGCCCTGGTCTATTATAGTTCTATCAATGGGGCTCGCCTCACCCTAAAGCGCCTAGGAGGGTAAGATGGGTTTGCTCCCTTCCCATCAGCCCTCTGTCGAAAAACAATTCAGAAGCAGCCAACGCTGGAAGGAGATATATCTAAAGATGAGGAATACATGGGAGGACACAATGCATTCGAAACACATTTACTTACACTGTTTTGAGAAACATACTATGTTTTAGTTATGCATAGTGTCATCAATCAGCTCAGGTTATCATGCAGACCACTGATTTCACATGCCTTAATGCTCATTAGAGGAACTGCGATAGTACATTTTGTCTGAAGTTTTCTGCACATGACTAGCTCTCATCAGAAGATGCAGCCCACCTATGTAAACCACTTCCTACAAAAGTTGGCGCCATGCACACACCCTTCGCCTTGCAACATCATTTGTCATTGGAGTGTTGTTGCTGTGATCCCAGTCAAAGACGTTGCTTGTCCATGCCTATCTTCGTGACTCATGATGCGACATGACGGCCAAGTCCTCATATCGTCCTTGAAGTTTTGCTTGTTTCTTGCCAAAGTTACTTGCTAGTGGTTTCCACTAGACATACGATCAACCTTGGAAAGTTCGAGGGTATGTGGGAGATCCAGGCTAGTGGGCAGAGGTCTGGCTAACACTGCGTAATGATTATTCTTCACCTCTCTTCTTTCGTCACTGGTGTTCCATTGCACAGCTATCGGTCCCAGCCCTTCCAGTCTCTGCACCACACACTTGGCGAAGCTCACTCCTATCCTACTCACATGGTCCCATCCCAATCGACACCTTGGCGCATTTTGTTCTCTTCTGAGGAAGTGTCTGGGCGGTGAGCACGTCTGTGTTGGCTGATATCCTTACCTGTGTGATATTGAAGTTCAAAGTCTGGCACTTAATGTTTTATGTGGTTTAATAAAGACCTTTGAACCTTGAGAGTTTAGTTTTGAGTTTTCTGTTGATTCCTTGGCTGTGATGCCTCCCTTTACCAGTATCAATAATAATGTGTAAGATCACAGCCCCATTCTCTTTGGCCTGTATTTCTAGATAGAAGAAATCAAAAAAACGAAAAAGCATGAAATGGAAAATTAACAGCAAATGCCAAGCTGAACCTCTTAACTTCCTGTCAGTGAAACTGTGCCAAGTATCATTTGAGACGGTTATCGAAACATTAACGCCTTCTTATACACCTGAAAAGGCCTAATATGCAAGCCAATGTTGGATAAGCCTTTATAAAGGAGTATCCAGTAATGGATACAAATAATGAGTTACTTACTTTTAATTGTAGTTCTCTAACTTTGGTACCTTTCATAGATTCACATGCTTCAATATTCTTGTCTTCAGCCGGGGAATTCCTGTGCATATAACAGAAAACTATAGCAATATGTTAGGTAAATAGTTCATAAAGAGACTAATTTGTTGCCTCTCCAACTCATTTTGGTTCCTTTTAGTCCTTTGGGCAGGCTGCCATTTTCAGATTCAAACCCATAGTCGTGTAATCGAAGTTGCTGTCCAGCACAGCATCAATGGGGAGGTGGGCAGTTGCATGTTTGAAAGATGCCAACACTGGAGAACTACAATTACAGGTTAGTAACTCATTCTCCAACATGCTTGAATAGATTACCAAGTAGTTCTAGTATGCACTTTGTCACGCACCATCTAGAGTAGCACAGACCAAATGTGGCTGAACCTCTCCAGATAACTTTGCCTCATGTATGTGGATGCAGAAAATGTTATTGGGAATGGAAGCCGAGGCTGCTCTTATCTTAGGAAAAAAGATGTTGCAGCACTGCCAGACCAACTGCAGCCTCTGACCTGGCATTCTCATCAAGGCAGTAGTGCCTGGTGAAGATGTGCAGTGACCTCTAGGTGGCACCCTGAAAATGTCTTTCAGAGACACACTGGCATGAAAAGCCACTGGTGCTGCTCTTTCCCAGGACAAGTGTGCTGTCACTAGGCCTGCTATCATACAGACTTTAAGTTGCTGGCAGTATAGAATGTAGCTAACCGCTCAACGTGCCAGAATTTGCTTTAGATGGCACAGCCTTTTTTTGGGGCCTCTATAGGCAACAAATAATCTGACTTACTGAAGAATAGAGAACATTTATGTACATTTTTAACACCCGCGTCATGTTAAGTGAATGCTCTGTACGTTCCACCACAGTGAGTGGTGGCTAATGGAGGTTGGAAGTGAGATGTGTTCATTCAGTGTCATCTTATAGATGATTTTAGGGAGGGAATTTGGGGTATGCCTCAAGACCAACCTACCCTTAGTAAATCCCACAAAGGGTGGATTAACAAAAAGGGCTTGAAATCTCTGATACGTCAGGCAGACGTGGAAGAAAGTGAAGCTGTACAAAATGTTGAAAAAAATGTTTTATGGCAGTATTATGTGCATTTCGGTGGTACGAAAATTACGTACCACCGAAAATGTTGGACAATTCCACCATACGGTCCCATTATAGCAAAAAAGGGGGCAGGGGTTGCGGTGGTGTCCCCTGCACCTTTGTTTGCCATAATGGGATCGGGGGTTGCAGGGTTGTCCCCCGCTTTCCACTTAACAAAGCTATGGGAAAAAAAGGACCCTGCAGTGCTGGTTCCCATCCATGTAAGTGAAGGGAACTGGTGTTGCAGGGAGAGGCAGTGGAGTCGACGGCACACAGCAAAGTGTGCCACCAAAAGGTAAGTAAGGAGGGGGGCGGGTAAGGGGATGGGGGCAATGTAATGCATGATTACACTGCAGAGCGCATTTCAAATTTGAAATGTTTGAATTAAAAATGTATTACCGCAGTGTAATTACGTATATCTGGTAGAAAGTTACTAATTGTGGCAAGAACGTAGTCCGTGCTGAGTGAATCTGTGATGGTGTTCTTGGTGCCTGCTAGGTGAGGGATGATAAACATGTCCTGACGAACGACCCAGTGCCACAGATTCTGGGCCTCCCTGGAGAGAGCCGGACAGCGAGTCCCGCATTGCTGCCGGATGTAGAAAGTGGTGGTGGTGTTGTCCGTGAAGATCCTCACCACCATGCCCCTCATTGACAGCAGGAAAGAACTTAGGGCCCAGAAGACGGCCTGAAGCTCTGGACGTTGATGTGAAGAGTCTTTTCTTCTGGCAGCCAGAGGCCTCTGGCATGCAACTGTCTGGTATGAGCTCCCCAACCCTCCAGAGAAGCATCTGTGGTGGGGACTTGGAATGAGGCCCCTTGCGTGAGATCAGAGCACACGCCCCACCACTGTATTGCTCGTCAGAACTCCTAGTTGAGGGGGATTTTGTGCATCCAGGATCCCGAGACTTGCAGCCATCTCGCATCCAGAAACTCCCGGAGAGGCCTCATCTGTAGTCTGCAAAGGAGGACGAGGTTGATGCAGGAGAACATCATGCCCAACAGTGACGTGACAGCTCGCACATTAGCAGACCAGGCTGATGACAGGCACTGCACTTTCCCTAGGATGGCTACCACCCTCCATTCTGATGGAGAAGCCAGGCAAGCCACTATGTTGAGTCGTGCCCCCAGAAACAGAGTGTTCTGTGATGGCCCCAAGCAGGACTTTGAATAATTTATGGAGAATCTCAGATCCGCCAGTAGGTGCACAGTCCTTGCCATGTGCTGGCTTACCAGACCATGGGAACAGATTTGAACCAGCCAATCCTCCAGGTAAGACAGGATGCCCTTGAGATGAAGATGCGCCATCACTGGAGCTAAGTACTTTGTGAAGTCCCTCGGGCCGATTTCAGGCCAAATGGAAGTGCCTTCAACGGACAGTGCCGCCCCAGGACCACGAACCACAGGAACTTGCCGTGCTTCCGATGGATGGGGTTGCAGAAGTAAATGTCCTCCAGGTCCAGAGACGCCAGGAAGTCGCATTCCTCCAGTTGACCGAGCACGTGCTGCAACTTGAACATCCTGAACTTCTGGGACTTCAGGTACAATAACAACAATAACAATTTAGCATTTATATAGCACTACGAACCCTCAGGCATCTGAGCACTGCTTATTATTACCCACGGTGTGTGGTGTTCATTTATCGACCTCGGAAGGATGAAAGGCTGAGTTTGGCCCCGCTGGGATTCGAACCTACATCAGCAAGCTCTGCACAGATGTAAAAGAGAGCGCTCTACTCGCTGCGCTATCAGACCGGCATGTTGAGTACATCCTGGTGGCCTGGAGGTGCTGGGGGGAAATGGGCTCTAGTGCCCCGGTTTGGAATCTCCTGCAGCAGCTGCGCCACATGCTGTTCTTGTTGAGCTACATGGGGAATACGAGGATACCTGCGTTGGACCGCTAAGGTGTGCCCCTGTCTGAGAGCATCCAGCACCCACCTATCGGTGGTGATGGTCTCCCACGCGCTGATGAACTTTGCCAGCCGGCATCCCACCGGGGAGCACGAGGGGGGCTGAAGTTCATGGCCGGTTCAGGCCTGTTTAGGTGCCAGAACCTGCCCTGTGGCCGGCGCTGTCCTCTGCTGCTGTATGCCTGCGAGGGCCATCTGTACGCCTCCTGCGTCATGCAGCAGAAAGGCTGACAATAAGGGGTGGTGTAGCCCTTGGAGGATCTGCCAGGTTTTCCCCTTGAGGAACAAAAGGACAACCGACTTTGCTGTAGGGTGCCCAGCGAACGGGCCGTCTCCATGTCAGTTTTGATGATCTGGAGAGACTCGTCGACCGTCTTGCCAAACAGGTTCTCTTCGTAGAATGGCATGTCTAACACCTTTAACTAAACGTCTGGCCTTCCTTAGAGGCCTTCAGCCATGCCTGCCGATGAAGAGACACTCCGTTGCCCATATGACGGAATCCAGCGTCCGCGATGTCCACCGGCACAGTGATGCGTGGTGCGAGGCCACCTCAACCTCCTGGAACAGTTCAAGAGCTTCTGCCTTCTTGTCGACAGGAGGAAGTCAAGAATAGAGCCCAGCCCATGCCAGAGCTCCCTGTCTTGGCACAACAAAATGGCAAATGCATTAGCGGCCTTAATGGTGCTGGCAGCCGTATAGTTAATCCTCTTATCCATAGCGTCCAGCTTCTTCCCCTCCTGGTCCGTGGGTACCAGGGACGAGGACAACATATTCTCAGAGCGTTCCTGGCCGCGGCTGAGACCACAGAGTCAGGTGAAGGCTAGAAACCTCGAGCACTTGGGGGCTGAGTCCGGAACTCTGCATTTCATCTCAACCCTGTCCCGCTTGAGCGATGCAGTGCTCAGATTCTTTAATAGTGCTAGGCCTTCATCGCAGATATCATCCAACAAAGTAACAGACATGATGGTCCTTTGCCTGGACTCACAATCACTCTTCAGGCACCAGTTTAAAATGTTTGGCGGCCCTGGACATCATTGAATGGAAGGATCCAATTTCATCCGACAGAGAGGCCCTGTGCAGGCCATCCACGCCTACTGGCTCTCTGTTCGTCAGAACAAACTCATCGGCTTCATCAGTGTCCGTCACCATTGCCGTTGTACCCGTGCACATATCCGTGTGTGTGGCAGGGTCCACCTTCAGTGTCAACACCCGAGGTGGAGGAGTCAGTGGCTGTGGTGTTGTTTGGTGGCTTAGACACGCAGGGTCCTTTGACATAATGTTTGCGCCTAGAAGGACTTCCGGAAAGCGGCCTTGGGGGACTCCCAGGTGAGCAGGGCCCAGTGTGGGCAGCAGCCTTTGCTGAATTCCAGATACCAGCGTGTGCAGCGTCGGCAGAATGTCCAATGAAACGTCTCTGTGTTGACGTGTAGAAGGAATGAGAGGAGGAGGCTCCGGGCTGGTACGTCTCTTCTTGAGAAGTCAGAGATATGGTTCACCCCACGGCAACCCACCTGCCAATGAGGGTACCTGACCCCCTTTGTGATCTGAATAGTAGCCCTTGGGCAGATCGTCACTCTCATCGGAGCTAGTATAAAAGTGCCCTGGTACACTTGGTTCAGCTCCTTGTTCTGCCTGAGGCTTCTGGGAGGAAGAGGCTGCTGTCCCCTTTCCGGGGTTCTTCACTGAAGCAGCTACCTCACGCCATGCCAGTAAGAACACCCGCAGAGTAGTCATTGCTGTGACTGTGGAGACCACCTTTGTGGTCTGCCCTCCTTTTAAAGAAGTAGTGGTCGTTGGCGAGGCCATTGCCAGGGTCATTGACGGGGTGGCACCAGCTGTCGTCGATGTGGCTGTTGAGGATGCAGTTGAGGATGTCTTGGCTGGCTGAGACATCGATGGAGGCAGAGAAGTGCCCACCTTGGATTTCTCCTTCGTCGCCTTGTCCGCTGGCGAGTGGAGTTTCAGAGGGGTTAAGGACTTTCTCTTTGAGTTTGCGACCCTCGCCGATAGGCTCACCATGGATGTGGTTGGTGATGGCGACCTTGTTCTTCCCAAACCGGGACCCGCAGCAGTGGCAACCCAAGTGGGATACATGTCATGCAGGCTTGCCTTGTGTTGGACCCCTGCTGGCGGGGCGTCCTCAAAGGACCTTGACCTCTTATCTGAGGGAGTTCGATCGCTGGACTGGCTGGTCCTGAGGGAAGCATGCTCATATCCAGAGGCAGAGTCAGAGGTTTTCCCCGATTTTAACCATGCCTCCAGCCTGCTGTAGCGGTCCTTCCTTGTATTCTTCAAAAAACCATGCCAGACCTCGCATCCCTCCTCATCATGGTCCGGATGCAAGCAGTAAACACATTTGTGGTGTCGATCCTCCACGAAAATGTTCCTTACTCTACATTTCGCACAAACATTGAAGACGCATCCCCTCTCTTTGGTCATGGCAAAAAGACGCAAAGTAGTCCCAAGCCTGGACCTTCTTTGATCCGATGAAAGATCCTCGATGAAGTATGATCTTCACTGACACCAGATCCCCACTACCAGTAGACGACCTCTGGTCAAACAATAACTTCAAGAATCGGTCAAAACTCTCAAATTTTACCAAAAACTAAAAATATTAGGAAAAAAGCTTGAAGAACACTAATAAGACTCACAACACTGAAGCGTGCAGTAAAGATCTGAAGATGACCACCAGGGGTGGAGCTTAGGGAGAGGACTGTCATTGAATGGGGGCAGTATGACCCAGAGCACAGTGATTGGTTTAGAGGAGAAATATGGTTTTCATGCGAAAGTGAAACTGTTTTTCTTTTACTGAGTATTCCCAGCCTGGCGGCAGGGAATATTCATGAGCATGTGCATCCATGCCAGACCCATGCTGGAGAACGTAATAATTATACTGCAAAAATATGCAACAAAAACAGGTCAGAGAATCGTGCATCTGTCTCTATGAAGCAATGCAGTAAACAGTCCCTTAGCGTATTGATAGGTCCTTCCATTTTTGACAGAGTAGAAGTATGAAAGGAAATAACAAAGCACATGTTTAGTGAATATTTAACAGTTTAAATGTTTTGGTGAATTTTGATCAGATTTTGCTGCTCAAAGGTGCTTGGCTGGATCCCGAACCTAACAACTTCTCTAAACTTCAGGGAAGTGGCATTTTTTTTAATTTTTATTTACTTAGTATATAATTGCATTGCAATTTTTACAAGAATGTTGTGGATCGTGTTAAAAGAGCCACACAAAGAAGAAAGGTAGAAGAAGAACGAAAAAGAAGAGGAAAATGAAGATGAGGCGGAAGGTTCAGGCAGAAGGGACCGAGGCGGCAACAAATCAAGCCGAAGCTGGCGAGCATAGTCCAAAGGACAGGCGCTTAGTTCAAAATGCGGTCATTCATCCGGTCCCTCCGACTGGGCAGTTGATGACAGTGGCCGTTTGTGTGGCGATCTTTTCAAAGGCGTTTTCCAGGATTTTTACTGTGGCTATTGTCCATTTTGTTTTTTCCCCAGACATCAGCCTGTTCCACCATGTGGTTTCTTCTGTCATTCCCGGGAGATCTATGTACAGGCTATTCAGGTATGTGGCTCTTATCTCCCTTAACTCTGGGCATTGTAGCAGGAGATGTTTTATTGTTTCTGGTTTATTTGGCTGGGCACATAGTCTACATTCGTTGTTGTTCGCTTGTAGCCTGATTGCCTGAATTTCCCGTGTCGGAAAGAGGATTAGGCAAGCTCTCATGTAAAATTTCCTTAGTTGTTTGTTTGGAAATTTGATGCAATATGCCATAGGCTCCTTCAATCTGTTGGAATTTGGAGGGAGATGTTTGGTTAGTTTATTTGCTTGGGCTTTCTCAAGGGTCTCTATCCAATCCTGGGCTTCCATTTTGGATTTTACTCTTACTGGGTTATCTTTTAGATCATCTTCAGTGCATGCAATCTCGGTTAGCTTCTCTCTGAGCTTGTCTGCTCACCGGTTTAGGACAGTTAGGTGTCGATTTGCTATTTCGGTAGCAATGATTTTGTAGATCGGCTGGCTGACAGATACGTGGGTGTTCATAAACAGTTGCATTGCGCATTGCTGCACTGTCGCTTCAAGGGAGAGTAGACCAAGCTCTCTTCTGATGATCTCCATTGAGGTAGCATTTGGTAGTCCTAGTACCGTTTTCCACATGTAACCCTCCAATTTCTGCCAAATTTCGTTTGGCATGGTCAGGGTTGCGCCCATTCCATATGTAAGGGTTGAAACTACCTTGCCTTTGTAGTACTCTATCGCTGGTACCAGTGAGAACTTGCCATATTTTCTGTCAATAGTTTTCATTTGGGCTGCAAGGTTTTTCGTATTTTCCCATAGTGATTTTTGCATTGCTGCTTCGTTCGCCGAGTGGTCGATGAACACTCCTAGATATTTAAAACTTGGGACTACTTCGATTTCGACTTTGTCCAGAGCCCACTTGTAGCCTGTCTTGGACTTCATAGTGCTTTTTCCCATGACCACTATTTTCGTCAATGATTTGTTTATTTTTAGGTTGTTTAGATCCATATATTGAGCCAGGTTGGCAAGTTGGTGTTGTAAGCCGATTTGGGTTTGATCTAAGAGTATCAAATCATCAGCGTACAGTAGGCGCAATATGTTTACATTACCCAGGTATCTCTCTTGATAAGAGACCTTGGTTGTTTAGACGTACTCTTAACATTGTATTTGTGTGTAGGGCCATCACAGGATCGAGCACTTCCCTTGGGCACTTCCATTGTTCCAGTTTGTTCCACAGAATTCGCCTGTCCACTCTATCGAAGGCCTGTGACAGGTCTACAAATGCCAAGAAGACCGTGGGGGCGCCTTGCTTAACCTTTGATTTTATAAGGTTTAAGATTAGGATGCTGACTGTTGTGCGCCCTTTCTTTAGGAATCCAATTTGAAATGGGTTGTTGCCGTGATGTTGTAGCTAAATTTCAAAAGTGTGCCAGGAGGAGAGTTGTAAAGATTTTGCCTATTATGTCCAGCAGGGCAATGGGACGGTAGTTACTCGGGTCTGTTTCCTCGTTTGAAAATCGGTTCCACCACTGCTTTGGCCCAAGATGCAGGGAGGGATCTTGTCTGTCTGCACTGGTCAAAGATGATACTGATAAAGTTGGCCCATTCTTCAGTGTTCTGTTTGAGATCTATATTGCTTAGGCCATCTGGGCAGAGGCTTGTGATTTTTTGAGTTTGATTATGGCGTTTTTCATGTCGTCTGTAGTGGAGATGTTGATCCATGGCGTTTAGGCTCCACTTACCGGTAACGACTTGTGAGGTTGTGGAGCCCTAAACAAGTTTTCAAAGAAGTTTACCTATTTGTTTTCGCTACTGAGTTTGCGATTTGGTTTTCCATCTTTTTTTCTGGTTTTTTGATATGTGCCCAAAAATCGCTGTTTTTTTAGTGCTCAATGCCTGGAGCATGTCCTCCACATCTTTTTGGAACATTTCATGTCTATGGGCTAGCAGCCATGATTTATATTTTCTATTTTCCCATAGCCATGTGTTCCACGACATCGGTGAGCTGGCTTTTATGGTTTGTCTTTTCATTTTTCTCAGTGCTCTTTTTCTTTCTGCGGCTGGTTTGTCACATACGTAGATATTTTGAGGTGCCTTTCGGTTTTCTTTCTTCGTGTTCATCCTGTATTGTAATAGGAAGGGACAGTAGTCCGGGGATTGTGTCTTTTGTTCTTGGGGCTGGATTCCCGTTTTGTATTTCTCGGTGATGCTTTCTATGTCTGCGGCAGTGAGGCATAAGCGGGTTTGTTGGTTGTTCACCTCAATCAAGTTGTTATAGTTGTTAAATGTAGGACGTGGTGATTTCCAAGCTATAGCCAAAAGGTTGTGGTCACTTTCTATCATTTTGGTAACCGAGTAGTCTTCTATGTACGGCAGTAGACTGTGGGAGATGAAGAAATAGTCGATGTTTGCGCTGGACTCGCCTCTCTCCCATGTTGATGTGTTAACCTCCCAAGACTTCACTGCTGCGGCGTTATGGAGGTTCCTTGATTTCACGAGAGTCATCCAGGTTGTTCTTCTTTCTTCAGCTGGAGTTTTTGTCTTCCTCACAGTCGTGTTGTCATTTTTACTGCAACAGTTGGCGTTTAAGTCTCCACATATTATTATATGTGTCAGGAGATCTTCCTCGTTGGTGTCGTCAATTGTCTTTGCTACTTGGTTGCAGAAGTCTGCCGTTGTTGTTTTCTCCGGGTTCCAGTATATCGTTATGAGAGCTATTTTTGCTGTTCCACTCCCTCTCCCGCTGGCTTCTTCCTGGGTCCATGAAGTTATAACTGCCAGTATGCCATATCTCTGCGTTGTTTTTTTTATGATTGAGATTCCCGAGCCCAGCCTTATTGCTATCAGAAGCCCTGAAGACGGACGGCCAAACAGGCCTTTTGTTGCTGATGCAAATGCGATCTCGAAACCATCCAAGGATGGTTTTTCTGTAAGCCAGGTTTCCTGGAGGCATAATATATCAAAAGCTCTGAGGTCCTGGTTCTCCGGATTTGGCAGATGGCAATGGCCTTTCGTGTTCCATGAGGCCATGGACAGATGTGTTTGTGGAGGAGCCTCTTGGTGATTCGTCGGAGGAGGTCGGTTTCTTATCACTCCTCCTGGTGATTGCTATTTGTCGTGGTGAGGGTTTAACGCTGCTATTAGCCATTTCCATGGGCCCTTTGGTGTTCTTGATTCCAAGCTGTCTGCGTGATTTGCTCACCCTTCCACTAACTTTCTGCGGTCCTTCTCTGATCTTTTTCTGTTTTCCTGGGATGTCTGTATCCGAGAGTGATTTTCTGCGCTTGGGCGCTCCCTTCGATCGAGGGAGTGCCCTGCGGTCCCGTAACATTCTTCATTCGTTTCTTCAATTGCGTCGGGCTCTGTCCGTCTGTTGCTTTCTTTCCTTGGTTCATGTTGTTCCCGCTCAGAGTGACGGCAATTGTCCTTTTCGATGAGGTGACTTGAACCTTGTCTTTTACGATTATACAGTTCTTTGGTTCTAGATGTGTAATGCCATTTTTGCTCAACACTGACATTCTTGTGCTGTGCCTTTGGTTCAGTCTTTGATGATCGCAGTTCCGTCAGGGTGAATCCTGCTTGTTTTAGCTTCTTATAAGCTTCATCCGGTACACCTTTTAGTGCCTTTCCTTTAATGTGGAGGTAGGTTTTTGCCTTTTGATCTCGACGATGGGGTTCTATTAGAATTAAATCTTCGGTTCTCAGATGCTGTAGGCAAGGTATTTTGCTTAGAGGTTTTAGTACTGTTTTCCTGTTCAGCACGATGTATTTGCCTCTGCACGATGTTTGCTCTAGTTTGAACACTCTGGCATCCTTATGCAGATTGTCTGGGTTCGTGGGTCTCTCTGTATGTGCTTTGTGTTGTTTAGCAGGGCTCTCCCGGTCATCTGTCTTTCTTTTTTTCCTCGTGCGGATTCTGTGCTCTTTGCTTTACTGGGGTTGCCCTGCAACTGAGTTCCGACCTATGGCTTGGTGTTTCTTTGACTTCAGCCTTACTCTTTTTGTTGAGATTTGGTACGTTTTCTGCTGGCTGTGTTGACAGTGTTTTGCCTGTTGAGAGGATGCTCTTTACCTCCCTCCTGCTTTCTAGGTTCCTATGATGACCTTCTATGGATCCGTCTGGTCCTGGAGGCTGGTTGTTTGGGTCTTGCCGGATTTCTCCCCGAGCCTCTGGTTCCAGATGCTCCGATAGATCCACCAGTAAACTAGACGTCAGGAATTCCACCATCGTTCGTTTTTGTGTCAGTTGATGCCCTTTTTCCGGCACTGCAGCTGTCGCGTTTGGCTGTGTGGGGCTTTGTATTAAGTTGATTATTTCTTCCTCCCTGTTGGACTCTGAAGGACCTATTGTTTTCCTGTTTGTATGGCCTGAGCTGGTATCTCCTGCCAGTCGTAGACCCACATTTTTCTTTTTGTTTGTCAGTGGGACCGGTGTTTGATGTGCGGGCTGGTGATCTGGCTTTTCAGTACAGGTGGTTCGTTTGGATCTTTCCATTTTTGTTTGTTGAAAATTGGTTCCATCCCTCCTGTCTCCTTGTTCATAGTTGTCTGACTTGCTTTTTCCATGCGTTTTTTAGGAGTCTTGTTTTCGGGCGGGGCGGCCTTTCGTTCTGCCTCCACGCTGGCCCATTTCGCCTCCTATGTCATCACATGCTTATTACTTTTGGCCTCTAAGGCTGTTATGTATCCTTCAATGAAGTCAAGTTTAGATTGAATTTTGCATAGGATCGTTGTGTTGTCTTTTGTTGATTCACTGATGGTTTCATATAATTTGCAGAAAGGTACAAGTGCGATCGTGATGGCTGAAATAATTGTTGTGATGTCCATTTTTTTATTTGGCGATGCTCTTTGGGGTTCGATCGTGATTTCGCTGTGTCTTCTGTGTTTTATCGGTGTTTGCTGAAGGACCCGTGTAGTGCAAGACTGGGCTGTTGCGTTGAAGTTTCAAAAATCGAACTCCCCATTAGGACTGTTGATGTATCAGAGCGATCAAAGCTGGTGCTATTCTGTCTTTGATTGAGATTGTCGACTTTTCTCCTCTTTCTAGATGTTGAAGGCAAATTTTAGCCCAGGGTTGCGCGCTCATTTGTGTTCTTGTGCCGGGTACTTGTTTCTGGTGCTTCACGGGCTCCTCAGGTGGTTAATTTCCAAGCTGATTTGTGGGCCTCGAATTGTGTTTTTTGTCTACCCGTGGGCCTAGTTGTTCCACTTGTTGGATTTTTGTGGCCTCGTTGGTGGTTAGATGTTGGTTCTCGTGGCCTTCAGTGAGTTTTGATTTCGGAAGGGGGAACCCTTGTTCCTTGCTTGGTGTTGTGTTTCAATTAATTTTGGGAGCCTGGGTAGTAGGTCGTCATTTTCGCTTGGTGCCACCATGGTGATGTTTTTTCCCCTCGCTTCATCAATTTGCTTTGTTGGTTCGGTTGGTGATACCCCTTGTTCCGTCTGCTCTATGTGCTGAATTTCTATTTCTTTTAGGATTGTGGTTTGTAACGGGTTCTTTTCACTTGATTTCACCTTGTTGGGTTTGTTTCCTCTGGGGCTGTTCACCAAGTCGCACACAGCTTGATGTCCACTTTCTATGTGTTCTGCTGTTGGCAATTTGGGTTGTTCAGTTTTCCTGGCTTTCATTGCTGGTGATGTGCCCTCCACCACTTCCAGGATTTCAGCATCAGAGAGTTCGCTGTCTGAGTCTAGTTTCCATTTTTGCTGTTGCTTCTTGAAAAAGTTAAACAGGGTGTTGGAGAGCAGAGGTTTCGGGAGGGTGAGGGTCCCCAACTCTGCTTTTTTGGCTGTTGAGCGATTGAGTCTTTTTATCTCTATGCTGCCTGTGGTTTTCCCCTTTTGGGTCATCACTCTGCCATCTTGGCGAGATGGTTTATCGATTCCTTTTGGACCTTTGGTCCTTTCCCTATACTTCTTGTTGTACTGTCTTTTTATTCTCCTTAGTATGTTTGCCTTGTTGTGCCTTTAGTTGGGTCCCCTATGGGCGATTGTATGTCCTCCTGGTCCACCAGGTCGGGTTCAAGCTCTTTCCAGGGTTTTCTGCGACAACAGGATAGGTCTCTGAGTTGGAGGCTTCATCTGGTGCCATAGTCGAGGTATCTCTGGGTTGGTCGGCCATTGGTTGGCTATAGCTTGTTGCCTCCGTGGTTACGTCCAGTTTAACCTCCGTTTGTGCATGGATTTGTGCACAAGTTATGATCACAGGCTTTTCTGTAGTTTCTGCACTGGACTGGACTCCCAGGGGGGCGTGGTGTGTATTCGTCGTGGTTTTTCGGCCAGAGAATGCTCCGGCAAGTTTCTGTTTCCCCCGGGATCCTTACTCACTGCCTTGTCCCCTACCATATTTGGTGGTAGTCTTGATGGGGCGGGCGGGAAGGATGGGGCTGTGATGATGTTTCCCAGGTTGGGGATTTCTCTGGCAAACTGTGCATTCAGTGCGTACTGTGTTGGACTGTGCTCACCTTGTGTGCCTGCAGACGGTACCGGGAAAAGGGCCAGGTCAGTCCGCCCTCCGGTGGACTGAGCTGGCGAACCTCTCGCCGAGGCGGCACTCCGGTCCGTTACGCTGGGCAGCACGACCAAAACTGCATTGCATGCTGGCAGGAGGGGGGCCTGTGGGCTCAGAGGCGACTCCCAGGCTTCTGCCTCAGTCCTGGTTTCGTCCGATTTGTGCCGTTTATCTGCCCCACCCGACCCTCTCCCCTGTCCTGGGCCTCTGGGGCGTCCAGACCGGGCATTGTATCTGAGGTGAGCATAGACTCTGAAGCGGCCGGGCCCGCATGGCTGTTACCTCTTTTCACCAGCGATTTTTCTTTTCTTTTCCATTGCTGTCATGACTTCGAATTACTCCGGAGAACTCGTGGAGGTTCTGCCATTTCTGGGTCATTTTGGAGCTCTTGTCTCCTTCCTGGTGGGTTAGAGTCAGAGACTCCTGCTTCCTGCATGGGCCTGCTTCGGCCAGCAAAGACTGCAGGACTGCTCAACTTCGCGAGCTCTGCGTTCCGCGGACTGCTGCTGGGTTTTTATGGGTCCTCCCACAGTAAGCGAGCTGGTAGACAGACTCTGGTGCTGCAGGACTGCTCAACTTTGCGAGCTCCGCGTTCCGTTCCGCTCTGCGGACTGCTGCTATGTTTTTATGGGTCCTCCCACAGTAAGCGAGCTGGTGGACAGACTCTGGTGCTGCAGGACTGCTCAACTGTGTGAAACTTCGCGAGCTCCGCGTTCCGCTCCGCTGATGGCTGCTGGGTTTTTATGGGTCCTCCCACAGTAAGCAAGCTGGTAGACAGACTCTGGTGCTGCAGGACTGCTCAACTTTGCGAAACTTCGCGAGCTCCGCATTTTCTACATCCCTGGTATACACAATTGTCTTCAAATTTCAGGGAGAACAGAAAATGCCATCTGCAGTTTATCTTTTCATATTGTAGCCAGTGGGTCAGGTCTCAAAATCTGTTTGTGGCTGAAATGTAAAGGATGTGTGATGAGTTGGACACAGAGGTTTCATTTTATAAACAACTCTTAATGAGTAAAGAAAATAAACTGCATTTCCCCATCTTTGGAGGGTTTACCCTTCCTAGAGTAAATACAACTCGGTGCTTGTCGTCAGGAAGATTGTCTAAAGAAAAGTCCTAGTCCTCTGTCCACAACCTACTCTAACCCTACCACTAAGTTACAAAGTCGTTCAGTACTTAAAGGAAAAACAAAGAACCAGCAGAATGGCTCCCTTCTCCTGGCAGACTGATTCAATCTTTAACAGTCTTTTACTTCAGTGTCTGATTCAACAAAGGCTTCCAAGGCAGGCAAATGACTCCCTTCCCTTGATCCATCCAATAGTCCTCAAAAATCCCTTTAGTTCCTCCAACAGAGTTTTACAGACTTGTTACACAATTCCAATGGTTCTTCAGGATCTTTTCCCACACTGAAAGTTCTCTCTAAATAGTTGTGGTTGCATGCTTTCCTCTTCAGTGCTGTTAATGTCATCACTGTGACGAGGGAAGAGTACTCCTGAGGCACACTTGACTTCTGTTAATTTCACTGTCACCACTGTTATTATTATTACTATAATTGTAGTATTTATTGAGCGTAGACCTAGTATTGAGAAGCAACGGAGCGATTTACAGAGTTATACACCAATACAGATAGATAACAGAGTGCTTTAGAGTTGTACATTTCAAATGCATAACGGGGCACTTTTCAGATGTAACAATAGAGCAGATATACAGTGGGGGATAGGATACAGATGGACACAGAGGAGAGGTACAGCTGTACCGGTTAGCAGGGAGGGGAGGGGAGGGTGGGTTCTAGTGAGTCAGGTGGCGCAAGGGGTGACAGGATGGCCTAGGCGTTGGGGAGAAGACACTTCTTGAAGAGGTGATCTTGACATCTTTTCTGAATTGTAGGAGTGTGGGGGTGAGTCTGATGCCGACAGGGAGGAGGTTCCATAGACTTAGGGTGTATGCGAGAAGGCTTGTTTTCTGGTCCTTTACTTTTAGCAGCAGCAGATTTCAAGTTTGCACGTGTCCTGGCTTCATGTGGTGCACTGTCTGTCAGAGATTCTGAGTTTCTCTGCAAGGCAGCTGGGTGACTTGGGGGTGACTGCCTTATAGATGATGCATCAAGACTTGAAGGTGATTCGTGAGTGCAGTGGGAGCCAGTGAAGGTCGATGACGGCCCGGGGTGATGGGGTCGTATCTGCAGAGACCCTTGATGAGGCGTGCAGCTGCGTGTAGGACACTTCTCAGGGGCACAAGGGAGGACGACAGGAGGCCTTCGAGGAGTGCATTTCCCCCGTATAGATGGGATAGGACAAGTGCTTGAATGGTGAATCTAAAGCTATCCGGAGGGAGGGGGGGAGCCAATACTGAGCTGTCCGAGTTTTCAATGTGGAAACTGAGGGACTTGACGCAGGAGGTGAGTTTGGGTGTGAAGTTCATGGTTGATAGCCAGGTTTGTATGTCTGGGTGTTCGGTGTTGTTGGTGGGGAGTAAGAATTCGGTCTTGGGGGGGTTGAAGTTCAAGTATGCACTGTACATCCAAGACATGATCAGCAAGAGGCAGGTTTTGAGGCTATGCCTATGCCTTTGGAAGGTGCCTTGAGTTAGGGAGCTGTTGATGCTGTCCAGGTAGGGAAGGAGAGATTCTGCAGGGAGGGTCTTGAGGATGGATGCTGGAAGGATGTTGTCTGTATGCAATGTGACTTTGAGTGCGGTCAGGGTTTCGACAAGGTCCTCTGTTGAGTGTCTTGAATGTTGTCTAGGGTGTGGAGATTTCATGAGGAGGGATGTGAGGTGGGTCTGTGGATGCATAGCTGGTGTGTATGAGCTGGCGAATCTTGCTGATTTTGCGGATGAAGGTGTTGATGGCAGTGGTTTTTTTGCTGGAGTGTGGTATGGCAGGGTTGTGTAGCGGATCGACACAGTGCTTGACCCCTTTGAAGAGGACACTGCTTTTGTTGTTGGCTTCTGCTATGGTATTCTGATAGTAGGAGGCCTTGGCTGTGTTGATTAGTTGTCGGCGGGTTACTTAGAGTTCCTTGAGGAGTGCCAGGTCGGATGCCGTCCTGGAGCGACGGCAGGTTTTCTCTTTTTTCCTGATGACTCCTTTGCTGAGGTTGAGCTCTTGTGTATACCAGGGGGCTGACTGTTTCAGTTTGCAGGTCTGTTGTTTCAGAGGTGTGTGTCAGTCGATGGAGAATGAGAGGGTGGTGTTGAGTGCTTCCAGTACAGAGTAACATTCCGTTGAGGATGTTCAGTACATATAAGGTGTCGGTTGGCAAGCTCTTCTGTGAGGGCTTCCAATGGGAAGTTCTTGAAGGACCTGAAGGTTTTCTTCGGCTGGGAGTGCTTGGCTGAGGTGTTGTGCAGGACTAGGTGGTCAGACCAGTGAAGCAGGAGAGGAGAGCTGTAGTGGAGGGAAGACAATGCAGTGATGATTTGGTTGAGGATGTTACCTTTCTCATGTGTTGGGTCTTTCATATGCTGTGAGGCTGAGAGTGTCAAGAAGAATGAGGAGAGCTTTCTTCATAGGTTTGGTGGCCTTGTTTCATGGGAGGTTGAAGAAGTCACCTAGGAAGATGTTGTTTGCGTGCATGAGGGACATGGTGGGGACCAGGTCGGTGAAGTCTCTGATGAAGGCGGTGTTGGGTTTGGGTGGTCTGTAGATGAGATGGAAGTTGACTGTCTCTGTCTAGCAGAGCGGGAAGTGGCTGGAGAGGACTTCGAAGGAGCCAATGTTGTTGACGTCAAGTCTGGTGCAAGGCCACAAGGTCTTCTGTATGACTGTGAGGCCTCTGCCTGTCTTATTTGGCCGGTCTCTG